>NC_090759.1:18794276-19144276 GCF_036898095.1 Palaemon carinicauda
CTCCAGCTGTCCCACTGGCACCAGAAGGGATGGGAGAGGTTGACTAGTGATTCTTCAAACAGCACTAAAGAGATTACTGGTGGAGATGCCTGCTCAAGGAACAAACTTCTCCAGCGAGGTAAGGTGGTCGAGAAGGCTCTTCCAGCACCAAGTTGGTAATTCCATCTTGGACAGAAACTGACGCGCTACCTCCTTTGACTTGCTGATGTGATTGTCAGCTGCGACTCTCGCTGCTGTCGTCTCTACCAGCATGCCCAAGTACTTACATCTCGGCTTGGGTAAGAGATTACACTTCCTCTTATCACACTCCCCAGATCGTGTACTCAGCGATCTTGGAGGAACAGACGGGAATTCTCGAAAAGTGCCTAAGGAGGTGGGAACCAAAGCTCTGAAGGACTCCCACTACCCATGGCTTGGCCCTATGTCTGCAAGGTTACCCAAAATGCACAACAAATAACCCCCTACTCTTGGCAGTAAGAAAGGGGAGGGGAACACTAGCAACAGCATTTCCTTCTTCTTCCACCACCTCATTGCCTAGAAGGAAAAGGTTGGATGACTTGAAAAGGCTGTTTATGCATCTGCTCCTGGGAAATTGTAGACAGTCCTGATCAGGGTCTAGGAAAGGCCCGGAGGCCTTCCTTGCCAAACCCCTCACAGACGGTGTAGTGCTTAGCGGACTGCTACCAGGGTCAACTTGCAAGTGGTCTATCAGGATGCCGACCTCATTCCGATACCAGACATTTAAATATAGTGTATAGCCCCAGAAATATCAAAGCAATATGAACACTAGGCACCATTCCTTGATTTGGTTCTGGGCAAGGGGACCCAACAAGCAAATTTAATCTACAAGTAAGATTTTACAGTATTCCTGAGGAAAAGATCAAACTATGTGAGGGATAGAGAATTTAGAACTAAATAAATATCTATCACATTAAAGAAAACAGAAATAAACTAAAATCATATAATCAGATAAAGAAAAAGAGAGAGATAACTACCGAGTTACAGCTGTGCTTAAACCTATCTTCTAAATAGAGGACAAAGATTTGTATTCGTGTAGAAAAAGTTACTAATCATAAAAAAAGAAATAATCAAA
Organism: Palaemon carinicauda; assembly: GCF_036898095.1. Classification (NCBI taxonomy): domain Eukaryota; kingdom Metazoa; phylum Arthropoda; class Malacostraca; order Decapoda; family Palaemonidae; genus Palaemon; species Palaemon carinicauda. The sequence goes on from NC_090759.1 coordinate 18,795,370, forward strand.
GTTTTAAAGCAATTTGTATTTTTCCATACTATACACAACCTGAGTAATTCAAATGGGTTACACTTTATTGCAGTTTTACTTACACCAAAATTAAAGAAATCCTGTGGGTTTAGCAATATTGTATGGTTGCCCTCTGTTCCCACATGGGTTTGTATAGCTAGGAAAAATACAAATTACTTTTAAAAATTTGTAGTATGTTTCTATGGAAATACAAACCCTATCATTAAATGGGAGTCTTCTTTAGGTGGGAGAAAGTCTCTGACAAAATTAGGGCATCTATCCGACCCTTGACCCAAAGAGCGACAATAACGACTTCCATATCTGGCTCATAAGAGAAGCAAGATCATGATGCGAGCCTCAACAACAGGGGGTAATTGTTAGAGCCACAACCCAACAAGTCTGAATTTCTGAATTTTTCTATCTGTATCATATACTCTATAAGTAATGTAAAAGTGGCATTCTTACCTTCATAAGTTGAACTCTCTTGTTGATGAGGATTTATGGGAAGTAGTAAAAAAAAAAAATTTTACCACTACCATCATTTATTTGGCTAACAGAAATTATCACACAAGTACCTGAAAGAAAAAGAACATCCTATGTAGGAATACAGAAAAATTGATAGATTTGCTCCAAAAATGAATAAAAATGATAAAATATGTAATAATTTGTATTTTTCCTAGCATACAAGCATTCCACTATTTATTTTAGCGTACATTGTTTTTTGGGGGCTCAGGCCATGTCGTCCTGATGGAAGGTTCCTTCAAGTAGCTTCCAAGGGATATATGAACTACAGTGATATTCCCAGAGAATTTACCTTTAGGTCTCCAGAATTCTAACTCCTGGCGTGAATATCCTTAAAATTCTTTTAAGGATATCGCATAAATCAGGGGACGTATATCTTGATACGACACATAGCGATCTTCACCCCGAATAGTGTTTTCGCCTCGAGGGGGAAGAGTGGCAAATTTGGAAGGGGAGCCATTATCAAGGTTACCCTATTTCCCATACTACTATTGAGTATCAAGATAGCGCCATATTCAAGATGGGGGTTATTCCTATTTTTGTAGCGAATTCGCACGGTGGTATTCCCTGTTGATTTTAACCTTTTTGATAGATTTTGTGAGGATTATTATACAATCTGCAGCTTCTTTCGCCTCTGGAAAGTTGAGTATTGATTCTTTACAGTGTATATATTTTTAGCTCCTGTTTCACAGTGAAATTAGAGTAATTTATTGTGATTTGGAGCTAGGTCTGTTACCGGAAGTGCCATGGGCGCTGTCATTCGTTAGGCATGTGTTACTTAGTTAGCAGAACGACGTTCCCGGTTGAAATAGCATTAATAAATCATAAAAGCTATTTAGGCATAATTATACTTCTAAAGATATTTATGGTATGCATAATTTTCCTCTTTCTTGTTGATTGTATACGTTAGAGTTTCGGTGATTTAGGTAACCGAGATCTCGTCTTGCCTAGGTTACCTAGCCTAGGCGATGTAGTATACTTTCAGACATTTCCCCGTTTACCCTTGTGTTTAGTTTTATTGATTCTAAGGGAGATAGTATATCTCCTAGAATTATATAAATCGATACTTGTCGCCTGAGAGTTATGGGTAATCCCTCTTTCCCTCTGGCGGCAACCCTTTTTGGTCTTGCATAGAGTAGTTTACTCCGGCTTGACTAGGCTAGGGTTTTTCTGTCTCCCACCTTTGCCGGCGAGTGTCCGGCTTTGGTTTTTGACAGAATCTCAGAGTTTTCAGTCTTTTTGCCGGCGGCAGGGTGAGTAGTCACTCCCCTGCCGGCTTATAGCCGCCGGCATAGGAGGCTAAGCCTCCCTAAACCGCACCTGGGGTGGTGGTATGTTGCCGCCACCTTCTCCCTGTGGTTTAGAAGACTAGTCCTGCGCTGGCAGACCCTGGGCTGAAGAATAGACATTCTTCTGCAGCCTAGGATGGCGCCGGCACTGAAGCGATGTTTCTCCCTTGTTGAGATCGGGCGGCAAACCTGCCGGCCCCTCCTAACACTATTTCGGCAGACCCTAGGTTGAAGAATAGATATTCTTCTGCCGCTCAGGACGGCGCTGATACTGAAACAGAGTTTCTCCCTTGTGTAGTGGGGGCGGCAACATTGCCGCCGCCTTCTACACTTTATATAGGACCCTTTTCCCTGCCCCTCTCTGTCCTTTTAGCTATGGCCGTTGTCCTGCAATCTCACCGCTTGCCGGAGGGTTGCGGGGCCGGCCGGGCTCTTACATAACAGCTGTTTAGTCACTCAGTTTTCCCTTATGGACAAGGATCTGGGAAGGTTGTGCCGGCCATGACGGCTGCTGGTGGGAGACCGTTCTGTCACCAAGGTTTTTAAGTCCTCCCTTGGACTGCCGTCCACAAGTCCTGTAACCGGGGTACTAACCGGCGCCGTCAGGTACTTACTCAGTCGGCAGTATGCCGACTGTACCAGTGCCGCCAGGAACTGGTACAGTACTTGTGGTTGGATGGAAGCCTGAATGATGCATTCTCCCCTTCCATTTGAACCTTCTTTCCGGGGGAAGGCAGTAAGTTATATACTTACATCCTTATTTAGTGTAAACATACAAAGTAATAAGGCAGTCCTTCACTCCATGCATTTTCTATCTCTCTATCAGCTAGTATGCCGGCTGACTGTGCCGGCAGGGACTAGCTATGTCTGCTATATGACGGCTAGACTACAGTATATGATTATACAGTAGTCAGTATATTTGCAGTACAGTATATACTGCAGATAGAAAACTATTGTATATATTATACAGTAGTTAATTTCCAACATATCTAGGGTATCCTTGCCCAGTCTTTTGCTGAGACCAATCCTATATTGAAAGAATAGAATTCCTTCAATACTCTGATTAGAAATCAGTTTACAATTTACCCTACAATATTAAATAACTTAGAAGGGGCAGTGGTATTACACTTTCTATCCTTAAAGGTTAGAACCATTGTCTTTGAGCTTCCCTGATCAGGAAACTCTATGGTTTTAATACTGGAAGGGAAGCTCACAGCAATTGGCTGAGTGGGATCCACAAGTATGTGTCTTTCTATTTCTAGTCCAGTCGGCGACATGCCGTCTGGACCGGGCCGCCAGGTGCTAGCCATGTCAGCAACACACCGGCTGAACCACAGCATATGATTATACAATAACCAGTATATTTGCAATACAGTATACAGTATACTGCAATCAGAAAACTATAGTAGTATACAGTAGTTAATTTCTAACACATCTTGTGTACCCTAATACAGGCTTTTGCCGAGACCGAACCTATATTGAAAGGATAGAATTCCTTCAATACTCTGATTAGTATTCAGTTAGTACTTACCACACAATATCAAATAATTAGAAGGGTCAGTGGCAGTGTACACTTCTATCCCTAGAGGTTAGAAACCTTCTCTTTGAGTTGTCCTGATAAAGGAAACTCTTTATTTTTAATATTGGGGGGAGGTTACAGCAATTGGCTGGGAGGGATACACAAGTATGTGTCTTCCACTATCCCTTTCTAGCTTACTATCCTAAGCTATAATAATCAAAACATGATTAATTACATAATTGTTTATTATGTGAGATAAACAATCGTATACTCATTTTGTTTTCCTTTCTTTACAGGAGGAACCCAAGATGAAATGCGATGCAGTCTTCTGTAATCTTAAGAGTAAGTACTTTTACAGTCATAAAGCATGTAGGTCTCATGCCCCCTGCAATATTATTACCGAATCTCTGCAATATTGGGACCCCCAAGTCTGCAATATCTGCCGGACCTTAGTGACCGAAGGTTTTGATAATCCCAAGTCAAGGGAGTCTAGGGATGCGGCACGAAAGAAACTACGCAAATGGGTAAGAGGGTTCCAGAAGAACTCTCTGGGACTATACCTACCTAATGATAGGATGCGTAGCTTACTATTCCCGAAAGCAAGTAGTGAAATGGTGGTGCGCCAAGCACGACTCACCTCCCTGTGTCCAGATTGCCATCGAGGCGGAGGGCAGGAAGGCACCTCTGGAAGAAGATGACGATGTTGTGTCGGAATTCCTTCCGTCTGTGCTGGCCCTGGGGCCGTTAACCTCGACGTCTTCACCTTCTACCCCTCTATTAGACAAAATGAGCCATTCACTGGCCCATCTTATGGGTCTAATGGAAAACTTTCGGAAACAAGGTGAAACAAAGCGAAATTCAAGAGAGAGCTCCGTGAAGCTCATCGCCTCCCGAGGGTCATTCAAGCGATCCAGAGACCAAGACCTCCCGACAGGCTCCAAAACCAATCACTGGAGGTATGCGGAGCTTATGCCGATTTTGGATGGCAAACTCTACATCTCAGAGAAGATGGGAGCTGTCCCTTTAGATGAAATCCAGTTTTGGCCAAACTTTAACACTTTCCTTCATTGCTTCATTCGACTGAATGAATGAATGAATGATTTAAAGTTTTCAGGCATCCTGACATCTAAGGTCATTGACGCCGGTAACATTTAATTTATGTATACAAAAATAAATAAAATAAAATAAAAAATAAAAGAGTATTCAATTAAAATCATAAAAGTTGAATGTCATAAAAGTTAAATATTTTTCAGAAGGCCTGCTTCTGAAATAAATCTAAAAATGCCACTTGCATGGTAGGACACATCATTTCCAAGAATCTTGGCAATGAATGAATGATTTAAAGTTTTCAGGCATCCTGACATCTAAGGTTATTGACGCCGGTAACATTTAATTTATGTATACAAAAGTAAAAAATTAAATAAAATAGAAAATTAAAGAGTATTCAATTAAAATCATAATTTCCAAGAATCTTGGCAAGGATGAACCTGCCACCCTCACCTCGAGCCTCAAACAAATATCTATTCCGCAAGATGTTGTAATTGGGTCATTCGGTCAACAAATGCCTTACTGTTAGAGGTACTAAACAGTTGTCACAATACGGTTGGTGTTGGCCCTTCAGCAGAAACTCATGTGTCAACCGAGTGTGACCAATACGGAGACGACAAAGAGACGTCTCCCATTTTCGGGGCATCATATTATACCTCCAAGGAGATATGTCATTTGTTACTTCCCTCATTTTATTGCCATCTTAACTATCCCATTGCTGTTGCCATTTATTGCAAACCAATTTCTTGATGTCAGGTAAGAAATCATTACAGGGAATGGGATACCTTCTTGGCAGCAACTCGGATGCAGCCTCCTTAGCCAGTGAATCTGCCTTCTCATTCCCGGACACACCTACATGTGCTGGAACCCAACAAAATTGAACTGTTATACCTCTCCGTCCAATAATGATAAGCCATTCTAAAATCTTTAAAACTAGAGGGTTATTAGAATTAAAAACTTCCATAGCTTGAAGGACACTCCTTGCATCACTAAAAATTGTAAAATTACCCTCCTTCTCCAACGCTATTTTCTCAATAGCGGTTAATATGCCATACAGTTCGGCAGTAAATATGGAAGCGGTCAGAGGAAGTGCACCTCTACAATTAAAACCATTACTATGTACTCCAAATCCAACGCCAGCATCAGATTTGGAGCCATCAGTATAGATAAAAGTTGATCCTCTATATTCTTTAACATGTTCATTAAAAAGAGACCTGGCTTCTATGTCTGACATATTCTTCTTATCTCCAATAAAATATTTACAAAAAGATATTTCTGGTAACTTCCATGGAGGCGTTGATGATACCTTGAATGGAAGTACCTTATTTCTAATTATATCCAGACTATTTAATAATCGTTTCACCCGAAAGCCATAAGGTTGAGGAGATTTTGGGTGCAACTCAAAGTATGATGCGTGTCTTACAAGGCTTGCAGTCTGAAAGGCTAGAGAGTTAGGGAGTCTTTGCAATCTAAACCAATACCGAAGAATGGAAGACATTCGGTAAAGGTCTAGAGGTAACTCTCCAGCATCAACAAGGAGACTTGGGATAGGCAAGGTTTTAAAAGCTCTAGTAGACAATCTAATACCTGCATGATGTATTGAATCTAATATTTTTAACCGGCTTGGGGTGGTTGAAGAATATGCCTCACAACCATAACTAATTTTGGAAAAAATCAAGGCCTTGCATAATTTTAGAATAGTATTGCGGTCTGCCCCCCATGATGTATGGGACAATACTTTTAAGATATTCAGAGCTTCAACACATTTAGCTTTTAGCGCTTTTAGGTGAGAAACCCATGTAAGTTTACAGTCAAATATCAAACCTAAAAATTTGGTTTCCGATACACATGGTATCCGTTGACCTTTAATGTATATATCCGGGTCTGGATGTACTCCCCGGATACGACAAAAATGGACATTGGTAGTTTTACTTGTCGAGAACTTAAATCCATTCATGTCAGCCCAATGGATAATTTTATCAATAGAGAGTTGGATTTTTCTCTCAACCATTGCCATTCTAGTGCCAGCAAATGATATTGAGAGATCATCCACAAATAATGTTGAGAGAACATCCTGGGGAATGGCTGAGGATATCCCATTAATTGCTAGTGCAAAAAGGGTTACACTCAGCACACTACCCTGAGGAACTCCTCCTTCCTGGCACTTACTCTCTGATAGAGTTTCCCCCACTCTCACTTGAAAAACTCTACATGAAAGAAATGCCTGAATAAATAGTGGCAGCTCTCCTCTCAATCCCAATTCATGAATGGTTTTAAGAATACCATATCTCCATGTGGTATCATAAGCCTTTTCAAGGTAAAAAAATACTGTAACATGGTGCTGTTTGGAAGCAAAGGCTTCACAAATAGAAGACTCAAGTTGTATCAGCACATCAGTCGTTGAGTGCATTTTTCGGAATCCACATTGAATCGGTGATAAAATACCTTTCTTTTCAAGGTACCATATCAGCCTTGCATTGACCATCTTCTCCATGATTTTACATAAACAAGATGTCAATGCAATAGGACGATAGTTTGCTGCTAAAAACTTGTCTTTACCGGGTTTTAAAAAGGCTAAAATAATGGCTAGTTCCCAAACACTTGGGTAACTATGATCATGCCATATTCTATCAATAATGCTTAAAATAAATAGCTTCGTATTGAAATGTACATGTTTAATCATTGCATATGGAATTCCATCGGGTCCAGGGGCTGTATCGTTGCAATGAGCAAGTGCGGAATCAAATTCTCTTTCAGTGAAAGGAGAATTATACGACTCTTCCCTTCTTGTTGCAAAATTTAAAATTTTCTTTTCTTCAGTGCTCCTATACTGGTGACCAGGGGCTCCTTCACACTTGCTGGATACATTTGAAAAATGATTAGCCAGGGCATTGCTAACATCATTTGCATCAGTTACATACTGGCCATTCACCTTCAACACTGGTGGTGGGTTGGGGGCGAATTTGCCAGCTATCTTTTTTACTTTCCTCCACACAGAAGACGGTGGTGTTCTACTGTTAATGGAGGAAACAAAAGACATCCATGACTGGCGTCTTGCTTCTTTCATGGCACGACGGAACTGTGCTCTACATTTCTTGTACATAGTTAAATTCTCATCAGTTCTGCGTCTACGCAATCGTGTTAGAGATCTTCTTGAGGCTCTGTGGAGTGCAGTTAGTTCTGAAGACCACCACGGGACTGGTCGTCGTTTGAATAACCCTGTTGTTTTGGGAATTGAATTGACTCCTGCTGTATGAAGAGTTCCATTCAGTAGGTCTATGGCATCATCAACACTTTCAAACTGTTCTGCTCTCCCTTCGATTTCACTTAGCTCGGAAAATTTAACCCAGTCTGCCTTGTCTAGATTCCAACGTGGCGATCTTTGCAAAGGCGGACCCTTGTTAGTGTTTATAATGATTGGTGCATGATCACTAGTATGCCAATCATCTAATGTCCGCCAATCAAAATCAAGAAGGCAGTTAGAGCTTGCAATTGAAAGGTCAATGCATGACAAAGTACCTGTCTGAACATGGAAGTGTGTGGGCTCTCCTGTATTAAGGAGTCCCACATCCTCATTCTCCACAATTGATGAGATAATATTGCCCCTTGTGTTTGCTAAAATATCACCCCATAAAGGATGTCTACCATTCATATCTCCCAGTAAGAGAAAAGGTTGAGGGAGTTGTTGAATGACCTCTACTAAATCATCATATAAAATATTATCATTTGGAGGTAAGTACAGAGAGCATATTGTATATTTTCTCCCTATATCAATTTGTACAACAACTGCCTGCAGGGTTGTACGTATAGACATGGGTATTTGGGGAACATCTCGACGAATGTACATGAGACTTCCGCCATGGCTCCCTGCTTGTTGATTATATGGTGTTCTATAGCTAACATACTCTCGAGGACTAGGAGTGTTAGAATCAAGCATACTTTCCTGTAGACATACAATTATGGGGGAATGTTCATGAATTAGGAGCTTAAGTTCTTCATATTTCGCCCTCAAACCCTGACAGTTCCATTGCAAAATGGAGGAGAAAACTATGGATTAGTTCTGGAAGACATCTTGGATGAGGTCTTCCCATTAGCAGTTTTTAATCTAACATTATTACCTGTAGGTTTCTTCAGAGGTGGTCTTGTTATGTTGGGTTTTACGTTGGTGTTTTTATTTGTATCTTTTTTATCTATTTGTTGAGGGGGATGGTGGACCTCATCATGAATTTCTGATTTATTTAAATTATCTTCTGGTTGATCGGCAAAATCAACAGACAAAACATCATATTTATTTGATGTCATAATTCTAGTATTTCTTATGGAAGGGTGTGAGAGAGATGGAGGTCTCTCTCTTTTACGATTAGTAGGTTGTGAGTTACCAGGTTTTTGTACCTTCCCCACTACAGGTACATCAGGTGGAATCTCCATTAAATCAGGCAAGGATATGGCCTGGGAGAGGTTAGTACTATCCTTTGTAATGGGGGACAAAGGTTTGATAGTGGTGGGCAATGTCTTTTGGTTGATACTCAATGATAAATCTTTAGGAGGAGATATTCTTGTCTTATGCAGCACTTTATCAATAGATGGTGAATTCCTTTTTCGAGAACTACCTACAGTAGTAGGTGGGCGACATGATTCCCGAGGAACTTTTTCTCCTGTTTTTAATGTCTTTGCATAAGTGTTAGATTTATTTAACCCTTTAACCCCCAAAAGGACGTACTGGTATGTTTCACAAAACTCATCCCTTTACCCCCATGGACATACCGGTACGTTCTTGCAAAAAACTGCTATTTACATTTATTTTCGCATATTTTTGATTTTTTTTTTTGAGAAAATTCAGGCCTTTTCCAAGAGAATGAGACCAATCTGACCTCTCTATGACAAAAATTAAGGCTGTTAGAGCAATTTAAAAAAAATTATACTGCAAAATATTCTTGAAAAAAATAACCCCTGAGGGTTAAGGGTTTGAAAATTCCAAATAGCTTGGGGGTAAAAGGGTTAATAATCTCTTGGCATGCCCCACGCTTACATGTTCAATAATTGATTTATTGAGGGCAGCCTCTTCTAACTTATAAAACTGGCAGCTCCTATCATTAGATTTATGATTAGAGTTGCAGTTTAAGCACCTTGCCTCAAATGTACATTTCCCATGGTAAATATTGGAGCAAGTATTACAAATTCTTTCACTATTGCAAACTTTGGAAGGATGTCCAAATTTAAAGCAATTATAACATTGCAGTGGCTTTTGCTTGAAAGGTTGAACTCTGATCCTTTCATTTTCTATGTCTATGTGGGAAGGTACATCGGCATCCTGGAAAGTAAGAATAATCATTGATGTTCTAGGTACTTTATGTACTTTCCACACTGATAGAGGACACATAGTCAATATCTCTTCTTCAGTAAATTCATACAGATCCCTATTAAAAACCACTCCCCTTCCATAGCTAAAGTTTAGATGGGGTTTGATGTCCAATTTTATATCATCATTTACTGTCTTCAAATTGGACAGTATAACAGACTGTGTATATGACTTGGCCTTTATCAGGTAACTTTTCTTACCGAATCGAGATATATCTCCAGGTGCGATCGTACCTACCTTCCTCTGAAGAAATTTGCAGACCTTGAAATAATTTTCCGTACCTCCTACAGATTGAGCAAGAAGCCACATTGGTGGTTTTGGCTTTCTTTGGGATGGCATATCTGCCTCTATATCTTTATCAGCCCAGTCTGCTGGTTGTAGACATCCAGATCTTTAGGTGCCCCATCACACAGAGCACCCTTAACACTCATATTACCTACTTTAATATCAACAATATTACGGCTTGCATTAAATGCTTCCTCATGACAATTAAATGATAACCAAGATTCCCAATTATCATCTTGAAGTTTCATTCTAATTTCTTTTATTAATCCATAACACTCAAATATTTTATGTAGCATATCATAATTAGTTTCTAATGGGATTTGGGTAATGTGCAGGACATTAAATTTTCCTGTGTTGCCCAAATTACCCTTTTTCGGAGTGTTTAAAGAATAGTCCTTTTTAGTTCCTACGTCGTCAACGGAGTTTTCTTTAAATGAATTGCCAGAGGTCGTCAACAGTGCCGGGGGCGAGTCAGCATATCCAGGGGAGGTGGGGTCATTTTCACAAGAATCCATCATAAAAAAGAAGAGAGAAGAGTGATTTTTTGAAGTTTGATTTACCTGCTTGAGAACATTAAGGCATCACATGTTGGGAAGGAAATTTACACTCTCCACTACCGGCACAGTGAGAGTGTACTTCCCAGATGGTCCACTCCATACCCTACCCGAAGGATAGCATCAAAACAGATATAGAGGCACAGGTGTAAGCTGAACCCGCCTGTTAGGACTGAGACCAAGAAACTATGGAATCATCCTGCCCATATCTGTAATGACGGGCTTCCGGCCAAAAGCCGAGAGTCCTACCCCAAGCATTGGATCCCCCTGGATTCCGAAGACCCAACACTTGAGAATAGTTCCGCCAAAAAGGTCCAAACCATCTTCGGGATGGCTGAGATCATCCAATACTCTCACATATAGCTTTGAGCACAAACACCTCCCAACCGTGACACCTTTCCCATTCATCAAAGCAGGCAGCAATACCGGATGTATAAACATCCGCCCAAGTGGCAATAACAGATGTAGAAACATCCATGCCATAAAAAAGAGAGGAAAAAAAATAATAATAATAATAAACACACATATATATGTAAATATATACACATACATATGGGAAATTTTACTCATAGGGTTGGGACAGCAACATGAAGGAAAGTTTATAATATTAGGAGAAGGTTGAAGCCATATAAAGAGGAAGAAAAAGATGAAAGAGAGAAATTTAGATTCGAACTGGGGGAGCAATTTCCCCAAGTTCGAGAGCCCTCTTGCCCGTCAGCAAGATTCAGCACGGGAATGAAATGCCGTGCTGAAGCTCAATGACTTCATCAAGGCATTCTCTCATTAAGAGGGGAATCTTGGCAAGGATGAACCTGCCACCCTCACCTCGAGCCTCAAACAAATATCTATTCCTTAAGTTGTTATAATTGGTGCATTCGGTCAACAAATGCCTTACTGTTAGAGGTACTAAACAGTCGTCACAATACGGTTGGTGTTGGCCCTTTAGCAGAAACTCACGTGTCAACTGAGTGTGACCAATAAGGAGACGACAGAGATGTCTCCCATTTTCGGGGCATCATATTATACCTCCAAGGAGATACTGTATGTTATTTGTTACCTCTCATATTTTATTGCCATCTAGGCTATTCCATTGCTGTTGCCATTTTTTGCAAACCAATTTCTTGATGTCAGGTGAGAAATCATTACAGGGAATGGGATACCTTCTTGGCAGCAACTTGGATGCAGCCTTCTTAGCCAGTGAATCTGCCTTCTCATTCCCAGACACACCTACATGTGCTGGAACCCAACAAAATTGAACTGTTATACCTCTCCGTCCAATAATAAAAAGTCATTCTAAAATCTTTAAAACTAAAGGGTTATTAGAATTAAAAACTTCTATAGCTTGAAGGACACTCCTTGCATCACTAAAAATTGTAAAATTACCCTCCTTCTCCAACGCTATTTTCTCAATAGCGGTTAATATGCCATACAGTTCGGCAGTAAATATTGAAGCCGTCAGAGGAAGTTCACCTCTACAATTAAAACCATTACTATGTACTCCAAATCCAACACCAGCATCAGATTTGGAGCCATCAGTATAGATAAAAGTTGATCCTCTATGTTCTTTAACATGTTCATTAAAAAGAGACCTGGCTTCTAGGTCTGACATATTCTTCTTATCTCCAATAAAATATTTACAAAAGATATCTCTGGTAACTTCCATTGAGTTGTTGATGATACCTTGAATGGAAGTACCTTATTTCTAATTATATCCAGACTATTTAATAATCGTTTCACCCGAAAGCCATAAGGTTGAGGAGATTTTGGGTGCAACTCAAAGTATGATGCGTGTCTTACAAGGATGGCAGTCTGAAAGGCTAGAGAGTTAGGGAGTCTTTGCAATCTAAACCAATACCGAATAATGGAAGACATTCGGTAAAGGTCTAGAGGTAACTCTCCAGCATCAACAAGGAGATTTGGGATAGGCGAGGTTTTAAAAGCTCCAGTAGACAATCTAATACCTGCATGGTGTATCGAGTTTAATATTTCTAACCGGCTTGGGGTGGCTGAAGAATATATTTCACAACCATAACTAATTTTGGAAAAAATCAAGGCCTTGTATAATTTTAGAATAGTATTGCGGTCTGCCCCCCATGATGTATGGGACAATACTTTTAAGATATTCAGAGCTTTAACACATTTAGCTTTCAACGCTTTTAAGTGAGAAACCCATGTAAGCCTACAATCAAATATCAAACCTAAAAATTTAGCTTCTCTTGCACATGGTATCCGTTGACCTTTAATGTATATATCCGGGTCTGGATGTACTCCCCGGATACGACAGAAATGGACAATGGTAGTTTTACTTGTCGAGAACTTAAATCCATTCATGTCAGCCCACTGGATAATTTTATCAATAGAGAGTTGGATTTTTCTCACCACCATTGCCATTCTAGTGCCAGCAAATGATATTGAGAGATCATCCAAAATTAATGTTGAGAGAACAACCTGGGGAATGGCTGAGGATTTCCCATTAATTGCTAGTGCAAAAAGGGTTACACTCAGCACACTACCCTGAGGAACTCCTTCTTCCTGGCACTTACTCTCTGATAGAGCTTCCCCAACTCTCACTTGAAAAACTCTACGTGAAAGAAATGCCTGAATAAATAGTGGCACCTCTCCTCTCAATCCCAATTCATGAATGGTTTTAAGTATACCATATCTCCATGTGGTATCATATGCCTTTTCAAGGTCAAAATATACTGTAACATGGTGCTGTTTGGAAGCAAAGACTTCACAAATAGAAGACTCAAGTCGTATCAACACATCAGTCGTTGAGTGCATTTTTCGGAATCCACATTGAATCGATGATAAAATACCTTTCTTTTCAAGGTACCACATAAGCCTTGCATTGACCATCTCCATGATTTTACATAAACAAGATGTCAATGCAATAGGACGATAGTTTGCTGCTAAAAACTTGTCTTTACCGGGTTTTAAAAAGGCTAAAATAATGGCTAATTCCCAAACACTTGGGTACCTATGATCATGCCATATTCTATTAATAATGCTTAAAGTAAATAGCTTTGTATTAAAATGTACATGTTTAATCATTGCATATGGAATTCCATCGGGTCCAGGGGCTGTATTATTGCAATGAGCAAGTGCGGAATCAAATTCTCTTTCAGTGAGAGGAGAATTATACGACTCTTCCCTTCTTGTTGCAAAATTTTAAATTTTCTTTTCTTCAGTGCTCCTATACTGGTGACCAGGGGCTCCTTCACACTTGCTGGATACATTTGAAAAATGATTAGCCAGGGCATTGCTAACATCATTTGCTTCAGTTACATACTGGCCATTCACCTTCAACACTGGTGGTGGGTTGGGGGTGAATTTGCCAGCTATCTTTTTTACTTTCCTCCACACAGAAGATGGTGGTGTTCTACTGTTAATGGAGGAAACAAAAGACATCCGTGACTGGCGACTTGATACTTTCATGGCACGACGGAACTGTGCTCTACATTTCTTGTACATAATTAAATTCTCATCAGTTCTGCGTCTAAGCAATCGTGTTAGAGATCTTCTTGTGGCTCTGTGGAGGGCAGTTAGTTCTGAAGACCACCACGTGACTGGTCGTCGTTTGAATAACCCTGTTGTTTTGGGAATTGAATTGACTCCTGCTGTATGGAGGGTTCCATTCAATAAGTCTATGGCATCATCGATATTTTCAACCTGTCCTGCATCCCCCTCAATTTCGCTTAGCTCACGAAATTTATCCCAGTCCGCCTTGTCAAGATTTCATCGTGGCGATCCCTGTAAAGGTGGACCATTGTTGGTGTTTATAATGATTGGTGCATGATCACTAGTATGCCAATTATCTAATGTTTTCCAATCGAAGTCGAAAAGGCAATTAGAGCTTACGATTGATAGGTCAATATATGACAAGGTACCTGTCTGCACATGAAAGTGTGTGGGCTCTCCTGTATTAAGGAGTCCCACATCTTCATTTTCCACAATTGATGATATGATATTTCCCCTCGTGTTTGCTAAAACATCACCCCACAAAGGATGTCTACCATTCAAATCTCCAAGTAAAAGAAAAGGTTGAGGGAGTTGATGAATCACCTCCACTAAGTTATCATACAAAATGTTATCATTTGGAGGCAAGTACAGAGAACAAATTGTATATTTTTGCCCTATGTCAATCTGTACAACCACTGCCTGGAGAGGTGTACAAATAAACAGAGAAACTTGGGGAACATCTCGACGAACGTATATGAGACTTCCGCCATGGCTCCCCACTTGGTGATCATATGGTGTCCTATAACTAATATATTCGCAAGGACAAGGGGTATTATGACCAAGTTTGCTCTCCTGTAGACAAATAATTATGAGGGAATGCTCATGAATAAGGAGCTTAAGTTCTTCATATTTGGCCCTTAAACCCTGACAATTCCATTGCAAAATGGAGGAAAAAACTATGGTTTATAATTTGGTAGACCCCTTGGATAGAGTCTTCCCATTAGCAGTTTTGGATCTAACACTATTTTTAGGTGGTTTTATTAAAGAGGGTCTTGATAGATTGGGTTTAGCATTTATGATTTTCTTTTTGTCTTTTTGATCTGATTGTTGAGGAGGTTGGTGGACCTCCACTTGAATTTCCGATTTATTTAAATTGACTTCCAGATCAGAAATATCAACAGACATATCATCATATTTATTTGACGTCGTGATTTTGATATTTCTTATGGAAGGGGGCGAGAAAGATGGAGGTCTCTCTCTTTTCCGATTAGTAGGTTTTGAGCTACCAGGTTTTTGCACCTTCCCCAATACAGGTGCACCTGGTAACTTGGTGTCAGGTGGCATCTCCATCAAATCAGGCAAGGACATGGCCTGGGAGAGGTTAGTACTATTGTTGGTAATGGGGGACAAAGGCTGTACAGAAATGGGCAATGACCCATTTCTAATACGCTGTGGCAGAGCCTTAGAAGGCAATATGATTACCTTGTCATGCAGTACTTTATTATCAGAGGTTGTATTTCTTTTCTTAGGATTACTGGCAGTGCTAGGTGGGGTTGATGTCTCCTGTGGAAAATTTACCTTTGATTTTAAGGCCTTTGCATAGCTGGTCGATTTATTCAACAGTCTTTTTGCCTGTCCCACACTTATGTGTTCTAAACTTGATTTCTTTTGGGCAGCTTCCTCCAACTTATATAGTTCGCATCTCCTATCATTTGATTTGATTCAAATTGCAATTTGAACACCTGGCCTCAAGTGTACATTCTCCATGATAAGTTTTGGAGCAAATACCACACATTTTTCCATTTTTGCAAACTTTGGATGGGTGTCCAAATTTAAAACTATTAAAACATTGCAGGGGCTTTTGTTTGAAAAGCCGAACTTTAATCCTTTCATTTTCAATAAAAATATGGAAAGGTACATCAGCATCCTGGAAAGTAAGTATAATCATTGAAGTTCCAGGAACCTTATGCACTTTCCATACATTTAATGGACACATAGAAAGTATCTCCTCCTCTGTAAATTCGTACAGGTCCTTATTAAAGACCACTCCCCTTCCATAACTAAAATTTAAATGAGGTTTCATTTCCAATGTAATTTCATCACTGCCTGTCTGTAAGTTAGATAGTATTGCAGACCGAGTGAAAGATTTGGCATGGATGAGATAACTATTCTTCCCAAAACGAGATATATCTCCAGGTGCTATGGTTCCTACTTTTTCTTTTGGATAAACTTACATATCTTAAAATAATTTCCTATTATCCCTTTAGGTTCAGCTAAGAGCCACATTGGTGGTTTGGGTTTTCTCTGTGAAGGCATGGGTACATTTCTATCTTTTTCAAACCAATCAGCAGGTTTGTACACATCCAATTCCTTTGGGACCTTATCACAAAGAGCTCCCATGATGTTCAATTCGTTGATTTTAATACTACTAATATTACTTATGGCATTAAACGCTTCATCATGACTTTCAAAAGATATCCAAGAGTCCCATTTTTCATCTCCAAGTCTCATCCTTATTTCCTTTATCAATCCATAGCACTCAAATGCTCTATATATATCATCATAATCTGTCTCTAATGGGATTTGGGAAACATGAAGGAATCGTAGTTTCCCTGTGTTACCCAAATTGCTAGATTTTTAACATCAGTAGAGTGGTCCTTTTTAGTTTGAAGGTCGTCAACAGAATTTTCCTTAATTACAGTAGCATAAGTTGTCAACAGTGCTGGGGGGGAATCAGCAAATCCAGGGGATGGGGAGTCATTATTTGAAGGGTCCATATTTAAGGGTGGGATTTTCATGTTTTTTGTTGTTGTTTTGTTGGTTTACCTGCTTGAGAATTATAAGAAAGTATCAGACGTTGGAAAGGAAATTTGTATTCTCCACTATCGGCACAATGAGAGTATACTTCCCAGATGGTCCACTCCATACCCTACCCGAAGGATAGCATCAAAACAGATATAGAGGCACAGTTGTAAGCTAAACCCGCCTGTTAGGACTGAGACCAAGGTAATATGGAATCATCCTCTCCATATCTGTAATGATGGGCTTCCGGCCAAAAGCCAAGAGTCCCACCTCAAGGATTGGATCCCCCTGGATTCCGATGACCAACCCCCTTGAGAGTAGTTCCGCCAAAAAGGACCAAACCATCTTTGGGATGGCTGAGATCACCCAATACTCTCATATATAGCTTTGAATGCAAATACCTCCCAACCGTGATCCCTTCTCCCATTCATCTAAGCAGGCAGTAATAACGAATGTGGAAATATCCACGCCATTTAAATAAAATAGAAAAAAATAGATAAATAAATAAATGAACAAATAAAATAAATAAATATATATATATGCATACATCTACATATATATATAACTAAGAAAAATAATAGGGTGATGTGTTCACGACCCGGACACGGTCTCGACTCGGACAGTCTTAATAACCAATGAACGATCGAGCCTAGGATGACGTCAGAGCTATGACGTATGAGGGAGGGCGGCCCTAACTAGACGCCATTTGCAAACCTGCCCGGCAACGCTCCGCTTGTAAACAAGGTAAGAATTTCAATTTTAAGGGGTCGCGATCTTAATTTTCGGCATCAGGATATATTGTGCCATGACCACGAATAAGGCGTGATCAAGTTGTGATAAGTTTTGTTATGTAATATAGCCATATTGGCATAAAATCAGTGATAATACGGAGTGCCTAAACAACAATGGAGTGGTTTGGGGTGCCCGCTAAATAATTTTATGGTGTGTTCTCGACTCGGACAATTTTTGACGGTTCATGCAAATTAAGTGTACTGGAAAAACCACTTAAAAAGTGAATGATTGCATAGTTCTTACAACTATAATGTACCATATGTAAGATAAAGCCATTGAAAAGGCTGGAAATGGGTGTTTGCCACGGCTAAATATCGAGTGATTTTTCGAAGTGTTTTATTGATGGAAGTGAATTATTTTTAGCATTAATATGTGCCCCCATTAGTGTTTACTTTTCCAAATTGAAATATTTAACCTAGGCCAATTGTTTATATTTTTTACGAATTTTTAAAAAAATTATGTGCGTGGTCTCGACTCGAACAATGTGCACGTGCTGTCCGAGTCGAGAACAAGGAGGTATAAGAAGCAATAATTTTTTTTTTAAATGACTCTGTCAATCACTCTCATTTTAACCTAACACCAATATTAATGCTTTATATTAACTCTTATAAAATTATTGATGGTTTAAAATAATTAAATATGGGTGATTGCCAAAGTTAAACATAGAGTCAGTTTTGAGCTATTTTTTTTTGTGCAAATTAATTTTTTTTAGAATTAATATGTGCCCCCCAATAGTGTTTAGTCTTCCAAATTGAAATATTTAACCTAGGCCAATTTTTTAATTTTTAATATTTTTTTTAAAAAGCAAGGTCCGTGTTCTCAACTCGGACAGGTTTGTCCGGGTCGAGAACAGGGAGGTATAAGAAGCAATATTTTTTTTTTTTAAATGACTCTGTCAATCACTCTCATTTTAACCTAAAACCAATATTAATACTATATATTAACTCTTATAAAATTATTGATGGTTTAAAGTAATTAAATATGGGTGATTGCCAAAGTCAAACATAGAGTCAGTTTTGAGCTATTTTTTTTTGTGCAAATTAATTTTTTTTAGAATTAATATGTGCCCCCAATAGTGTTTAGTCTTCCAAATTGAAATATTTAACCTACGCCAATTTTTTAATTTTTAAAAATTATTAAAAAATGCAAGGTCCGTGTTCTCGACTCGGACAGGTTTGTCAGGGTTGAGAACACGGAGAATTTTTATTTTTCTAAAATTTATTAATTGGTCAGGCAATAGAATTTTAACATGGAACAAATATCAATACTGTTTATTACCTCGTATAAAGTTATTGATTGTCTAAACTAACAAATTATGGGTTTTTGAAAAGGTCAAAATATTTTTTCATTATGAACTTATAGACAATATTCATTAGCCTAGCCTATGTCTCTAATGCCATTTATCTCTTTCAGATCCTTCGTGACTCCCAGCCATGCCTCGCAACTACCAGCCAAGGAACATCCTAACCACGGATAGGACCAACTTAGAGAAGGCATTTTACCACCGCCTAGAGACTGGTTGTAGCATCCGCACTGCTTGCAACCTTTTTGGAGTTAAAAGTTTCGACTCTTGGGGTAAGCTTGAATAAATCTAAGCCCTCTTAAATTCTATGTGTAGGCTAAGAACTTTAGGCTACTTTTCATTTAGGCTAGCCTACCCTATCGGGCCTATGCTCCCCACTTTACCTTTGTTTTATTTTTTTCAGGATGCTTTCACTCGGTCCATCAAAGAGAGTGATGGGAGGATGTTTGTGCCTAAGCATCAGAACGTCAAAAAGGTTTTCACCGATGCGCAGGAACGCTTGATCGAGGAATACTCTATCAAGATCGCGCGGGGCCAAAGACACTTACATCTAATGGCTGGAGTTTGGCTGTAGTATGAGGTGGCAGCGTGACAATTACGATGCCATGCTGTATCGCATACTCAACCACATGAATGCTCATGTGACACTCGGCATTGTCCATTATCAGCAGTATCTTATTCTCCACTGAAGAATAAGACACCTTATGGAGATGCTCGAGTGTCTGGACGAAACGCTCATGGTCCATCCAACCGTTAGCCTGCAAGAGCACTGTGGTTTCAGGAGTGGTCCCTCTCTGAAAATCAGCATTCATCTTCTTTCGTGTGATGATAAACACTGGTGGGAAACCATGCCCTGCTGCATTAACAATCCCCACGAAAGTCATATGATTGCCTCTCTCCCGAGCAACCTGCGAAGCAACAGGACGACCTCTCTCGCAAACAACCTTACATGGCTTCATCACAGTGGACAAGCCACTCTCATCCAAGTTGAAGATCCTGGCTGGCATGAAACTGTGTCGCTCGACAGCTTCCAAGTAAGCCTTGAAGAAGACTTCAACGTTTACGCGGTTGAAAGCCATCGCGCGCGAAAGTGACATGCCCTCCGGAGCCTTCAATGCAAGCCTTGGATGACGGAACACATACCTGTAATACCAGTCACGGGTGGCCATACCTTCCCTCTTCCAGGCATCAGGAATAGACGGGCTGCCAACAGCCTCTGCATACTTCAGGATCATTCCACCTTTCGGTGTCATGTTCTGGATGTTTTTACTAAGAAAAAATATAAAACATTGGTTTAAGTGTGTTTTTGGTGGACCAAAACATCCGTCCGGGTTGAGACCACAACCCCGTCCGGGTCATGACCACGCGGTCTCGACCCGGACAGAGAATTTTGGATTTTAAAAACGGCTGTAAAACCCAAAATATAATATCTACAGATATGAAACTCATAGCATAAGATGGGGCATTAGTTAAACTTTCTTTTAAGCACAAAATCTCTCCTGTAGCTCAATAACTTTTTTTTATGAATATTATTCATTTTACTGTCCGGGTCGTGAACACATCACCCTAATCATAGAGATAGGACAGCAAGATGAAAGAAAGTTGATAAAATTAGGAGAAGGTCGAAGTAATATTAAGCAGAAGAAAAAGATGAAAAAGATGAAAGAGAGAAACTTAGATTCGAACTGGGGGAGCAATTTCCCGAAGTTCGAGAGCCCTCTTGCCCGTCACCAAGATTCAGCACAGGAATGAAATGCTGTGCTGAAGCTCAATGACTTCATCAAGGCATTCTCTCATTAAGAGGGTTGACTACAGTGATATATCCCAGAGAATTTACCAAAGGTATCCAGAATTCTAACTCCTGGAGCGAATATCCCTTAAAATTTTAAAAATGGATATCGCGTAATATCAGAGGACGTATTCTTGACACGTCCCATGGCTATCTACACCCCCAATAGCGCTTTCACTTCGAGGGGAAAGAGAGGCAAGAATAAGGAGAGTCGTTAAATAGGCGACACTCCTACTGTACTGTAAATAGTGCGCCAAATCGCCACCGTGAGGCGCCACCGTGCC
The DNA here is from genome assembly GCF_036898095.1 of Palaemon carinicauda. NCBI lineage: Eukaryota > Metazoa > Arthropoda > Malacostraca > Decapoda > Palaemonidae > Palaemon > Palaemon carinicauda. Next base: position 18,816,377 of record NC_090759.1, read on the forward strand.
ATTCTTTGTAGCTTTGTAGGTGTAGCAGATACAGTACCATAGGGAGGGATTCATTATCCTTTTGTCCAAAAGAGGGTGGGTCCGTCAGGACGACATGGCTACCTCACCCAAAAATAGATTTTTCGCTTCGCTCAAAATCCGTTTTTTGGGCTCAGGCCATGTTGTCGTGATGGAAGTTTACCAGAGCATTAATGTATCTGTGGATTTTCAATAGTGCTGTTCATCTCGAGATAAATCTTTCCTTTTGGTCTTTTAGACCTAGAGACACATGATGTTACCGTTATACATCAATCAGCTGATCATGAAATATGTCAGTGCTTCCTGCCCACTACAGGGAAGAGTCTGGGTAGACTCAAGGAAAAAACCCGAGGATTGTGAGTTCAAGGAAACAACTAGCAAACAGTTTGTATATTAGTGTCATCATATGCGTAAAGCATAGTCTGTATTAGGATGGTATTGATCTGTGCAGGTTACTGTACCTCCCAGGTCTGTCGATAAAGAGACGGACAGGTTTATATAAGTGTAGGAAACCTTAAACAGTAAAATGAACAGTCTAGTACAATAAGATCTTACCTGTTTGCTTGGAACAATATGAATCTTTGTTCCGATATTTTCTTAAATATCAAAAGAGTCAAGGATGCTCTGACTTATACATACACTGGAATGTTTGGGGTGAAAGAGACGCAAAGATTCGTTCTATTGTTTATTACAAAAATAGAAATCATGGTTGTATTCAATTACATTGTATGCTGAATAATTCTGCATAAAAGCATAAACAGTAATAACAGAAATAAAATAGGTTTCACCTGAAAAGGAAACATTAGCCATTTTAAGGAAAATATAAAAATTTCACTATACATTCGGTTGTTACTAGGAACACTATGCATATAAGTATGCCTGGCACTTGTGTCAGTCTCTTATGTTTAATGTCACCTGTGTAGAGAGAGAAGAGTCTATAGTGTCATCACTAAACACAAAACTCAACATGATATGCCTTACGAGTCTATCATGTACACCCTTCACTATAAATCCCAAATAGTGCACTGTTCTTCGCAGTAATCAAGCAGCAGGTTTTATTACAATGCCACTACATGAAATTTAATTTATTGTAATTGCTTCGCATAGTGCTTGAAGAAAACCCTGGAGGACTTCCATCCAGTATAAGCACGAAGGTTTTCAAGCGACATCGTCTGAAAGAAATTCAGAGACGAGGCAACTTTTCTCGGATCATGACCTGCGGGTGTACAGTCTGGATCCGCTCTGCGTATAAAGTAGGTGATTATCGCCCTTATCTGTTTCAAGGATAACGTTGAACCAGAAGTCTCTCCCCTGAAAAGCTGACCTCCCTTAAAGTCTGAAGTTCTACAAAGATAGACCTTTAGGCATTCCACTGGGCAGAGGGATGCTTCTTCCTTCAGAGGGCAGATTCTCCAGGGACCCCATCTTAGTGGGCACCTCGTTCTTGGCGAGAACATTGGGTCCGGAAAGAGGTTCAGTTCTCCGTTGTCTGTGAACTGAATGTGGCCATCATCCCTCAAGAGGGCCACTATTTCGCTAACTCTGACTCCCGAGGCTAGTGCAAATAAGAATATCACCTTTTGAGTCAAGTCTTTCAGCGAGCAATCCTCATTGTTCAGGGTTCATGCTAAATGAAGAACTTTGTCCAAAGACCATGAAATGGGCTTAGGAGGAGCTGCAGGCCGAAGTTTAGCGCAGGCTTTAGGGATCTTGTTGAAGATTTCATTGGAAAAGTCTACCTGGAAGGCGTAAAGCATTGGTCTGGCCAGGGCAGATTTACATGTATTAATCGTATTGGCTGCTAAACCTTGTTCATGAAGATGGATGAACAAGGACAAACAGAAATCCGTAGAAATCTCCTTAGGTTTCTTCGCCTTGACAAAGGCCACCCACTACTTCCAGGAAGAATCATATTGTCTTCTTGATGACTTTGACTTGTATTCTTCTAAGAAGTTAATACTGTCCCTAGAAATCCCGAACCGTTTCTTGACCGCTAAGGCGAGAAAATCATGAGATGAAGGTTCTGGGTTTTCACTGATGAAGCTGAGACAGTAAATTACTGCACTTGCTGAGTCAGAACTGGGTCTGGCAACGGGATCAGCTTCAAGCGTAGTTCCGTTACCAGAGGGAACCAAATGCTGTTGGGCCACTTGTGGGCCACTATTGCTGCTGTCCCTCGAAAAGATCTCAGTTTGTCGAGGATTTTCAGCAGAAGGTTGGTTGGAAGGAATAGGTAGATCTTGGACCATCTGTTCCAATCTATGGACATTGCATCCATTGCTTCCGCTAGAGGATCCTCGTACGGGGCTACATACCGGGGTAGCTTCTTGTTGTTGCTTGTTGCAAAGAGGTCTATTTGCAGTCCTGGGACTTTGCATAAGATGAAGGAGAATGATCTTGCGTCTAGGGAGCATTCTGACTATCGGTTTGGTCCTGGATAGAGCGTCCGCTGTCACATTGCGGAACCCTTGAAGGTGGAATGCTGACAAGTGCCATCTCTTCTTCTCCGCTAGACGGAGGATGGCTAGTATCACTTGGTTTATGTGAGGTGATCTCGAGCCCTGTCGGTTTAGGCATCTCATTATGACTTAGCTGTCTAGAACCAGACGGATGTGGATTGAGCAGCGGAGTTTCAGTTTCTTCAGGGAAAAAAAAACTACCATGGCTTCCAGGAAATTGATGTGGAAGGTTTTGAAGAGGGGAGACCAGGTTCCCTGGACTTTCCGATGATGAGAGTGACCTCCCCACCCTTCTTTCGAGGCATCCGTGTGAGCGGTGACTGACGGTGGAGGCGGTTGTAAGGGAACCTGGTTCCTTAGGTTTTTGGCCTCCGACCATGGCTTGAGTAGGGATCGTAGACGATTTGGTATCGGTCTTTGTAGATCTCTTCGAGCGTTTGATACGTATTTTCTCCAAACTCCTCATGCATCTTTTAATTGTGCTTTCAATACTGGATATGTCACTGAGGCAAACTGGAGAGACCCCAACACACTCTCCTGTTGCCTTCTTGATATCCTTGTGGACCGAAGAAGGCTTTTGACAGATCCTGCTATCTCTTTCCTTTTCTTTGATGGAATGGAAAGGCAGCGTGACTGCAAGTTCCAGTGGACGCCCAGCCACTGAAACTTTTGAGCTGGAGACAGCCGAAATTTTTCCAAGTTGATCTTGAATCCCAAGTGTTCCTGGAACCAGATCACTTCCTTGGAGGCTTGCCTGCACTCTTCTTCGGATGCTGCCCACACCAGCCAGTCGTCCAGGTAGGCTACCACCTGGATTCCTTTTAGGAGTAGTTGATGAATGACTGCATTCACAAGCTTGGTGAATACCCTTGGGGCTATGTTCAGATCAAAGGGCATGGCTCTGAAAACATAGTCTTCTTTGTAGTTTGAATCCCAGGTAGGGGGAAACTTGACGGCTGATTGGAACGTGCCAGTATGCATCTGTCATGTATATGGAGACTGTGTATGCCCGTTTGGGCAACAGGGTCCTGATGTGTTGAAGCGTCAGCATTTTGAACTTGTAGTTCACTATGAACTTGTTGAGTGGTGACAAGTCCAGAATTACTCTGAGCTTTTCTGAGTCCTTCTTCGGAACACAAAATAGCCTTCCTTGGAATCTGATGGACTTCGCCTTCCTTGTAACTCTTTGGTTCAAGAGTTCCTGAACATATTCTTCCAATATGGGGGTTGAGTGTTGGAAGAATTGAGGGAAGGTCGGTAGAGTTGAGCTCCAACTCCACCCTAGTCCATTCTTGATTAGGCTGTGGGCCCAGGGATCGAAGGTCCAACGATCCTGGAAGAAGAAGAGTTTCCCTCCTACCGGTAGCATCTCACTTTGCGTGCTGGGTGGAGGATTTACCTCCTTGGCCACGTCCACCCTTGTTGCCCCTAACTCTGAAGAGGCGTCTGGAGGAACCTTGAAAGGAACCTCGAGATTTCGGCCGAAAAGTCGTAGATTGCCTTTCAAACACTGGGGTGAACATTGGTGACTGAGTCGCCAACGTTTGGGGCACCAGTTGGAAGGTGGTGGGTGGTTGTGCCACAGTCTGGGAATCGTGGCCACGGGAAGCTGTTGCTGTTGCTTAGGCCGAGAGGGCACTTTAGGTCGTTTTGGTCTATTCTTCGGCTGGGTACCCTCATCAGCTGAAGATTTTCTTTCAGAGGACAAGCCCCATTTAGAGAGAAGGTTTCTATTCTCAGTGACGGCTTTGTCCATGACCTCTTTGACCACTTCACTTGGGAAGAGGTCTTTTCCCCAGATGTTAGAAGCTATCAGCTTCATTGGTTCGTGTCTCACCGCAGCCGCGGCAAAAACGAACTCTCTGCAAGCCCTTCAGGCTTTAATAAAGTAGTACAGGTCTTTGGTTACTTTTGCCAAATGGGATTTGGCAAAGTCCATGTACATGTCTGGGGTATCTGGGATGCTTGCCATTGTCTCCAGGCCAGTCTGCAGAGACAAGGAAGCAGCAAGACGTTCTTTTGTCTCCTGTTCCTTACACAGGAGAAAGTCTGACAGCTTCGGGAGGTCTTCGCCGAACTGTCGTCCGGCAATATTTGCCTCTAGCTTCCCAATTGTGAAGGTGTTGTGCACATCCTTCCAGTCTGCATCGTCTGATGGGAAGGCAAGGGAGAAGGGTCTACACTCTTCCAGTGTAGGGCACGGTTTCCCTGCCTCAACTGCCTTAAGCCCTTTGTCCATAAAGGGAAAGGCACGTTTGGGGTCAGCAATGAAGGACGGATGCTTCTTGCTGAGAACCGGCATCTTAGAGCTAGTAAAGACCCTCTCCTTTAAGGTGGTGGTATATAAGGCCTGAGCCTTAGAGAGTTCAAGGACAATAGTTTCCTTTGGCTCTGTCTCCTCTTTGGATGCAGGTTCCGTCTTAACCCTGGATAGGTACGGTCCTCGGACAACCCTTTAAGGGTATACTCGGACGCGAACGACCCCGACGCCAAAAACAATTCTTGAAAAATCAGTTTTTGCAGTAACCTCCTTTTTTCTTTTGCCAAAAAAAACTTCAATGAATGCTTAAAACAACTGTAAAGATAAATACTACTCATCTGCAGAAAAACTATTTATTATAAATATTTTAAAAAATTAAGTAGAAAAAAAAAGACCTGACATAAAAATTCATAAAAAAAAAGTTTATACATATATACACAAATCCTTTTAGGAATTGATTCTTGAATGTTTAGGACACATCTTGATGTATTTTGGATGAAGTCAGACCCATGGAGGTGAAGATCTGAAATGAGAAAAAAAGGGTAACTTTTTTTGGCCAAAAAAATTTGTCCAAATTTCATGAATTTTTTTGGGTACCCAAATGAAATAGGAAGTGGCTAATTTTTTTAGGGAATAAACATATGTTATCCTAAAATAGAAATATGTAAAAAAATCTTCATTATTTTGTAAATTACATTTATATCAGGGGCCATATCTAAAGGTAATTTTTTGAGTACTTGGAAATTTCGTAAAAAAATACATATATTTAATATATAATATGATATTTATGCAGGTAAAAATATACCAAAATATCACAAATTCTATAGGGAACAAGAATATATATAGATAGGGCAGCTTACGCTTCGGATATGTCCACAAAATGGCCGCCAACCACACTGACTCAGACTCCCTAATCTGCCACTTGAAATGTAGGAAGGGTATGTCAATTTCAAGGTGTTATTTACTAATCTAATTATTATTGGATATGCATAAAAATTGTATGGTGGGTTGCTGGATAATTGTCGATTATTTTACGACTATAAAATTAAAATTCTGACCCAAAAAAATTTTTTTGAAGGGAAATAAAATCGAAAAAAAAATGTAAAACCATATTTTAGCTAAAAAAATTTGATGATATTCAATCAAAAAAAAAGTAAACAAAATTTTCCGACAAATAAACATCTAGAGGAATCATTACTCTGTGATAGTTCCTTAGTACGTAGTAATTTTGAAAGAATTGGGAAAAAACGAAAAAAAGGCAATCACCGGAAAATCGAACACATACCTATATATACGCCATATCTGGCTAAAAAAAAGATAGGCATGGGTAGCCAGATCATCTAGAAACACTTTCCAACACTATAAAAATATAAGTTTTGCGACACTACTTGCCAATTCCTTACGGTAACATGACTAAGCAAAAAAATGCAAAACAAATAAAAAGGGGCACTCGTGGAAAAATGGCCATTCTAATATACGGCATTTCAGAAAAAAAAAATTTCAGCCACGTGCTAGGCAAACCATCAAGGCATATTTTCCGACAAATAAACATATAAATGAAATATTACTCTGTGATAGTTCCTTAGTACGTAGTAATTTTGAAAGAAATGGGAAAAAACGAAAAAATGGCAATCACAGGAAAATCGAACACATACTTATATATACGCCATATCTGGCTAAAAAAAAATAGGCATGGGTAGCCAGATCATCTAGAAACACTTTCCAACATTATAAAAATATAAGTTTTGCGACACTACTTGCCAATTCCTTACGGTAACATGACTAAGCAAAAAAATGCAAAACAAATAAAAAGGGGCACTCGCGGAAAAATGCCCAACATTCTAATATACGGCATCTCAGATAAAAAAAAAAGACATGCACGTGTTAGCCCAACCATCAAGGCACACTTTCTAACACATAAACATGAAAAAAAAATCAATAATATACGGCAATTCCTTACTACGTAGTAAATTTTTACAAATATTGAAAAAAAAACAGAAATTGGCAACCGCAGTTAAATACCCAATATACCAATAACTACGTCGTATCTGACAAAAACAAAATCACGCATGGGTAGCCAGATCATCTAGACACACTTTCCAACATTAAAAAAGCAAAAGTTTTACGACACTATTTCGCAATATCTTACGGAAAAATGACTTGGCAAAAAAATTAAAAAAAATTATAAAGGGACACTCGCGGTAAAATGCCCGACATTTTACTATACGACATCTCAGATAAAAAAAAAGACATGCACGTGTTAGCCCAACCATCAAGGCACACTTTCTAACACATAAACATGAAAAAAAAATGAATAATATACGGCAATTCCTTACTACGTAGTAATTTTTACAAATATTGAAAAAAAAACAGAAATTGGTAACCGCAGTTAAATACCCAATATACCAATAACTACGTCGTATCTGACAAAAACAAAGTCATGCATGGGTAGCCAGATCATCTAGACACACTTTCCAACACTAAACAAGCAAAAGTTTTACGACACTATTTGGCAATATCTTACGGAAAAATGACTTGGCAAAAAAATGAAAAAAAATGAAAAAGGGGCACTCGCGGTAAAATGGTCCTCGTGGTGATGAACGACATTTTAACTAAAAAAAAAAACATGCACATGGTAGCCAAACAATCCACCAAGACTTTCCACAACTGATAACCTATATAAGTTGCACCATTCTACGACAATTTCATAATACGTAATAACTTTGATAATTATGCAAACTACCTCAGAAGGGTAAACTCGGACGCGAACGACCCCGACGCGTCTCATAAATCGGGAAGGAGTACAGCTACAGCAATGCACATCTGGACACTACTAGAGCGTGTAGGGGAGACACCTCCTGCAGGTCGATCACCCACAAATTCAGTCACAGGGGTGAGTCACGTGAGAAAAACCTGTTTTTTTTTTACTCTCGGGGTCGCAAACGACCCACCGTACCTATCCAGGGTTAAGACAGACATAGCAATCCGGGTAGGCCCCTTTGCTGGGCCAGAACTCAATTTCCTCTACTGGGACAGTGCCCAGTTTTTCTGAGAGGAAGATCCCCCCCCCCCCCCGACATGGGCATGTTCTCTGCGTACCTCCAGGGGTTAACGTCAGAGAAGGCGGGGAGATCCTTAACGTTTAGCTTCTTCGGGGCCAAACGTGTTGCAACTAGCTGATGCATTTTTGTCCGAAGAGAGGCCTCCTTCTCGGACGATTTCTTTTGTATGTCCTGCACCATGGACAACTACGAGTGCAACGTACTCGTGATAGAATCTAGTTGGGGTGCAGTGGAAGAGGTCGAAGGCACCGGCTCATTCACTGTGGCCGATGATACCGAAATCGTTTTGGCTCTCTCGACTTCTGTCTCAGGTAGAACGTCATCCGCCTGATCCATTTCCTCCACTAGGAGATTGTTCTCTGTCTCCTCTGAGACACCTGACATGTTGTCCTCTAATTGGGTGCTCTCTAAGGCATCCGAAACTTCAGATTCAACCGGAATCTGAACCAGGGGAATCTGAGGTTGAGCCTGGGGAATAACCGCATCTGAAGATGCCCTAGGGAAAAGACAAGCCCTCATCTTTTCATTAGGAAGGTATGGGCCAGAAGTGTTCTTCTGGAAGCCCCTAACCCATTTTTGCAGCATTTCCCTACTGCGTCCCTTGACTCAGTGGACCTTTGATCGTCAAAAGCTTCTCTTACCAGTTTTTCACAAACGGTACATACACTTGAGCCCCCCCTTGGTGACTGCGCAGCGAGCATGGGCCCTGCACATGTCATGGCCGTAGAAGTTTTTACTACGGACCCTGCAAAAACTGTTCCCGCACTTGGGATGCTCCTCCTGTAAAGAAAGAAAAGCATATAAGTATTCGATGAAATTCTCAGATTTCAGCATATCTAATATTAATAATATTAGCTTGGATAGGGTAAGCTAGAGATAGGAAAGACACCTACATGTGTTTCCTGTCCAGCCAATTGCTATGACCTCCTCCGATATTGAAAGTAGAATTCATAGGAATTCTTAGGGGAAGATGATATCCTTTGATATAAAGTGTCTTCTTGACACAATCTTCCAGGTTCAATATTGGGGATTAAAGACAATAATGGATGATAACCATCAATGGAAGAGAGAATCGCTCTCTTACATGTGATGGTCTCACAATAGGCTGCCCATGAAGCACCTTGTAGGTTGGAAAACCTTTGGGCTACAGCACTGACTGTTGGTAACAAGTTGCCAGTCCTGTCAGGCCTGCCGGAACATGCCGGGCCTGCCGGCATATTCTGGCCTATTGAAGGCAATTACTGTCTTCATAATAATGGGTGGCAGGCCACCGGCAACGGCTCTGCCGGCCGGCAGCCGAGGATCCTTCCATCAAGTAGGACCCGGCGGCAGATGACCAGGTATGGGTGCGGTCCCAAAATGTCTATTGTCTTTGGGTTGTTGATCAACGACGTTCACAGTAAGCGGCGGCAGGGCAACTGCCGGCCGGCAGACAATTGACATGGCCCAGTAACGAAAGTAAGAGAGAAAGAGAGGATGGAGGCAGACAAGGGCTCAGCCTTGTCGGCCTGCATCCAGAATGAGGGTTCAAGTGTGTTATGTATTATTGTAATAATGTACTATATTATTTCAAGTGTTGCAGGTATTGCGCAACATTGCATCATACTGCATGAATAAGACATGTTATGCTTTATGCATAAGAGTAATGATTTGTTTTGGTATTAGGATTCAAACATTTGTTGGTTACCTCAAAGATAGGATGTGATTCTTTATGATTTTGTACTAGAGTAGGATTTAAGTCTTTTCAGAGCGATGCTCTTTTGTTTAGCAATGTTTTGGTTTGTCAGATTGTGTAAGACGCTCCATATACACTTGGGAGTTAGCTGTCACAGAGTAAACAGTACAATGTAGTCTTTTATACATTAAATGTATTTTTTTAGAATACCAACGTCTTATTAACCATCAAGACAACATTGACGACATCAGATGGGATCAGCTGAGAAATAGTTACTAACAATTGTTCATCTATGTTCCAGGTAATTATTATGGTTAATAGAACTTCCTACCAAAGTACCATATCGAACATTGACGACATCAGATGGGATCAGCTGAGAAATAATTACTAACAATTGTTCATCTATGTTTCAGGTAATTATTATGGTTAATAGAACTTCCTACCAAAGTACCAAATCGAACATTGGCGACGTTTAGGACGACAGAATAGCAGGGAGAAACATTGGACCCTATGCACAAGGACGGCCAGCACAAGAGAAGGTCTATATACATCAGGGGACACGAGTAAAATCGCCCAATGAAGATTTTACCAGCAGCAGAATAGGAATTTCATCAAATACACAAAAGGGTGAAATTTAAAGTTGGGTAGGTAGGAAGTACACTTGTGACTGCAGAACAGTAACTTAACCTACCACAGTTATTAAGGTAAGCAATCAAAATGCCTTTTAATATCGAACACCCACAAGGTTTCAGCATCACTGCTGAGCCTAATTCTGTTGCAACACGATGGCAACAGTGGTGTGAGGAATTTAAGATTTATTTAGAAGCATTAGGGAACATGAAGGATGCCCAAAAGAAGGCATTATTACTTCATACAGCAGGTAGGGAAGTTCGGGAAGTGTTTAAGACTTTGCAGCCTACAGATGACACAAGTGAAGCTGCAATTAAGGCTCTTACCACATATTTTGCTCCTCAGGTCAATAAATTTTTTGAAAGATACCAGTTTTCAGCGCAAGCTTATCAGAAAGAAAATGAAAGTTTAGATGCATTTGTGACTAGACTAAAGAATTTAGCCGTTTCATGTGAATTTCTAGAGTTAGAAAATGTTATCATAGATCAAGTAATTGCACATTGCACATCAGAAGAGCTAAGAAAGAAATTATTGCAAGATAAAGATTTAACATTAAAAAAGGTATTGATAACAGGCAGAGCTTTAGAAACATCAAATAGGCAAAGTAACATAATAGGTAGTTCTACAAGCAATAGAATGGAAAATTTTAAAATTAATACAGTAGGTTCTAAGTGGAAAACTAATGAGAATCAGAGAAGGAATATGACAAAGCCTAGTCATAGAAAAGTGCCTAACACTAATGTTCATAAATATCAGAATCAGGCTTATACACAGAAACAACAGGAAAAACCCAAGTGTTTTAGGTGTGGTAAAACTGATCATCTTGCATACGAAGCAAAGAAATGCCCTGCTACTGGACAGATATGCCAGAATTGCAGAAAGCTGGGTCATTTTGCAACTGCTTGTAGATTCCCTAAACAGTACGCAAAAAAAAAAAAAAAATGCTACAGTTGATACTATGGGTCAAGAGAATAATGAGGAAAATGTTCATGATAATCAGGTTAGTTCAGAAACTGATTTTGCGTTTCGCATAAACTCAGTCAACAAAGGTGCAAAGAAACATATCATGGTAGAAGTAATCATAAATGGTAAACCAATTTTGATGCAAGTTGACACAGCAGCCGATATATCAATTATGTCTGAGAAAATGGCTAAAAGCATTCCTAATTTGTTATTAGAAGGTACAAATAGAGTTTTGAAAAGTTATAATGGTTTTGATATTCAGGTAATAGGTGCTTCGAACGTAGAAGTACAGTACAAAGAACAGAAATTAGAGAGAATGCCATTAACAGTAGTAAAAGGTAATGGACAAACTTTGCTAGGTTTAGATTGGCTACAGTATTTGAAGTTAGATTGGCCTAGTATTTTGAAGGTTGCAGGTAGACAAGATGAAAACAAAAATGAAATATCTATGGATAACATCATATCAGAGTTTCAAGACGTATTTGAAGATTGTAAAGGAAAAATTACGGTATTCAAGTGTAACTTCCTGTTTATTTTTTTTTAAAGTAACTACCTGTTTGAGAGTCCCTGGCTAGTTTTCTTGGGACCTCTCTTCTGTTGAATCTAGCACTTTCTGTGCTACTCTCTCAAGCTTCAGAGGACAGCTGCGGGTGTGTCCCTAACCCGTCACGAAGTCCCGTTTTGTTCTTGGAAGAATTGTTACATTTTAAGAGAAAGTCAAAAAGTGAAGGAAAAGTCTGTTTTTCCTAACCCTAACTTCCAATGGAATTGTGCAGGAGAAAGACTCAGTGTAAGTTCCTCGGTACTACAGGAGAATAGTAGTATACATCGCTTTTCTCTGTTTAATTTCTTAAGAGACAAATATTCAGTGATAAATGTGACTAATATTAATGTTTATTTTTCTGTTTTGATTTTGCATCTTGTTTAGTTATATTTTGGCTATTATTTTACTATTTGGTGCTTGTTATCGTAACTTTTATTATATATTATTGTGACGTGAATTATTTGACTGATTTGCTTCAAAGAGTATTGGGCAACTAGTAATAATGAGGTTGTTTCATAACTGTAATTTCATAGTTGGGTTCTTCATTCTTGTTTGAATTTGTTGTTGTTGTTAATTTAATAATTATATTTATATTGTTTTGTATTTATTCGGCATTCATAATTTCTCGTAATTTATATCTTATTTGTATGGAACCCTAGTTGTATGTAACTTTAAATATTATTGATAAATATAATATTGGTAAACTTATATCTTATTTGATTTTCTCCCTTGTATTTTCACAATATTATGAGGTATTATCATGCTATAAACATCATTAAAAGAGTCTGATAAGGATATATAGAAATATCCTTTACATATTGGCGACCTTGCCAGGATAATACTGCATATGTTGTGGGAATCAAGGTGAAATTCACTTAGACATTTTCACATGTATATTTTGCGGGGTGAGTAAGAGTTTGTTGCACATGCTCAATACAGTACAGCCTCTGTGAACAAATCTTTAAGTGACTTTAATGGTAAAGGAGTTTGACTATCGTAATTGCCTAGAGGGGACAGGAATTACGCCAAGCATGATAGTGTTGGAGCCATAGTAAATTCCACGAGTTACCCTAGTTAAGGAGTCCAGCAAATGCTGACCCTTGTTTCTTAATGCGTGTTAGCATTCAAGAAAAGTGAGTTCTAAGTAGTTGAAAGCTCTTTAGTATTTTTACTGTTAGAGTGTGGACTGGAAGTATATTTTATGGTCTATTCGAGCCTTCTTTATTATATTTTCTAATTAGGTTCCACCATAAAATCAAGACTTGTTACTGTCCTTGGCAACACGCTAGTTTAATTGTAACTGTTTGCTCTAGTTTCATACAATGTCTGAATTACAGTTTTCCTATTGGATCGAGCAAGGAAGAAGAATTGGTTTGGAAGGAAATGGAGTTGGTGAATGGGCAACAAAAAAATATGAAGCAGGATTATAATGAGAAGAAAACAAGGAACAAGAAAGACAGAAACGAGAAGAAAAAAAAAATAGGAGAGACAAGAACGAGAAGAAAGGGCTAAAGAACGAGAACTTAGGAAATATGAAATGGATAGAAGTTTAGAAGAAAGAAGATTAGCGCTTGAGGAAGCAAAGCTAGCTCTTGATAAACAAAGAATTGATGATGGTATTCAGGAAAGTACTGCTCCTAAGGTAAGTGGTATTAAACCACCAAGACTTCTTCCTTATAATGAAGATGAGGACATAACTGCTTACATAATAAGATTTGAAAGTGCTGCTTCCTTATGTGAGTGGCCTGTTAGTGAGTGGGCTACCCGTTTGGTGTTATTGTTTTCGGGCACTGCTTTAAATATTTATTCTACCCTTTCTGAAGAAGAAATTGCAGATTATGTAAGTTTAAAAGCTGCTGTTTTAAGGGCTTTTAAGAGGACCCCTGAACAGTACCGTAAAGAATTCAGGTTTGCTAAGATGAGCTCGAAGATTAATTTTTCTCAATTTATAATTCAACTTTTTAGACAATTTGATTATTGGTTTCATTCAAGTGATGTTGATGATTCTTTTGAAAACTTAAGAGAATTTATTGTTGTTGATCAATTTCTCACTGTCTTACCACATGACATCAGACTTTTTATTAAAGAGCAGGAATTATGGAAAGCTAAAGATGTTGCCGAAGCAGCAGACAGATTTGCAGGTGCTCATAGATGTTATCCTGGGGATAAGCAGACCCAAAAGAAAAGTCTGAATCCTAAACCATCTCCAGTTGTCACCCAAAGGCCAACACAACTTTGCTATGTTTGTGGTGAAGCTGGACACATTGCACGATCCTGTCCTAAAAGTAAAGCTGCAATGACTTCTACTCCTGGAACTTCATCGAACAAAGCAGGATCAAATAAGGTTGGTCGCTATGCTTCTAAAGAAACTCACTCTAGAGCTCCATTTACTCATGGTGTGGTTAATGGTTCTCGTGTTTCTACCATTTTACGTGATACTGGCTGTTCTACATGTATTGTATCCAAAGACCTGTTTCCTAACTTGAATGAAGGGGAATTGCCAAAATCATCATTAATTGATTATTTAGGAAGGGAAAATGTTTTTCCAGTGTCACCAGTTTATATTGGATGTAAATGGTTTACTGGAAAGGTTAATGCTGTTATTGCCCCAATTAAGTTTTGTACAGTACTTTTAGGTAACATTGAAGGTGCTCTTTTTCCTGAAGATGGAGACTGCCCCCCTTTGAACTCCATTGATGAGGAACCTCGAAGAAACCATCTGCCTACAGAAAAAGGTAAAGCTATTGAACACGTCAATATAACAACTCGTTCAGCTTCAAGGAAAGTTGTTCACCCATTAGTTTTTCCTGATGTAGAAGCCCTTGAGACTACTCCTATTGACTTTATAAAATTGCAAAATGAATGTTCCACCCTGGAATCGATCAGGAAAGACTGTCAAGCCAACACCATAACAAAAAACTCAAAAGTGGAGTACAAGTATGTACTGAGAAATGAAGTTTTGTATAAGGAAATTATAAATGCAAACAATTCAAGAATTGCCAATAAATTTTATTTAGTTGTTCCTCTTAAACTTAGAAAGGTTGTTCTTAAATTGGCTCATGATTTACCTGTGGCAGGACACTTTAGTCATCGCAAAACCCTAAAAAAAATCAGAGAACTATATTTCTGGCCCGGAATGTGTACAGATGTGTATGCATATTGTAGATCTTGCGATAACTGTCAGAGGAACACAAGTAAAGGTAGACATAAAAGGGTCTCTATGGTAAAAATGCCAGTAGTTTCCATTCCTTTTAGCCGAGTAGGAATTGACATAGTGGGTCCACTGAATCCAAGCACATCTGAAGGTCACAGATTTATTTTAACAATGATTGATTATGGTACAGGATTTCCTGAAGCAATTCCTATGAAGACCATAACCACTGTTGATGTTGCAGATGCTCTTATGCAAATATTTTCTAGGGTAGGAATACCAAAGGAAATAATATCTGATAGAGGAAAGCAGTTCACATCAGAACTTATGGAACATGTGTACCAAATGCTGGGAGTAAAACCATTGTTTACTACTCCGTATCATCCAGCTGGCAATGGTCGTTGTGAAAGGCAACACTCTGTTCTCAAATCTATATTGAAGAAATTGTGTCATTTGCAACCTAGAGAATGGCATAGATATTTACCTTGTGCCCTGTTTGCTATGAGGGAGATTCCTTCTGACACTCTTGGTTTTTCCCCATTTGAACTCCTTTATGGATACCAAGTAAGGGGACCACTACTAATATTGAATGAGATATGGACTAATACTGGCCTTTCTAATGATACCCAAAATGTTTATTCTTTTCTTTTTGATCTTAGAAACAGGCTAGAGGAAACTTCAAAAATAGCCCAGGAAAATATAAAGACTTCAATGGAAATCTACAGTACGTACTTTGACAAGAAATGTACTCGTAGGCAGTTTAAAGTCAATGATGAGGTGTTACTATTACTGCCAACAGAACACAATAAGTTGTTAGTTGAATGGCAAGGACCATTTAAAGTTCTGCGGAAACTCAATAGTGTTGATTACATAATCGATATGAAAGGTAAGCCAAAAACATTTCATGTTAACTTGCTGAAGGCATATTTTTACAGGTCACAGAATGTGTTATCAGTGGCTGATGAAAATCTGAATAGTTCAATTTCACATTATTGCTGTGTAACCTCTCATGTAATAGTTTTGAGCGAAGACATCGAAGATCCTATACCTTGTGTTGAAGAAGAAATAACTTCTGAATTAGATATCTGTCCAACTTTAACTCCAGAACAAAAAGGGAAACTAGGAGAAGTACTGGATAATTTTTCAGAAGTCTTCTCGGAGATACCAGGTTGTACTTCTACCATAATACACAAGATTGAATTAACGTCAACAGAGCCTATTCGAAAGAAAATGTACCCAGTACCAGCACATCTTAAGGAGGAAGTATGTAAAGAAGTAGATAAATTACTGAAACTTGGGATAATTGAAGAAAGTAAGTCTGATTATTGTAATCCTATTGTCATGATAAAGAAACCTGACGACACATTCAGGTTAGCACTAGATTTTCGTGCACTCAATTCAGTAACAAAGTTCGATTCTGAACCTATGCCCTCAATTGATGAAGATTTATTTAAATTTCGTAATATGTCTTTTATTACAGAATTGGATATCACAAAAGCCTATCATCAGGTTATGTTGGACCCTAATGCAAGACCTCTAACGGCTTTCCCTACTTACCGTGGTTTAATGCAATATAAGAGGCTACCCTTTGGACTAGTTACTGCATGTGCCACCTACGTTAGATTGATGAAGAAAATCTTTCAGGGAATGAATCATATCTCTATCTATTTTGATAACATATTTGTGATGTCTAATACTTTCCAGGAACATTTGGAAACCTTGAGTGAGGTACTTCGAAGATTGAGAGATCATGGTCTTACAGCCCGTCCATCAAAATGTCATTTTTGTTATGAGAAAGTTAAATATTTGGGTTTTGAAGTAGGTAATAATGTAATCAGACCCCTGAATGATAAAATTTTATCTTTGCAACAAATTCAAATTCCAAAAACTAAGAAGTTATTAAGAAGCTTTTTAGGTTCTGTTAATTTTTATCGACAGTTCATCCCAAATTTGTCTAGCTTAACGTCATCATTAACAGCAAAGCTTAAAAAGGAAGTGAGAGAACCACTACAATGGAATAGTGAGGATGAAAACATATTTGAGATTATTAAGAAATACTTCATTGATGCTCCTATTCTTCATATTCCAGAGATAAATAAACCTTTTGTTCTAAGGACAGATGCCTCTTCAGTTGGTCTTGGAGCTGTGCTCCTTCAGTATGATGAAGAAACAGCCTATCCAGTGGCATATGCTAGCCGGAAACTTCTCCCAAGGGAACAACGGTATTTTACCATTGAGAGAGAGTGTTTGGCTATCTTCTAGGCTGTACGAAAATTCCACTAGTATTTGTATGGGAAAGAGTTTTTCATTGAAACAGACCATAAGCCCCTTACCTACATGGAAACTTTGAAATCAGGAAATGATAGGATTTTGAGATTAATTCTGGGCCTACAACCATATAAATACAGGATTATATATATATCTGGTCAATCTAACCATTTTTCAGATTTACTGAGTAGAAGCAATTAATGTATCTTGCTTGTGTAAATAGTTGAGAGAGTGTACATTTCTTCTAATTTTTTTTGTAAATTCCAAGGAATTAACTTGTTAAAGGGCCTATGTAAAGGAAAAATTACGGTATTCAAGTGTAACTTCCTGTTTATTTTTTTTTTTAAAGTAACTACCTGTTTGAGAGTCCCTGGCTAGTTTTCTTGGGACCTCTCTTCTGTTGAATCTAGCACTTTCTGTGCTACTCTCTCAAGCTTCAGAGGACAGCTGCGGGTGTGTCCCTAACCCGTCACGAAGTCCCGTTTTGTTCTTGGAAGAATTGTTACATTTTAAGAGAAAGTCAAAAAGTGAAGGAAAAGTCTGTTTTTCCTAACCCTAACTTCCAATGGAATTGTGCAGGAGAAAGACTTAGTGTAAGTTCCTCGGTACTACAGGAGAATAGTAGTATACATCGCTTTTCTCTGTTTAATTTCTTGAGAGACAAATATTCAGTGATAAATGTGACTAATATTAATGTTTATTTTTCTGTTTTGATTTTGCATCTTGTTTAGTTATATTTTGGCTATTATTTTACTATTTGGTGCTTGTTATCGTAACTTTTATTATATATTATTGTGACGTGAATTATTTGACTGATTTGCTTCAAAGTGTATTGGGCAACTAGTAATAATGAGGTTGTTTCAACTGTAATTTCATAGTTGGGTTCTTCATTCTTGTTTGAATTTGTTGTTGTTGTTAATTTAATAATTATATTTATATTGTTTTGTATTTATTCGGCATTCATAATTTCTCGTAATTTATATCTTATTTGTATGGAACCATAGTTGTATGTAACTTTAAATATTATTGATAAATATAATATTGGTGAACTTATCTCTTATTTGATTTTCTCCCTTGTATTTTCACAATATTATGAGGTATTATCATGCTATAAACATCATTAAAAGAGTCTGATAAGGATATATAGAAATATCCTTTACAAAGATAAAATAGGTACAGTAAAGAACGCAAAGGCAATTTTAGTTTTGAAACCTGACAGTTCTCCTAGATTTTTTGCTCCGAGACCAGTACCGTATGCATTGAAAAGTGCAGTTGAAACAGAAATCAAGAGATTAGAAAGTGAAGGTTCTTGGGAAAAGGTTACATATTCAGATTGGGCTACACAATTAGTTCCTATTGTGAAGGAAAGTGGACAGGTTAGGTTATGTGGAGATTACAAAGTAACGTTAAATCCACAACTGCAAGTAGCTCAACATCCCTTACCAAATCCGAAAGACATGTTTGCAACTGTGTCAGGATGCAGTGTTTTTTCTAAATTAGATTTAAGACAAGCATTTCAACAGCTTCCCATGGATGAAACTTCACAAGAATTATGTACAGTAAATACATCCTTAGGTTTGTTTAGGCCAAAGAGATTACCTTATGGAGTTGCAAGTAGTCCAGCTATATGGCAACAAACTATGGATAAGATTTTTTCAGGAATGCAAGAAGTATTCATTTTTACAGATGATATTTTAATTGCGGGTAAAGACACAAGAGAACATAGAGAGAGATTGCGAACAGTTCTGAAGAAGTTGAAGGAACATAATATTAGAGTAAATAAGAACAAATGTATTTTAGAAGTTGATTCAGTGGAATACTTAGGTTTTGTAATAAATGGCAAGGGTATTCACAAAACTAAAGAGAAGATTAAAGCTGTACAATCAACAAAAGTGCCAGAAAATGTTAAGGAATTACAATCATTTCTAGGTTTAGTAACATTTTATGGGAATTTCATTCAGAATTTGTCTACAATTGCACATGCATTGTATAATCTGTTGAATAAGGGTGTAGAATGGAAGTGGACAAAAGAGTGCCAGGAGTCTTTTGAAAGAATCAAGTAGGAAATAACATCACCTACATTCTTAGTACATTATCAAATGGATTTACCAGTTAAATTAGTATGTGATGCATCAAACATAGGTTTAGGTGCAGTATTATCTCATGTAATGCCAGATGGAACAGAAAAACCAATTGCATTCACTTCTAGAGTATTGAACAAGGCAGAAAGGAATTACTCTCAAATAGAAAAGGAAGGTTTAGCATTAGTTTATGGAGTTAAAAAATTCCATATGTATCTTTATGGTAGGAAAAAGTTCACACTTGTTACAGATCATAAACCTTTATTAGCAATATTGGGTCCAAAAGCAAGTTTACCTACGTTGGTGGCTGCAAGACTACAACGTTGGGCAGTTACGTTAGCCGCGTACCACTATGATATAGAATACCGTCCAACATCAAATATGGGTAATGCAGATGCTTTATCCAGATTACCCGTAGACAAAGCTCCAGAAGAGTATAATGTCAGTGTTCTGTTAATTTCTGTATATGATGTACCAATAACTGCAAAAGATGTAGCACACAGTACCAAGCAAGACCCAGTACTTAGTAAGGTTTTGGAGAGTTTAATGACAGGTAGAGACTTATGTGGAAAGGAGGAAAATTGTAAACCGTATAAGGATATATGGTATGAACTGAGTGTGACACAAGGAATAGTGATGAGAGGTTCCAGGGTAGTTATTCCTAATTCACTGAGAAATAAGGTTTTGTTTGATATACATGCTGATCACCAAGGTATTATAAGATCAAAGTCCATTGCGAGAACTTTTGTATGGTGGCCAGGTTTAGATAAAGATGTGGAATGTTATATAAAGAATTGTATGAATTGTGTTATGCAACAGAACAATCCTCAATTTGCTAGAATGCACCCGTGGGAGATACCCAGGTATCCATGGCAAAGAGTGCATATAGATTTTGCAGGTCATTTTTTGAATTATTTGTTTTTGATAGTAGTAGATGCTTACAGTAAGTGGCCAGAAATTATCCCAATGAAGACAACAACGTCTTACGCCACAATAAAAGAGTTAATGCAAATTTTTTCAACGCATGGTATTCCAGAAAGAATTGTTACAGATAATGGTCCACAATTTACCTCACAAGAGTTTAAAGAACTTTGTAATGTCAATGGTATAAAGCATACATTTTCAGCTACATATCATCCATCTACTAATGGAGAGGCTGAAAGATTTGTCCAAACGTTTAAACACATTATGAAGTGTAGAAAAGCAAATTCAGGTAACATATTTTTGCATGTGTCAAAATTTTTATTGTCTTATAGAACAACGCTGCACAGCACAACAGGCGTGGCACCCTCAAATTTGTTGATGGGGAGGAGGATAAGGTGTAAGTTAAATTTTTTGTATCCAAGTTTGCATAGTGATTTAGAAGATAAAGGGTATAAACAAGTAGCAAAGCTTCCTAATGTAAGACATTTTTTACCCTTGTCTGATGTCATGGTAAGATCGTACAACACTCCAGAGAAGTGGGTACCAGGAGAGATTGTAAGAGAGATAGGAAATTTACATTATGATGTTCGTGTTGGTGATAATGTTGTAAAATGTCATGTTGATCAATTACAGCCGTTAAACAGAAAGACAGTAGAGCATGTGAATGCTAGAGATGAGAAACTTAAAGAAGTAGTTAGATCAAATGAGTCAAATATTAACCAAGATGGTCCAACATCCAATGTAGATTCAGAACCAATTCATGTACCAGTACAAGATGAGGTTAAAGTGCTTCCTAATAGGATTAACAGAGGAAAGCCCCCTGAGAGATTAGATTTATGAAGATTTTTACAATGTAAAGTTAAGGGGGAGGAGACTGTTATGTATTTTTGTAATAATGTACTATATTATTTCAAGTGTTGCAGGTATTGCGCAACATTGCATCATATTGCATGAATAAGACATGTTATGCTTTGTACATAAGAGTAATGATTTGTTTTGGTATTAGGATTCAAACATCTGTTGATTACCTCAAAGATAGGATGTGATTCTTTATGATTTTGTACTAGAGTAGGATTTAAGTCTTTTCAGAGCGATGCTCTTTTGTTTAGCAATGTTTTGGTTTGTCAGATTGTGTAAGACGCTCCATATACACTTGGGAGTTAGCTGTCACAGAGTAAACAGTACAATGTAGTCTTTTATACATTAAATGTATTTTTTTAGAATACCAACGTCTTATTAACCATCAAGCCAACATTGACGACATCAGATGGGATCAGCTGAGAAATAATTACTAACAATTGTTCATCTATGTTCCAGGTAATTATTATGGTTAATAGAACTTCCTACCAGAGTACCAAATCGAACAAAGTGGAAGGGGGAATAAAATTTGGGCTTCCACCCAACCATATCCCAGTCATAAAGGCTATGGAAGGCAGTCCAAGGGAGGACAGAAGAACACTCTAAAGAATATGAGGGTACCCGTCGGCAGCAGACAGGGGACCTCAGGCCAGTCCTACAATAACCCTTATGGTCAATGTAGAACGACGGCCAGGAGGGTTTTGGTTCATTCAACACAGAAGAGATAGAGGGGAGGGGTAGGTGTCCTACAGGTAAGGTAATGCCCGAAGGCACTACTTAACCTAAGGGATTCTGGTCTCATGGAGTAACCTCAGGTAGGAGAAATCATTTCCCCAGGTTGGGTTAGTCAAGTGAGAGAGCGTCCGTAGGATACCATCTCACAAGAGAACAGAATCTCGTGCCAGAGACCTTAGGCAGTCAAGTCATTTCTTCGGTCTAAGGTCTACCAGCACAGGACTGTCTGCTAGGCCAAGGAAGGGGGAATTGTCATACAAAAACCCCCTAGTACGGTCTAGGGAGGTCTAGCCTCCTGTAAGAGCAGCTTAACCTGACATGGGAATCATTTCGCCAAGACAGGAAGATGCCTAACACAGACTTATACTCTGATAGAGGGGAGGGGTAGGTGTCCTACAGGTAAGGTAATGCCCGAAGGCACTACTTAACCTAAGGGATTCTGGTCTCATGGAGTAACCTCAGGTAGGAGAAATCATTTCCCCAGGTTGGGTTAGTCAAGTGAGAGAGCGTCCGTAGGATACCATCTCACAAGAGAACAGAATCTCGTGCCAGAGACCTTAGGCAGTCAAGTCATTTCTTCGGTCTAAGGTCTACCAGCACAGGACTGTCTGCTAGGCCAAGGAAGGGGGAATTGTCATACAAAAACCCCCTAGTACGGTCTAGGGAGGTCTAGCCTCCTGTAAGAGCAGCTTAACCTGACATGGGAATCATTTCGCCAAGACAGGAAGATGCCTAACACAGACTTATACTCTGATGTCCCGTTCTAAACTCAAAACCGACTCATTGGTTAGGAGAAAGAAAACGGAACGTCTCAGTAAAACTTTGCCAGAACTCGGTTCACAGCAAAGAAAACTGAGAATAGCCTAGGCTAATCAGAGGGAAGGGGGATTGCTCTTAAATCTCCTAGGAGATAGTATCGACTTAAAAGGTATAGGAGGTGTCAGTCTCTCCTTAAAAGGCCATACAAGAGCAATGGGCTAGTAGCCTAGGAGCATTGAGAATCGTTCACCGAAACTCTCTGTATACTATATTGGAAGAGAAAAGCATAACACAGTAATATCATAAATGTGTAAAATATTGCGTGTGCTTCAATAAAACTTTACCAGGAAGGTTATATCATGCATGAAGTGAGTGGGTGCCTAGGCTAGGAAGCCTAGCACTCGTGAGGCTCAAAATAAATAGCCAAATCCACGACAACGACATAATATAAGAATCCCTAGCTAAAATTCTAAATAGCTAAAGTTATTAAAGCGAATAATGCCAGGAAAGGGTCGTTCTGGCTAACTAAATGTACAGAAAGAACGACCGCGTCCATGACGCCATCTGGCTGGCAACAGCTCTTGTTACGTTAATTACGATCTCAATCGAAAAGCAAAACTGGTAAGAGCTTACATTTACACAAATTAAAGATATTACTTAACTTTCCAAAAGCTGATGAGGCTGGTGAAGACATCATAGCGACCAAAAAACTCCAAAATAGCGAGAGATAACATGGGATAACACCGGTCAACGAAGCTACAAGTGAAAGATTGGCTCGGTGGCGCCTCGCAGTGGCGATTTGGCACACTATTTACAGTACAGTAGGAGTGTCGCCTCTTTAACGACTCTCCTTATTCATGCCTCTCTCTCCCCTCGAAGCGAAAGCGCTATTGGAGGTGTAGATAGCCATGAGACGTGTCAAGAATACGTCCTCTGATATTATGCGATATCCCTTTTTAAAATTTTAAGGGATATTCGCTCCAGGAGTTAGAATTCTGGATACCTTTGGTAAACTCTCTGGGATATATCACTGTAGTCAAATATACCTAGGAAGCTACCTTTAAAGGAACTTCCATTACGACGACATGGCCTGAGCCCAAAAAAGGCAATATAGACTTCCTAAAAGAATACAAGTCTAAGTCAACTAGAAGACAATATGAATTGTCTTGGAGGAAGAGGGTTGCTTTTGTTAAAGCAAAAGGACTGAAAGAAATTTCAATAGACTTCTGTCTGTCCTTCTTTATCCACCTTCATAATCAAGGTCTGGCAGCTAACACGATAACTACATGTAAGTCAGCCTTGACTAGACCTCTTCTATATGCCTTTCAAGTGGATCTGACGAATGAAATCTTTAATAAGATCCCGAAGGCATGCGCTAGGCTTAGGCCTGCAGCTCCTCCGAAGCCCGTCTTATGGTCTCTGGACAAGGTCCTACATTATGCTTCATCTGTGAACAATGAAGATTGTTCTCTCAAGGATCTAACCCAGAAGGTTATTTTCCTGTTCGCTATAGCCTCAGGGGCTAGAGTTAGTGAAATGGTAGCCCTATCAAGAAATGAGGGCCACATTCAGTTCACAAAAGTGGGAGAACAGAATCTCTTTCTTGATCCAACCTTTCTCGCCAAGAACGAACTACCCACTAAAAGATGGGGTTCTGGAGAATCTACCCTCTGAAGGAAGATGTCTCTCTATGTCCAGTAGTGTGTCTAAAGGTCTATCTTCTTAGAACTTCAGACTTCAGGGGAGGACAGCTCTTCAAAGGAGAAACCTCAGGATCAAACTTATCCCTAAAACAACTGAGGGCGAAGCTCACCTACTTCATTTGCAGAGCGGATCCTGACAGTACACCCGCAGGTCATGATCCGAGGAAAATTGCTTCATCACTGAACTTTTTTCAGTATATGGACTTTGAGCGTCTTCGCTCATATACTGGATGGAAGTCATCCAGAGTGTTCTACAAACACTATGCTAAGCAAGTCCATGAACTGAAGCATTATGTGGTGGCGGCAGGTAGTGTATTAAAACCTGTTGTCTAGTGCTGCGATGAACAGTTAATTGATTGGGACTATCAATTAGGGTGAAAAGGTGTTGACACTTCCAGTGCGATACCTTTCAAGTGAGTGTCACCATGGTAACACTAAGACTGTTCAATATCTCAGGTATGGAATTATACAGATAACACTTGTGCCGTGTGTACGTAGTACACAGTGTTGATAGTATACAACATTTACAGAATTTATATTGGGAAAATTTTCCGCTTTAGAGTGGCACTCATCATTTCTTCCCTTTCAGGAAGGAAAAATATTTTCTGTATACGTTGCACCTAAAATTCCTTTAACATGTTAGATTAGTTTCACTCATTTTCTATTTAGTCATTTATTCAAAATAAATGTCTATTAGAATGTAATTGCGTCCTATTTCGCCTTGCAATTTGCACATTATATATGCCAGAGTTTGTGTACTTATTTATTTGAGTAAACCTCATATCAATTGTATGCTTACAAACAATGGATATAGTTGACACTTATATAGTTCCGATATATAAAAACCGTGAGACCGTCTGTATATCGGGTGGATACTTATGTTTGTTCATACAATATATGCTAACCTTGAGGCCCCTTTTCTACTGTCTAGTATGACTCTTCCCTGCAGGGGAAAGGAAGCACTAACATTGTCTATGATTAATGGTAATGACGGATAATGGTAATGTCATTTGTCTCAATGGTCCAGATGACCATAGAAAAAATTGTCCCAAGATTAAGGCACCTATGAAAATCCACAGATACAGTACTTTCTAGTAATTCTCTGGTAAACTTCCATCAGGACGACATAGCCTGAGCCCAAAAAAACGTATTTTGAGCGAAGCGAAAAATCTATTTTTGGGTGAGATAGTCATGTCATCCTGATGGACCCGCCCTCCTTTTCTATAAAAAAAAAAGGCCTTGGCAGGATCCCTCCCAAAACTACTGTATCTGTAGCACCATGCTCAATGCTACAAGGAATAACCGCCATCTTGAATATGGTGCCATCTTGATACTCAATAGTAGTACTGTATGGGAAATAGGGTAACCTTGACAACGGCTCCCCTTCCAAATTTGCCACTATTCTCCCTCGAGGCGAAAACGCTATTCGGGGTGAAAGTCGCTGTGTGTCGTATCAAGCGATATCCTTAAGAGAAAATTTAAGGATATTCGTGCCAGGAGTTAGAATTCTGGAGACCTAAAAGTAAATTCTCAGGGAATATCACTGTAGTTCAAATATCCCTTGGAAGCTACTTATAGGAACTTTCCATCAGGACAACATGGCTATCTCACCCAAAAATATTTTTCGCTTCGCCCAAAATCCGTTTTATAGTTCCTCTGAGTCTCAAAATTCTGTCTTGGGACATGCGCCAGGATTCAGCAATCTGCTGGCGACCCATATTAATTTCTCGCAGCACCGGAGACAGGCTGAGCCGGCGACTCTCCATGTACAAGCTGGGTGTCTTTAATCAATTGATAACCTCGCATAACAGTTGGTATCTGCGGGTGATTGACATTCTTTGATGTAAACCAGAGACAGAATCCGCTGACCCAGAAGAGGACAATAAAAATCCCGAAAAATCAGGCGATGACTCCGGGCAAAGTTGTGTATCAGGTGACCCAAAGAGTGTTGTAGCATTCAGGTTAGATACACCTGACTGTGCCACTTCAGCCTCGAGCTCTGACTGGTGTTTTAATCTATCATCCGAATGTCGGAAAGGGTTTGAATTCTGAGGTGACTCAGGAATGGTGGATGATTCTCTCTCTATAGTATTTGTCAGGTCAGTGAGACGAGGTCTCCACTCCAGGACTTGAGACTGAACTAAAGGTAGGTCAAGAACAGGACCTTTTGACCTAGTCCATGGGGGACTAAATCCACTAGAGGTGGGATCTTCAGGCGACAGTCGGTCATCACAATGGGGTGGCAATAAGCCGAGAAAGTCATAATCAGGATGAATAGACACTGCCGATTCAGAAACAGGGCTTTCTAAAGTAGTAGGTCTTGACCAATCTGGACTGGTACTCTTGGAACCAACAGAAAGTAGTTCCAATAACGGAATACTGGAAACTTCCCAGAATTCCCAACTCCCTGGAGGATGAACGACACCTTCCTCTTGGAAAGAAGAAACTGAGAACTGGGGCATTGGAAATTCAGGCAATGGACAGTGAACCACCGATTCGGGAAACAAAATTGGGGTTTCACACATTTCAGTGGGGCTGTTCTCCCACAGTTGGAGGACCAAACGATCTCGAAATGATTCAGGCTTTAATACACGAGTCTCATCACAATTTTCTGGAGGATATAAACAAGCATCTAGTGCTTTTTTTCTCTCATAAGTCCTAGCTGGCTTAAGAATGGGCTTAGGCTGAGTAATAGCTCTAGCAGGATGGTGACTTTTCCTCTGTCGTCAGGACTTGTTACAATCACGGAACAAAAGGTAGGATGCCACTACTGCAACCACCCCATAGGAGTCACCATCACTACTAGAACCAGAACTCTCAGAGACTTCAGAGGAAGTAAGACTATCGTCCAAGAGTCCAGGACTATCATCCACGAGTCCAGGAGTATTCCGAGTCTCTGTTAGAGGATCAGGACCTTTCGGATACCAGAGAAAGTGCCTCCTAAGATAAACTGGAGGTTCAAACCAGGCCTTTAACTGGCTATAGTGACCTCTTACCAGTTCACCATCAAGCAGTCTCTGCAGCTCATAGGTGACCTTATTCTCGTGCACCTTAGTAACATGGAATACCCCCCTCAAACCTAGGGATGAGTTTGTTCGTCAGAAGGCGTCCCAACAGGTGCACCTTCTTCATTACCAGAGAACCCTCTTTAAACGGTTTGTACCGAGGATGTCCTTCAGCCCATGGGTCTCTCGTTTCTACTGACAGCAACAAGGTATTATCAACATCGTGAGCACCCTTCAGTATGTTCTCAGCTGGAGTACAGCCAATCTCAGTGTGGTAGGAATTGTTGTAGCTGAGAACTGCTGGTCCCATTTCCGAGATTCCCCAGAAATTACCCTCAGTAACTCAACAATAGTACGATTCACCCGTTCCACGGCACCGTTACTAGAGGGTTTATACTAGAGGGTTTATACAGAGTTGTTTTCACATGGTCAACATTGTACCGCTCCAACAACTCAGTAAATTCCTGGGAAATAAATTCAGGGCCGTTATCAGTCAATATCCGGACTGGAACTCGAGGAATAACAGGAAAAACTCGGGCTTCAAGCGCCTGGCATTTTGTACCGCTCTTCTTATTCCTTATGGGTACTGCCATCACCCACTTGAAATATTGCTCGACTACCATCAGATACCCAATAAAACCAGTACTGATTGTTCGGCGACTCACAAGGTCCATAGCAACCAATTCAAAAGGAGAAGAGGTCACTATTTTCAAGGTCGGTAGGGCAACCACGTCCCTCGAGACCTTACAAGTCTGACATTCCCAACTCGTCCGGCACATATCTCTGATCACATTAATCAAAGATCTGTGCCAGACGAGTCGACGGAGCATTGCTATCATTTTTCCAATCCCCCAGTGAGCATTCTGAAGGCGTGTCTCGGCAACTAGGTCAATCAGGACATTGAAGGTGACTACTGGGACTACCGAGCTGTCTAGATTCCGCTTCACTAGCAAACCCTGGTGTATTTCCAGGTCAGACCAACATCTCCTATAGGGTAGATAGGAGCGTGGAACTCGAGAATGCGGGAACCCCTGAGTAGATCATCTTGATGACAGATTGTATCTGTCGATGACCTCCTTGGATCTTGGACACCTGACTAAAAGACAGAAGAGCATTTACGGAGAACACTCCGTGATCTGGTTCAGGGTCAGTTACCTTCATAACAGTGGTCTCGGTATGCAGTGAGGATACAGAGTACCTTGGGAGACAACTGAAGAACAGTAGTGTGGTCGTACACCAACTGTTCTTGGGGTGAATCCAGTGTCAGGTAGGCTGCATCCAGTACTGTACATTCCTAACAAGAACAAAACAAAAGTTAATGTCATTGGCAGCTATCACCGCATAGTTAAACAGCGGTAGCCTCAACCCAGAAGGACTCTTCACCTCTAACTGGACGTAGCCTAGAATGCTGGTGCAAGAACCAGTCAACCCCTCTAACTGTTCTCCTGACAGTATCTGGTACTCTATGCCAAGTTGGCTCAGTACAGATTCGCTTACAAGACAAACCTGTGCTCCTGTATCAACAAGAGAAAAAAATAAGGTCTCCTGCATCATTACTATACCTACTGCCGAGTGTTGAGACACACGAGTAAAACTGGACTGACGAGGTGCCTTTTTCTCTCACGTACTAGATTACAGGACAATCCTCCGGCGCTTCCTGATTATCAGTGACCAAGCCCTCAGCGTCAGATACACGAGATTTTACCTCTGCCTTATGGCCCAGAATCACGTCAGTTGGAGGGATGTAATTGCGGAGCTCGATCAGAGGGTTAAAATGCACTCCAGATAGACACTGAAGATGCACACACTGAGGCTCAGTCACGGATGGAACCCGATAGACTACAGGACAAGTGGGACCCCAATGGACCCCGATTTCCAGGTTCAATAGCTTAGATGCTGCCAAGAGCAACTCCAGAGCTGGGACTGTACCTGGAAAATGCATTGCCTTGATCCTGTTCCTGCTGGTCTTGTCCAGTTTGAAGCATAGTCAACCGGCGTCTTTCAGAAACTGCTGAACTATGGCATCCCAGAGCTTGGCTCCCTTCAGCTGAGAGTCTGGTGCGACACCTGACCCTTCCGTACAGCAGTTCACGACTAGCTCCAAGGATTCTATAAGAGAATCTGGACCACCACCAACCTCCTTATACAAGGCCAGTCCAGTAGGCAACTTGGGAGTGCTGGGTTCAGTAGCAAACAGACAGTCAGTTGATGCGAGCCAGCGGAATAACCAGTCAGCTGCGGCATTCTGATCACCTGGTCAATAATTAACAACAAAGTTAAATTCGGACAGGTCCCCCAGTGTCGGTGCTAGACGACTGTCCACCATCTTCACGTCATGAAGGTACATCAGGGGACGTACCATAGAGGAAGGCCCTGAAGGTTTTCACTCCCCATTGCAGAGCAGCCAACTCACGTTCAATGGTAGAATAACAGGTCTCGCAGTCAAGGAAAGTCATGGAGTCCTACGCTATCACCCGACGCTCCCCTGGATGCTCCAAGGACTCCTGGCACAGATAAGCACCAGCACCCTCACCCGAAGCGTCAACAAACAACTCCAAGGATTAAGCATCAGCGGAGTAGTCAGGGTATGACATAATATCCTCCTTGATCAGTTTCTTCAAGCGCACAAAGGCACCATCCATTTCTGCAGTCCACTTCCGTTTCCTAGTCCCTTGGGATTTTCGTCCTCCAGTCTTCGCAGATAAAGGTTTGGCTATCTGTGAGCACATGGGGATAAACTTCCGTTGGAAGTTTACCAGTCCCAGGAATCCCCGTAGCTCATGGACAGTGGTTGTTTAGGCAAGTCCTCCACTTTCTGGATGTATTCTGGTAGCTTAAGCATTCCAGAACGTCCAACCAGATGACCAAGATACTGGACCTCGGCTTGAACCCAAGAACACTTCCCGAGTTTTATCTTGAGTCCGTGCTTCTGGACAGTAGCCAAAACTCGTTCTACCAGTTTGAGGTGTTCCTCGATAGACCAAAGTATCAAGACGTCATCAATGTAGAAAACCACCTTGGCTTTGGGGAACTCTTGGAAAATACTCTGCATTGCTCTCTGGAACACTGCAGGTGCATTTTTCAGTCCAAACGATCAGCGTCTGAACTGCCAGTGTCCAAAGGCGGTAGAGAAAGCCCTGTATTCTTTACTGTCCTCTGCCAACGATAACTGGTAGTATCCATGAACCAGGTCAAGGGTTGTAAAGTATTTGACTCTTCGAAGTCCAAATATGGAATCGGCCATGTTAGGCATCGGGAACTTATCAGAGACAGTCACCTTATTCAGTCTACGGTAGTCCACACATAACCGTATACTATACTACTGTATTGTCCTTTTTTCGGACTGGAACAATGGGTGAAGACCAAGGAGAGATGCTGGGTTCAATAACACCCAGTTCATGCAACTCCTTGCACTGTTCCTCGATGGCGTCAGCGACGGGTTTGGCAAACCGTCGAACTCTCTGATAAATGGGCGTCTCGTCATACAGGTGGATGCGTATTGGTGTGCTTGAGCACTCTCCCACGTCATCATCTCCAGTACTGATGACTGGAAGGTGACGTCGAATCATTTGACAAAGCTGGTCCTTCTGAGAAGAGTCCAGTTCGTCGGAGATGGACAGATTGTCTATCTCTTCCAATACGCTCGGTTCAAGAGTCAAGTCACTCTCCTGTGCTATCAGGCAGGGTAGAGGAGCATCCACCATTGCCATGGTGAACACCTTCCCCAAGAGATCGCCCTTCTTGATCTTGGCAGTTTCTTCAGATGAACCTTTGATTAAAACTGAGGCTTTTCCATCTTTCAGTTTGAGGATGCCAGGGATTGCTGTAACTTTCCTTGACAGACCAGGTGTTATGATGTCACCATCATAATACATTTCCGGCCAACTGTTGGTCGGACAAGCAGGGCACCTAAAAGAGGTGTCAAGTCCCTTAGGAAAGTTTACACTAACTGGAACAAGTACTGGCTCAATACTGGCAATCCTCATTGAATCGGCTGCGTGGACCTCAAGTGCGTAAAGCACTTGCTGACAACAGGCTCCACGTATCGGGACATACCGTATTTCCCATGTGATAAGACGCTACAAGTGGTAAGACGCACCCTTAAATTAGCAAGGCAGTTGTAGCCCCCCCCCCAAAAAAAAAATTATATTTCCATAAAATAAATTTTTGAATATACATAGCCGCTGGTTATATAAGAATGGCTAGCGTCCCTGACGCCTTGGTAGGAAATTCAAAACTCCCGCGTGGCTATCGCAGATATGCCAGGTGTACACTAGTGCCCTCTCGGTACAACAGGTAGAACTATACCCACCTCTTCAGATTTTCCATGCCCCATGGTCTCTAGAGGGGAGGAGGGTGGGTTTTTAACTTAACCAGCGGGTAAGTATATTCAAAAATTTATTTTATTATGAAAATATAATTTTTAAATATAAAACTTACTCACTGGTTATATAAGAATGGCTGATTGACACCCTTGGTGGTGGGTCAGAGACAGCTACATAATTGGAAATTCACTTAAGCGTTACACAAAATACTTAAGAGGTTCTCACCTGATAAGGAAACCGACAGTAATGCTCTGCCTCATTTTGTCTGCTATCCTTAGAAGATCCAGCGGTCCACCCAGGGGGCTGATGATCTCTAGGAGCTGTCAAATGGTTCAATAACATATAACATGACAGGACCTTAACCAATACCCTTGTTCCGGGCACTCTCTAGGAACAAAATGACCACCTGACTAGGTCAAAGATTGCGGAGGATTGTCGACCAATCTTCACGTACAATCATAAAAACCTATATAATAGTTCCAAGAGAAGAACAGGGGTACTAGGAATATAGGGAAATGTAGTGGTGAATGTCTCACCTACTACTTCACTCGTTATTACGAGAGAGCCCAAAACGTAGACGTCCTCATAAAGAGACTGAATACGATCTAAGAAAAGCAAGGCGAATACAGGAATACCCCTTCACAAGGCTGTATACGCAATGCTTTGCAGAGAACAGATTAGTTTAAAAGTTACAGAAGCTCTTATAGCTCTAACTTCATGAGTCTTTACCCTTCCGACATGTTACGATCTGCTACCCAACAGTCTGAAAGAACTCTTGTCATTAAAGTCTATACTAGACGATAGAGCGTTTTAGACATAGATAGCGCAGGCTTCTTGACCACGCACCAATGAGTCATGAATAGGCTCCTAACCTCTTTGGTCCTGACCCGATAAAACTCCATCGTTTTAACCGGGTAAAATATTCTTCATAGCCCTTCACAAACCAAATCTGAGGGGATAAAGATCCCGAAAGATTTAGCCCATGGATGAAAAGGACGTTTATTCATGATCAAGAATCCAGGATGCAAGGAGCCTATGGCTTAACCATTGTGAAGTCTCTGTTCTTGCTAAAAGATTGAACTTCACTGGCTCTCAACTATAGTAGACTTATTTAGAAAGTCTCCAAAGATAGGCTTTAAAATGAAACCAAGTGTAAAGGCTCGGATCTGTCGCTACCCCGAAATTCCAGAAACGAATCCTAAATTTTGGCTGGAGCATCTTGCTGACCCTTCTAAATTATCTTAATGACCTGAGAAGATCTATGAGGTCTTCATTTGCATCTGCAGAGAACTGTCCGCATACTCCCTTGATGGTCGAGGAGGAAAAAATGTGTTATCCCTCCAAGGTCTGAGGAGAAAAAGGCCACTTGTCTTAGAGTTACCAAATAAAGAGCCCTTTAGCTCTACACTACTCCATAAAACACCCTAATTGGGTTGTAAAACCCTGAGGCAACGGTCCCTTGTACCAGCGATAACCTCAGCTGTCTCTTTCGAACAGCCTCTTGATCATAGGGGTTTTCGAAAATATTGGAGGCAGCTATACCTAAAGCTTGATGGTTTAAAAAATAAAGTGTTCGTGATCCTGACACAGGAAAAATGGGATTTTCCCTGGGGAGAGACCTGTGACGCCCTGTGAAAAGGGTCCTTCTTTACACTTTTCTGATATAAACCTTCCAAATATACCAGAGAAAGATAAAAGCATGGAATGCAGAGGTTACTACCCTCGCGCGAGCACCTTGTGGGTGTCGTGTATAAAGCAGGGGCATGTGAAAGCCACTATTCACAGGCTGTCTTCCATTTAGATAATTCTTTCATCAAAGGGAAGGGCCGTAACAGAGGCCCTAGATACCACACTTGAACCACGCCACCGACGTCTAACACGAGCGCCCTCTAGGACATCCTTCTGCAAGAACACATCGCTTGGGAAGGAAAGGGTGGGAACGTACAAAATAACAGGTTAGGGTTTCACCAGGCGTCACAGGTCTCTCCCCAGAAATAGATTTTTCCTTCGTCAAAATCCCTTTTCTGGGTCGACCTGTGAATGCCTTCCAAGCACAATAAAGTAATAACATAATGAGGAGAATACAAACACCATGTAACAAAATAATATAATATAATAATGTATGTAAACGTAAAATTACAAACTAGCCAAAGGACATAGTGAACGTAAGGCTAAATAAATATGAAGACAAGGAATCATTCGAGTGTCCATACGCAAAAAACATCAAATCTTACATGTCTAAGAATATCCAAACATTAAAGTAACAGTAAATACAATAACAGTTAAACCATAGGAATTAAACATGGTAATAATCTTAGGGCTAACGAACCACCAAGGTGAGTGGCGACGTGGTGTGAGTGGCGGGTAGGAGGGAGAAGAGAAAAGATGGAAGAAAGGAAAAACAAGAGATTAATGGGGAGATATAAGACTCCTAGCTGCAACCGTTGGGTATTTAAGGGCCTGTAAGTTCTTTAGATAGTGGCGTTTGAAAACCATAGGAGATTTCCAACCCGTATATTTTTTAAGGTCACCAAAATCCATGTTCTGGAAGTAATTGATGGAGGTAGCTACTGACCGGATATCATGAGCATGGGGAAATGATTCCGGATTAGCATGTTTAATGAAGTAGAGGATTTGATGTCTGATACCTTGAATGGAAACAGTACCTCCTTGTTCCCTGATAAACAAGGGGCCAGACGAGCGGGTGGCAGTTCTAGCTAAAAAGGCCCTGAGAGTAGTGACTGGACACAGAGGTATCTTGGGGAAGAGGAATAATCTTCCAAGGGGACCACCTATTTTGTGGGTCCTAATTTTTAGCTAGGAAAGCTCTGTCTGGAGAAAGAAGTACTTCACCTGAAGGGAGGAAATCTATGTTTTCTGAGTTTCGTGAGAGAGCTGTTAGTTCTGAGATTCTAGCACCTGAGGCCAAAGCCATTAGAAATAAAGTCTTCCTACAAAGAGTGATATAGGAGCAGGATTCATTGTCCGTGTCTGACGCAAGTTTGAGGACATCGTTCAGAGACCAAGAGACCTTTTGTGGATGAACCAAAGGTCGAAGCCAAGCACATGCTTTTGGAATAGATGAGAAATAGGAATCAGCTAGGTTAATGTTAAACCCAACAAGGAAGATTTTCTTCAAAGCTGACTTGATGGTGGTTATAGTGCTAGCTGCTAGGCCTTTGTCAAATAGAAACCTAAAGAAAGAGATGGCTAAATTCGGAGTCATAAGAGTATGGTCTGAATTCTTTAGGAAATCTGCTAGTTTCTTAACGGCCGAATCATATTAACGAATTGTCGAGTCCCTTTTGTCTGATTCTATGAAGAGGACATTTTCCGGGTCAATGTTTGTGTCTCTACGAACTGCAAACTTCATGAAGTCCACAAAGTTAGGGTTTTGGCTATCCTTGAGGAATCTGACACAGTCTGAGTTTGGACTACTTGGGTCAGTTTGGGGAATGGGATCCGGAAGGGACAGAGTTTCAACTCGAGGAGGAGAGGAAACCAACTGCTCTTTGGCCAGTGAGGTGCTACTAAAGCCACTGCCCCTCGGAAGGAGCTTAGTTTGTGTAAAACTTTTATTAGAAGATTCACTGGAGGGAATAGGTAAATCTTCTTCCAATGGTTCCAATCCAGGGTTAATGCGTCCATGGCATAAGCCTGAGGGTCCAGGTTTGGGGTCACATAACAGGGAAGTTTGTGATTCAGCTGAGTTGCGAATAGATCTACCTGGAGGCCCGGAACCAGCCTGAGTATCCACCGGAATGAATTTATATCTAGAGACCATTCTGATTCCAGTGGTTTTGTCCTGGATAGTGAGTCCGCTATCACATTCTGGACTCCTGCTAGGTGAGTTGCTGACAGGAACCCGTTCTTTTCTGTTGCCAAGGCGAAGATAGTGACCAGGACCTGATTCAGGTTGGGTGACTTGGATCCTCCCCTGTTGACGCAGTGTACTACGGCTGTGCTGTCTGAAACTACTCTGATGTGGGTCGACCTTGGAGGGAAGAGTCTCTTCAGGGTCAAGAACACTGCCATGGCTTTGAGAACATTGACATGGAACTGTTTCATGGCGCGTGACCAAGAACCCTGAAACATCTGATGTTCGGAGTAGCCCCCCCATCCACTCAGAGACGCGTCTGTATGAACTGTCACTTGTGGAGGTGGGAATTGTAGAGGAACCGATTTGGAGAGGTTCCTCGGTTCGGACCATGGGCGTAGTCTCATTTTCAAGACAGAGGGGATCTTCGAGATCTTGACTCTTGAAGGTATTGTAGCTCTCTTTCTCCAAACTCGATTGATGTCTTTGAGTTTGGCTTTTAATAGGAGATCTTTTACTGAAGCGAATTGGAGAAGGCCGAGGATTCTTTCTAAGGCTCTTCTGGACACCTGTTTGTGTTTGAGAAAATTCCTGATCTTGGAAGCTATTTCCCTTACATTTTTGGGAAGAAGGGATAGCTTGTGCTTTGAAAGGTCCCACTGAATGCCTAACCATTTGAAGTAGCATGATGGTTGCAGGCGGGACTTTTGGAGATTGACCTGAAATCCCAGGTTAGCGAGAAATCGAAGTACTTCCATTTAGATAATTCCTTCATCAAAGGGAAGGGCCGTAACAGAGGCCCTAGATACCACACTTGAACCACGCCACCGACGTCTAACACGAGCGCCCTCTAGGACATCCTTCTGTAAGAACACATCGCTTGGGAAGGAAAGGGTAGGAACGTACAAAATAACAGGTTAGGGTTTCACCGGGTGTCACAGGTCTCTACCCAGAAATAGATTTTTCCTTCGTCAAAATCCCTTTTCTGGGTCGACCTCTGAATGCCTTCCAAGCACAATAAAGTAATAACATAATGAGGAGAATACAAACACCATGTAACAAAATAATATGATATAATAATGTAAGTAAACGTAAAATCACAAACTAGCCAAAGGACATAGTGAACGTAAGGCTAAATAAATATGAAGACAAGGAATCATCCGAGTGTCCAAACGCAAAAAACATCTAATCTTACATGTCTAAGAATATCCAAACATTAAAGTAACATTAAATACAATAACAGTTAAACCATAGGAATTAAACATGGTAATAATCTTAGGGCTCACGAACCACCCAGGTGAGTGGCGACGTGGTGTGAGTGGCGGGTAGGAGGGAGAAGAGAAAAGATGGAAGAAAGGAAGAACAAGAGATTAATGGGGAGATATAAGACTCCTAGCTGCAACCGTTGGGTATTTAAGGGCCTGTAAGTACTTTAGATAGTGGCGTTTGAAAACCATAGGAGATTTCCAACCCGTATATTTTTTAAGGTCACCAAAATCCATGTTCTGGAAGTAATTGATGGAGGTAGCTACTGACCGGATATCATGAGCATGGGGAAATGATTCCGGATTAACATGTTTAATGAAGTAGAGGATTTGATGTCTGATACCTTGAATGGAAATAGTACCTCCTTGTTCCCTGATAAACAAGGGGCCAGACGAGCGGGTGGCAGTTCTAGCTAAAAAGGCCCTGAGAGTAGTGACTGGACACAGAGGTATCTTGGGGAAGAGGAATAATCTTCCAAGGGGACCACCTATTTTGTGGGTCCTAATTTTTAGCTAGGAAAGCTCTGTCTGGAGAAAGAAGTACTTCACCTGAAGGGAGGAAATCTATGTTTTCTGAGTTTCGTGAGAGAGCTGTTAGTTCTGAGATTCTAGCACCTGAGGCCAAAGCCATTAGAAATAAAGTCTTCCTACGAAGAGTGATATAGGAGCAGGATTCATTGTCCGTGTCTGACGCAAGTTTGAGGACATCGTTCAGAGACCAAGAGACCTTTTGTGGACGAACCAAAGGTCGAAGCCTAGCACACGCTTTTGGAATAGATGAGAAATAAGAATCAGCTAGGTTAATGTTAAACCCAACAAGGAAGATTTTCTTCAAAGCTGACTTCATGGTGGTTATAGTGCTAGCTGCTAGGCCTTTGTCAAATAGAAACCTAAAGAAAGAGATGGCTAAATTCGGAGTCATAAGAGTATGGTCTGAATTCTTTAGGAAATCTGCTAGTTTCTTAACGGCCGAATCATATTGACGAATTGTCGAGTCCCTTTTGTCTGATTCTATGAAGAGGACATTTTCCGGGTCAATGTTTGTGTCTCTACGAACTGCAAACTTCATGAAGTCCACAAAGTTAGGGTTTTGGCTATCCTTGAGGAATCTGACACAGTCTGAGTTTGGACTACTTGGGTCAGTTTGGGGAATGGGATCCGGAAGGGACGGAGTTTCGACTCGAGGAGGAGAGGAAACCAACTGCTCTTTGGCCAGTGAGGTGCTACTAAAGCCACTGCCCCTCGGAAGGAGCGTAGTTTGTGTAAAACCTTTATTAGAAGATTCACTGGAGGGAATAGGTAAATCTTCTTCCAATGGTTCCAATCCAGGGTTAATGCGTCCATGGCATAAGCCTGAGGGTCCAGGTTTGGGGTCACATAACAGGGAAGTTTGTGATTCAGCTGAGTTGCGAATTGATCTACCTGGAGGCCCGGAACCAGCCTGAGTATCCACCGGAATGAATTTATGTCTAGAGACCATTCTGATTCCAGTGGTTTCGTCCTGGATAGTGAGTCCGCTATCACATTCTGGACTCCTGCTAGGTGAGTTGCTGACAGGAACCCGTTCTTTTCTGTTGCCAAGGCGAAGATAGTGACCAGGACCTTATTCAGGTTGGGTGACTTGGATCCTCCCCTGTTGACGCAGTGTACTACGGCTGTGCTGTCTGAAACTACTCTGATGTGGGTCGACCTCGGAGGGAAGAGTCTCTTCCGGGTCAAGAACACTGCCATGGCTTCGAGAACATTGACGTGGAACTGTTTCATGGCGGGTGACCAAGAACCCTGAAACATCTGATGTTCGGAGTAACCCCCCCATCCACTCAGAGATGCGTCTGTATGAACTGTCACTTGTGGAGGTGGGAATTGTAGAGGAACCGATTTGGAGAGGTTCCTCGGTTCGGACCATGGGCGTAGTCTTATTTTCAAGACAGAGGGGATCTTCGAGATCTTGTCTCTTGAAGGTACTGTAGCTCTCTTTCTCCAAACTCGATTGATGTCTTTGAGTTTGGCTTTTAATAGGAGATCTGTTACTGAAGCGAATTGGAGAAGGCCGAGGATTCTTTCTAAGGCTCTTCTGGACACCTGTTTGTGTTTGAGAAAATTCCTGATCTTGGAAGCTATTTCCCTTACCTTTTTGGGAGGAAGGGATAGCTTGTGCTTTGAAAGGTCCCACTGAATGCCTAACCATTTGAAGTAGCATGATGGTTGCAGGCGGGACTTTTGGAGATTGACCTGAAATCCCAGGTTGGCGAGAAATTGAAGTACTTTCGTCGTAGCTCTGTTGCATTCCTGGGGCGACCGAGCCCAAATGAGCCAATCGTCCAGATAAGCTATGATTTGTATCCCTTGGTTCCTGAGTTGTTCTAGCACTGTCTCTCCCGGTTTCGTGAATATCCTGGGGGCAATGCTGAGACCGAAGGGCATGACTTTGAACGCAAAGGCTTTCCTGCCTAGGCGGAAGCCTAGGTAAGGAGAGAAGTTTCGAGCTATTGGCACATGATAATAGGCGTCGGTAAGATCGATAGAGGTGGTGACGGCCCCACGGGGAAGTAAGGTCCGTACCTGAGAGATAGTCAACATTCGGAACTTGTCGCAGAGAATGTAAGAGTTTAGTTTTGACAAGTCTAGGACCACTCTAAATGCCGACGAGTCTTTCTTTGGAACTCTAAACAGGCGGCCTTGGAACTTCAGTGATCGAACCCGTTTGATTGCTTTCTTCTTGAGTAACTCTGTGGTGTACTCTTTCAGGATGGGAGTGGGTTTCTGGAAGAAGGTCACTGGTGGAGGTGGAGAACCCTGTGACCATTTCCAACCCAAACCTTTGGAGATTATGCTGTGAGCCCACGGACTGAAGGTCCAATGGTCTCGAAAGTGGTAAAGTCTCCCCCCTACCGGGACCACATCATTGCGAGGGAATGAATCTATGTCCCTTCCCTCCCAGAGCACCCCTTGTCCTAGGCCCACCCCGTTGGCGGAACTGTCCTCTACCCCTGTAGCTTCCTCTCTGGTGTCCACGAAAGGAACCTGAGGATTCGTAACTAGGGTTGTATGCAGGAGAGGGCATCCAAGCGGGGTTGGGTTGTGTACCTGGGGGAGCAGTGAGGTAGACCACCTGTTGAGGGGGATTCGGTTGCTGAGACGTCGAAGCAGAGGGAGACTGTGATGATGAGTGGGTAACTGTCGATTGATGGTAGTGACCCCGGTTCGTCTTGTAAGGGGTAAATCTCTGCTTCTTCTTGAAGAAAGCTTGTTTTTGGGCTTCGACCTTCCTTTTGGCAGTGAGGCCCCACCTTACTTGCAAATTTTGGTTTGCCCTCGCAGCGTCCTGAAGAACTTTGTTCACTTCCTCCTGAGGAAAGAGGGTTTTACCTCAGCAGGAGGAAGCTATCAGCCTGTTCGGTTCATGTCTGATAGAGGCCTCAGACAGAACGTATTTCCTGCAACTAACCCGAGCCGACCAGAAATCGTGTAGGTCGACTTGGTAGGACAGAGACAGGTTCTTTGTGAATATCTGAAACAAGGTCTCAGTCGGATAAAGCGAGGCTAGGGACTCCGCGGACGTAATGGAGTGGAGAGACCTAGCTAACCTATTCCGTGCCTCAAACTCAGTCCTGAGAAGATTCTCCGGTAATTTGGGAAGCTTCTCGGAAAACAGAGTAGAGCCGCAGTCTGGGTCTAACTTCCTTACTGTGAAAGTAGAGGAAGCATCGTCCCAGGTAGCAGAGGTACTCGGGATGAGCATGGAAGTGGGGTCCGTCTCTTTAAGAGCCGGCATGGCAGAGCCCTCTTTGACAGCTTGAATAGTGAGATCTGTCAATTTATCCGTAATAGGCAAGGTAATAGCAGGAGCAGTTGTAAAAATGGTGTAGGCCCCTTTGTGTGGGGTGAGCTTGGAGTTAGCGCACCCCCATTCAGACAGAGTCCTGGCCCAGACAGCTTGGGCCTGTTCTTTAGGAAATATTACCGTTTCCTTCAGTACCTTGTCCAATCTAACCAAGGCATGCTCTTTCAAACGAATGAAGCCGTTGAATGGGAATTCTAGCCCCGGAGGGTAAAATTCTAGGTCCTCTAGAGGGTGGGTGCCTGTGCTATCCAGAGTTATGGTACCATCTATATATGGAGCATGCAAGGCAAACCTCCATGGGTTGTTTTATCGAAGGGGGGTAACTTCGACGCGTCTGGGGCTGAAGGAGGAGGCATCTGAGTTCCTGAACGGATCAGATTCGCCACCATATCTTTGAGCTCCGTCATAGCCCCTTGGCTTGCCCTAGAATGTTGTTGTATCTGCTCCTTAACAATATCCCTGATAAGGTCGACAGGGAAGGAGGGTTCCTGAGCACTACCCGCTGACAAAGCCTTGGACTTAGCGGACTTCGACTTTTTAGCAGTCACGGTTTTATGTGGAGTAATAGGAACATCAGGAGCATTTGAGGGTCCGGGGACCGGTGACGCAGATAAT
This sequence comes from Palaemon carinicauda, assembly GCF_036898095.1. Lineage (NCBI taxonomy): Eukaryota > Metazoa > Arthropoda > Malacostraca > Decapoda > Palaemonidae > Palaemon > Palaemon carinicauda. The sequence continues at coordinate 18,857,338 of NC_090759.1, forward strand.
GGCAAAGCTGAAGGCTTAAAGGTACGTAGGGGCTTCACCTTGGGTCGTACAGAGACGGAGGGATCCCAAGGAGAAGCCGTAGGCTTATCAAAGCTGAGGAAGGAAGAGGTAGAGGAAGGAGTGAGTGATAAAAGGGGATCCACCAACTCAGCACCACCTACCTGCTCGTCCATGGGTTCGACGTCCAAATCTAGAGAGGACACGTCCCCCGCCAATAAAGCTCCCTCTTCCGTTGGGATGGTTGCTCTAACCGCCTCAATTAACGGGGCCGCTGTCTCCGGCGGAACTGCTGCAGTGGTAGAGCCCGGGAACAGACGAGAGGCCATGTCTCCGTCGAGGAGATAGGGTGCGCCAGACAGAGCATTCCTTCCAAAGCCTGACACCCAAGGACGGAGAGCAGCTCTTGCAGCCCGGAGAGTGTCATCATCAGCCTGAAAGAGGTGAGGGGATTAAAGATGAAGAAGATCGTTCTCCGCAATAAGCGATGTATACATATATAAGGAACAAATTAAATCATCGCCAAAGGGTAAAAAGGAAAAACTAGAACCAACTTACGTCATTGTTCAGGAGTAGGGAGGACAGCTCGTAGCAGAGCGTGCACGACTCCGGGAACCACACCATGTATGAGGCTTGTCCCGGCTCCCGAGTGAAGGATATGGCGCAATGCGCATGGGACCGGCATAGGTCATGGCCCACAGGATCATTAAAGGCAGCGGGGCCGCCCTTGGCAGCGCAGCGGACCTTCTGTAAAAGAAAGGAGACATAAGTCTGGATGTTCCTTGAGACTCTGGTCAGTGATTCAGATCAACTAAAAGAGTCTAGATAACATTAAATGTGTGTGCATAGAATGGTTCCATAATTGAGAGCTAGAGTTCAATATTAATATATTGATACAAAATAAGAATAAACTAATGTAGACTGCGGAACCACGGACGAGCCGAGGATGCAGTGATAGGTCCGTAACCAAGTAATATGTAACTATAAGCAGCAGCGGAAAGTTAATGTTAACCAAATGCTGATCGTCTGGGTGATCTCCCGTGAAGCCGGAGGTCCGGTGAAAAGGTCCGGAATAATTAAATTGTGATTAATAATGAAAAGTTCGTGTGCATATGGCCGAAGCCGGAGTCCGAGTGCAAGGGATTGCCGTTGCACTCCAAATAATATCGGACTAGGTTCCAAACTCAATGAGTATCCCTTATGGCGGAGTAGAACTCAAGGCGGAGAGGATGATCGTTCAGATCCTACTCCCAAGGCGGAGCGGGGAGAGGACGGAACTACGAGGGGAACGGGTGGCGGCATAAAGCTGGCCCAAAATAATGACTCGCACACAAACGGGACCTATTAATAACGCTAGCTATATTAACAGTAACCACATAATAAAATCAAACGTAAATATCATAAACCCGTAGAGGGAGAGGGGGGAAGGGATAACCCGTGATCGTATAAAACGGGAAACGGGAAATCCACCTCTCCTACTCGAGGTTAAGAAAGAAAACGAGAGAAAGGGTAACTCATGACTGTAGCAACAGAAAACGAGAACTCCATGCTCACGCTCTCGTGGTTACACTATAAAGAACCAAAAGCACACTACAATATGATATAAGTATAACAATAAAATTGTAATGTCAATCAAGACTAAGAACGAAGAATAACGACTGCGTAACAAAATAAAGGCGGGTACTAAACTATAATAAAGCCAAGGACGCTATTCTTCGTTCGTCCAAATTGGACTTGCTAGCAAAAAATACCATAGTAAAAAATTAATAATAATAATGATAATAATAATGGTTCCAAAGTCGTAAGTGACTTAACCAAGAACCTAGATGACAGAGTACCAAATGGGCAAGATTAACGTGAAATTCCAGCGAGGCAAATCAAAACAACAATGGCCGCCGACGCCGAGGAAGGCCAAGCCGGTCTATAATTAAAAACACACTACTGGAAAGAGAACAACTGCCCGGTACTGTAAAAAGCTGTCAAAATAAACTATGGTACTTAACATTGGTAAAGGTGAAGTAGTAGCTTCAGTCATGATGAATTAAATCCAGAAACGGGAAAAACACCAAGAGCACAAAAAAATACGACCAAGCGAGCAAGTCCAAAACAGAAGGATGTCCTAGAGGGCACTCGTGTTAGGCGTCGGTGGCGTGGTTCAAGTGTGGTATCTAGGGCCTCTGTTACGGCCCTTCCCTTTGATGAATGAATTATCTAAATGGAAGACAGCCTGTGAATAGTGGCTTTCACACACCCCTGCTTTATACACGACACCCACAAGGTGCTCGTGCGAGGGTAGTAACCTCTGCATTCCATGCTTTTATCTTTCTCTGGTATATTTGGAAGGTTTATATCAGAAAAGTGTAAAGAAGGACCCTTTTCACCGGGCGTCACAGGTAGACCCAGAAAAACGGAGTGATGACATGCTTCCAGCAAACACCCAGTATGAGCCCAGCCTGGGACCAGTATGGTTCCAGCCTGCCGTATTTGCTCATCAAGTCTTGAGAGAGAGAGACAAGATCTAGACCTCCTCCCAACATGCATCCATATCAGTCGCAAGAAACCAATACTGAAGCTAGGCCTGCTGAAAAGAAGCATCAACCACATGAACCTCATGCTGTGAAGTTAAGACCTGATCATGTGTACCAACAAACGTTCAACACACGAAGTCAAGGTTTGACGCAAGAAAGCGTTAGCTGTGAGGTGAGAGCAACGCGAAGACAAGACAACAGTCTGTCCATACTGCTGTGAGCCAACGACTAGACTGCATACGTCTATTATGCGACTAAAATGTCGCCTGTGCTTGCATCCCCGTAGGGTGCTAGCGTGCTGTATGCGTTCACCTTGTCGAGTGGATACAGCGCTCTGTGTACGACTCGCCTGCTGTAAATCTACAGCGTGTTGCCCGGGGACAACAGTATCGTGTCCGGTCAGTGGCACACCGGAGCAACTGTTAGTCTAACATGATGCGGAAAACCCCGACTGACCTTATCCAGTATATGTCCAGGCTGGAACATGCGTCTAGGTTGCTTAGAATTTCAGGTTGCCATGTTTGTCGAGAGATGCTCACGTGTAGTATGCGTCTGCATGAGTGGAGATGCGTATCCCGCCGACCGCGAGGATGGGACAAGTAGTTGAAAGGATCAACTTTGACTGCCAGCGTCTGAGCATGCATATGCGTCTGAGCCGCTACAAACGTCTGCTCTACTGCCTCCCGACACAAGAGCCTATCTTTGCGAGGAGACGCTGCTGAGCATCGGAGAACTATGCTATATGAAACTAAAGGAAAACCATACCTTTGATCTAGTGGTAGTCCTCACTCTTTTAGGAGAAAACATTTTTCCCCCAGAAATTGTAAATGCTAAAAAGAGATGAAATTGACTTCCTTTAGCTCAGACCAACCCTACACTCGCGGAGCAGCTTGTGCACCACCTCAAGCGTGAGCGAAGGTTAGAAGAGATCATCAACCGCAGCCCCGAGAGCGACCTGGGAGAGTCCCTATGACATTTCCAGTGTGCTTAGTGCGTGACCTGAACGTATCCCATGCTATGAGATATCGTTAACAGTAGTCACCCGAACCTAGAAGAAAGTACTAAACAATTCCTCAAACTGGGGGCGGAGAGGAAGTGTAAACAGAAGCAAACTGAGCACCTCTTCTCTCGAAGAATTACACGTCTTGCGCGCTTTTGCCGCTAAAATGTCGCCTTTTTCAACAAAAACTTTCAGTAAACATCAGTAACTGAGGGATAAATTACTAGAAAACATATGACTCCTGAAAGGTCTCGGACGTATTGATTGTTGATGACCAAGTCTAGGCTCTGCGACCTTCTAAGAGGACCAACTCTGTCTTCCCTGACTGTGCTTCAGATTCCAGAGGAAGAGCCAGGATTAAATATAACTCTTCTGACTTCCGCTCCTCTTGTGGAAGAAAAAAACACTCGATTGCTTCCCATTTAAGAATCGCACCACACCTGCTGGGAGACCAAGTTCTGTTCGCGTGCCTACCTGGCGATTAACTTCCTAGTCTAGTAGACAGGAAGAACATCCAATGTCAGTCGATTGAAGCTGCGCTCTGATTAAATAGACGACGTACGGACCAAGGGTCCGCTCTGTTTTTCTACCAGGGCTGCCAGAAGTTGTTTAGCCTGGCTCCCACTGCTGCTTGATGGGGAGAGCAGTCAAACCCTGCCTCGACTGGGCTGGACTCCTCTTTACCTTTGCTTCCTTGCCTCTGGTTTGAAAGTACTTCTGCCTATTGGTTTACCTCGAAAAGGTTGGGCAGAATGAGAATATGATGTCCCCTCCTTAGTTCTACGAAAAGAGAAGAGCGTAGGTAAAACCTTATTGACTGTTTTAGTAACCAAAGTTTGAGTAGTCTTCTGAGCCCAATTTGCAGGCACTCCCTTAACCAAATCCTGGGGAAAAGGAGCCGAAGATATGGGCGCAAAAGCAACTCCGATCTCTAACATGGAGTGATACCCTCAGAAAAGAAGAAACACAAAGTAGCTCTTTTCTTTATAACTCCTGCAGTAAGTAAAGCAGCCAGCTCTTTAGAACCATCCCTGACTGCCCTCTCCATACAAGATATAAGTTGGATAAGACTACTTGTGTCCGTGTCCTTTATCTCAGTTACTCTTCTGCTTAAGACTCCCAGTGACCACTCAAGTAAATTAAATAGTTCCACTCTCTGAACTATCCTTTCAAGAGCTGGTCAAACTTCGACATTGACCACTACAGTCTATTTCTTCTCATGGCCAGGAGACGGGAAGAATCTACCAGGTTTGAGAGGTCTCCCTGCTCAGGTGCCGGCACTCCCAAACCCAAGACCTCCCCCGTCTTATACCAAACGTTCGACTTAGAATTTAACTAGTTTGGTGGGAAAGCGAAGCATGTCCTGCCCAGAGCTTTCCTTAAATCCATCCATGCTCTTATTAACTTCAATACTCTCTTAGAGCAGGAAATCACCTTTTATGTATAGAAGGAAGTATCCACTGCCTTACTTAACCCTGGATAGGTACGCTCCTCGGACACCCCTTTAAAGGTATACTCGGTCGCGAGCGACCCCGAAACAAAAAAAAATTCTTGAAAAATCTGTTTTTGCAGTAACCTCCTTTTTTTTGGGCCAAAAAAAAGTTCAATGAATGCTCAAAACTACTGTAAAGATAAATACTACTCATCTGCAGAAAAACTATTTATTATAAATATCTTAAAAAATTAAGTAGAAAAAAAACAAGACCTTACATAAAAATTCATACAAAAAATAATTTATACATATATACACAAATCCTTTTAGGAATTGATTCTTGAATGTTTAGGACACATCTTGATGTATTTTGGATGAAGTCGGACCCATGGAGGTGAAGATCTGAAATGAGAAAAAAAAGGGTAACTTTTTTTGGCCAAAAAGATTTGTCAAAATTTCATGAATTTTTTTGGGTACCCAAATGAAATAAGAAGTGGCTAATTTTTTTAGGGAATAAACATATGTTATCCTAAAATAAAAATATGTAAAAAAAATCTTCATTATTTCGTAAATTACATTCATATCAGGGGCCATATCTAAAGGTCGTTTTTTGAGTACTCAGAAATTTCGTGAAAAAAAATACATATATTTAATATATAATATGATATTTATGCAGGTGAAAATATACCAAAATATCACAAACTCTATAGGGAACAAGAATATATATATAGATAGGGCAACTTACGCTTTGGATATGTCCACAAAATGGCCGCCAACCACACTGACTCAGACTCCCTAATCTGCCACCTGAAATGTAGGAAGGGTATGTCAATTTCAAGGTGTTATTTACTAATCTAATTATTGTATGGTGGGTTGCTGGATGATTATCGATTATTTTACGACTATAAAATTAGAATTCTGACCCCAAAAAAAATTTTTGAAGGGAAATAAAATCGAAAAAAAAAATTGTAAAACAATATAATATTATAGCTAAAAGAATTTGATGATATTCAATCAAAAAAGTAAACAAAATTTTCCGACAAATAAACATCTAGATGAATCATTACTCTGTGATAGTTCCTTAGTACGTAGTAATTTTGAAAGAAATGGAAAAAAACGAAAAAGTGGCAATCGCAGGAAAATCGAACACATACCTATATATACGCCATATCTGGCTAAAAATAAAGATAGGCATGGGTAGCCAGATCATCTAGAAACACTTTCCAACACTATAAAAATATAAGTTGCGACACTACTTGCCAATTCCTTACGGTAACATGACTAAGCAAAAAAATACAAAACAAATAAAAAGGGGCACTCGATGAAAAATGGCAACGAGCTAATGGTGGGCATTTCAGAAAAAAAAAACATTTCAGCCACGTGCTAGGCAAACCATCAAGGTACATTTTCCGACAAATAAACGGATTTTGAGCGAAGCGAAAAATCTATTTTTGGTGAGATGGCCATGTCGTCCTGATGGAAGTTCCTATAGGGTAGCTTCCTTGGGTATATTACAACTACGGCAATATTCCCAGAGAATTTACCTTAAGGTACCCAGAATTCTAACTCCTGGAGCGAATATCCCTAATAAAAGAACCAGGGATATCGCGAAATATCAGAGGACGTATTCTTGACACGCCACATGGCAATCTGCACCCCGAACAGAGATAACACTTCGAAGGGGTCAATTGGCAAGAAAACGAAAACGAGAAAGAAAAGGAGAGCCGCTCGCAAGGTATCTCTCCTCTCCCGTTTCGTAAGCGTGCATTGCGCCGCTCACGGCGCCATCTTGTAGCAATACACAAGGTACTACAGATACTGTATGTAGGGAGGGGACCTACAGCCCTTTCATAGAAAGGGAAGGGCGGGTCCATCAGGACGACATGGCCATCTCACCCAAAAATAGATTTTTCGCTTCGCTCAAAATCCGTTTTTTGGGCTCAAGCCATGTCGTCCTGATGGAAGTATACCAGAGCATTACTGTATCTGTGGATTCTCAAAACGTGCCGTACTCCCCGGAGGTATTTCCCCGGTCAACTAGACCTAGAGACCTAAGATGTTACCGTCATACATCTTTTCAACTAACCATAAACCATGTTAGTGCTTCCTGCCCCCTACAGGGAAGAGTCCTACTAGACTCTGGAAAAGTCTTGAAGAGTACATATACCTATGTATGAATAACAGACAAGCCAATATAGTGGTCTCACCCTATATCATGTAAAGCAGAGTTTGTAAAGAACCACTGCGTCAATATGAAATATCGACCAGTTCTCCGTTCAATACTGTATTGGACAAAGGTTTATATCCGAGTAGGAGGAAACTTGCATATCCGCCACCGTCCCCTTAGGGCATGGAGTCCTCCCGCTATGGGAAAGCATAAACCAATGCAAAAATGCTTGCATAAAGGAACAATCTATTAGAATTATCCAGATAAATATACATAGTACGTAATGCTCAATTATTACCAATAAATTGACACAGGTGAAGGAGACGCAAGGTTCGCAAGAACTAGTTTATTGACAAACTATAAATAAAACAGGATAACAACAATTATATATATATAAGAGGAGGATAACCAAAAAATAAGCATAAGCATGATAGTAAACAGAAACTTGTTTAACTGAAAGAAAAACATTAGCGCCACTTTTAACATACCGAGGTATCAAAATTGTAAAAGTCTGTATTACTAATCAGTCACATTAGCGTTAGAAACGCTCGGCACACATGTCTGCACCTATGCTAGGTTCACCTTTGAAAGTGGAACAGTCAACGTGGGCAACCCGGTGCCCTCACACTTAGTTTGTAGAACAGTATGTAACTACACACTCACCCCGGAATTAATCGTCCCAATTAAATCCACTGTTCCTCGCAGAGTTAAACAGCAGGGTTAACGACGCAACCCACTGCTACCACAGACCTCTTTAGTTGCTCCACTTGCTTCGCATAGTGACGAAAAAACACTCTGGAAGACTTCCAGCCAGTGTATGAACGAAGATGTTCAAAATCCATACAATTAAAGAAATTTAGGGATGAGGCAACTTTCCTCGAACCGTGACCTGCGGGTGTACTGTCAGGATCCGCTCTGCGAATAAAATATGTGATTTTCGCCCTGAGTTGTTTCAGTGATAAATTTGAGCCTGATGTTTCTCCCCTGAATAGTTGACCACCCTTGAAGTCTGAAGTTCTGCGAAGATAGACCTTTAGGCATTCTACTGGACATAGAGATGCATCTTCTTTCAGAGGGCAGATTCTCCAGGGACCCCATCTGTTGGTGGGTAACTCGTTCTTGGCGAGAAACGTAGGATCCGGAAACAGGTTCAGCTCTCCCCCATCCCAGAACTGAACACAACCTTCCTCTCTCGAAAGGGCTACAATCTCACTAACCCTGGCCCCGGACGCGAGTGCAAATAGGAAAATAACTTTTTGGGTCAAATCCTTTAACGCACACTCCTCATTGTTCAACAGTTATGCGAAATGAAGAACTTTATCTAAAGACCATGAAATGGGCTTTGGAGGTGCTGAAGGTCTGAGCCTAGCACAGACATTCGGAATTTTATTAAAAATCTCGTTAGCGAGGTCGACCTGGAAGGCATATAAAATGGGTCTTGTCAAAGCAGATTTACACGTTGAAATCGTGTTAGCTGCTAACCCTTGACCATGGAGGTGGATGAAGAAAGATAAGCAGAAGTCCGTCGAGATCTCCTGCGGATTCTTCGCCTTGACAAAGGCCACCCATTTTCTCCAAGATGACTCATATTGCCTTCTAGTAGATTTGCACTTATATTCCTCTAGGAAGTCTATGCTGTCTTTCGAAATCCCGAAACGCTTTCTCACCGCTAGGGAGAGAAAATCATGAGCTGCAGGGTCCGGGTTTTCTGTAATGAAGCGCAGACAGTCGACTTCTGGACTCGCTGGGTCAGAACTGGATCTGGTAGCGGTAGAAACTTCAGCCGTAGTTCCAATGCCAGAGGGAACCACACGCTGTTCGGCCACTTGTGAGCCACTATTGCCGCTACTCCCTTGAAGGATCTCAGTTTGTTGAGGACCCTCAACAGAAGGTTGTGAGGAGGGAACAGGTAAATCCTGGACAATCTGTTCCATTCGAGGGACATCGCGTCCACTGCTTCCGCTAAGGGGTCCTCGTACGGGGACACGTACAGGGGTAACTTCTTGTTGTCTTTCGTCGCAAAGAGGTCTATCTGCAGTTCTGGGACTTGACTCAAGATGAAGGAGAATGATCCTGCGTCTAGGCACCACTCCGACTCTATCGGTGTGAACCTGGATAGAGTGTCCGCTGTCACATTGCGGACTCCTTGAAGGTGAACTGCCGACAGGTACCACTTCTTCTTTTCCGCCAGTCGAAAGATGGCCAACATCACCTGGTTGAGAGGTGGTGACCTCGATCCTTGTCGATTCAAACATCTCACAATCACCTCGCTGTCCAGCACCAACCTTATGTGGATCGAGCGAAGCGGGGAGACTTTCTTCAAGGTAAGGAGCACTGCCATAGCTTCTAGAAAGTTTATGTGAAATGTTTGAATAGATTGGACCAAGTCCCTTGGGCCTTCTTCCGATGAGAATGACCTCCCCACCCCTCCTTCGAGGCGTCTGTGTGAATAGTCAACGAGGGGGGAGGTGGCTGAAGAAGTACCAACTTCTTTAGTTGTCTGGCTAGGGACCAAGGCCTGAGAAGAGTACGTAGACGGAGCGGAACTGGTCTTCTCAGATCTCTTCTCCAAACTCCGGTTGCATCCTTTAGCTGTGCTCTTAGCACCGGGTCTGTTACCGAAGCAAACTGGAGAGAACCCAGCACACTCTCCTGTTCGCGTCTTGATATCCTTTCGGAATCCAGAAGACTCTTGACAGAACCAGCTATCTCCTTCCTCTTCTTCGCTGGGATGGAGAATCGGTGTGACACTAGGTCCTAGTGGATTCCCAACCACTGGAACTTTTGAGATGGAGAAAGTCGAGACTTTTTTCTGTTGATCTTGAAGCCTAGATACTCTAGGAACTGGATGACCTGCAGGGAAGCTTGCAAGCATTCTGTCTTGGATGCTGCCCACACCAGCCAGTCGTCCAGGTAGGCTACCACCTGGATTCCCTTTAGGCGTAATTGTTTGAGAGCTACGCTCGCAAGCTTCGTGAAGATCCTTGGGGCTATATTTAGCCCGAATGGCATGGCTCTGAAGGCGTATATTCTTCGATGTAGCTTGAACCATAGGTAGGGGGAGAGTCGGCGATTGATTGGAACGTGCCAATAGGCGTCTGACAGATCTATGGAGACGGTAAATGCCCTCTTGGGCAGTAAGGTCCTTATGTGTTGCAGTGTTAGCATCTTGAACTTGCAGTTCACTATGAACTTGTTGAGTGGCGACAAGTCCAGAATGACTCTGAGTTTTTCCGAGTCCTTCTTGGGAACACAAAACAGCCTCCCTTGGAATTTGATGGACTTTACCCTCCGAATCACTTTTTTCTCCAACAGTTATTGAATGTACTCCTCCAGAACAGGGGTGGAGTGTTGGAAAAATCGAGGGCACGGGGGTGGAGTGCTGTACCAGCTCCAACCCAGTCCATTCTTGAGTAGGCTGTGGGCCCAGGGATCGAAGGTCCACCGATCCCGAAAATTCTGAAGTCTCCCTCCTACCGGTATCATCTCACTTCGACTGCTGTCCTGAGGTCTTGCCTCCCTGACCGCGACCACCCCTAAATCCCCTTCCCCTTGAGGGGCGTCTAGACGAGCCTCTGGCTGCTCCTCTAGGCTTTGCTCGAAAGGTAGTTGACTGCCCTTCGAACGTTGGGTTAAATGCCTGAGACTGCGTCGACACGGCTTAGGGTACCCATTGGAATGCGGTCGGGGTTTGTGCCACCATCTGGGGCACTGAAGGCATGGGCAATTGCTGTTGCTGTTGCTGTCTAAATGGCTTGGTTGGCCGAGAGGGTAGCCTAGTCCTCTTAGTCTTCCTCTTTGGTTGGGGACCCTCATCCGGGGAAGACTTTCTCTTGAGAGACAGGCCCCACTTCTGGAGAAGGTTTCTATTCTCCGTGGCGGCCTTATCCACAACCTCCTTGACCGCTTCGTTAGGGAAAAGGTCTTTGCCCCAAATGTTGGAGGAGATTAGTTTCCTTGGCTCGTTCCTCACCGCAGCCGAGGCGAACACAAACTCCCTACAAGCTCTCCTCGCCTTGACGAAGCTGTAAAGATCCTTCGTCACTGTGGCTAGATGAGTCTTGGCCACTACCATGAACATCTCATGGACCTTGGGGTCACTTGCCATTGTCTCAAGAGTGGTTTGAAGAGACATTGAGGCAGCCAGTCTTTCTTTCGTCTCGAGCTCCCTCCGCAAAAGAAAGTCAGACAGCTTGGGGAGGTTCTCACCGAACTGACGTCCGGCAATATCAGCCTCCAACTTCCCGACTGAGAAGGTAAGATGGACGTCCTTCCAGTCCTTGTGGTCCATAGGTAGGGCCAGAGAAAAAGGTTTACACTCCTCCAAGGAGGGGCATGGCTTGCCAGCCTCGACTGCTTTTAGCACAGCCGCAAACCCTTTCTGCAAAAAGGGGAAGGCTCTAGCAGGAGAGGACACAAAGGAAGGGTGCTTCTTACTCAAAGCAGCAACCTTTGAGTTCGTGAAGCCCCTCTCTTTCATCGAGCATGAAAGCAAAGCTTGAGCCTTTGCATGGTTCATAACTATGACCTCCTTTGGCTCTGTCTCCTCCTTTGAAGCTGGTTCCTTCCTCAAACGGACATAACAGTCCGGATACGACCCTTTGCTGGGCCAGAATTCCACCTCCTCAAGGGGAACTGAGCCCAACTTTTCCGACATGACGATCTTTCCGACCGTCATCGGCATGTGCTCAGCATATCTCCACGGGTTAGCATCTGAGCACAAGGGAAGGTCTTTCACGTTGAGCCTCTTCTGGGGCCCACGTGATGCTGCAAGTTTCCGCATCTGCAGTTCCATTGCAGCCGCCTTCTCATTATTCTCCCTCTGCATCTGTTGGATCATTCCAACGATGGAGGAGAGGGTCTGTCCCAGCTCTACTGGGAGAGCGGACGATGTTGAGGGAATAGGTTCAGGGGCCTGAACCGGAGCAGCCGACACCTCGTTGACCTCTTCCTCTTCAATGTCTGGAGCCTGATCTTCATCCTGGTCTTCTGCCAAGAGGTCCTCTTCCAGACGCTCGGACACCTCCGACATCCTGTCGTCCAACTGGATGTCCTGCAGGGCGACCGCGACTTCAGCATCCACCGGGATCTGAACTACAGGGATCTCCACTTGAGGCTGGGGAATCACTGCATCAGCTGACGCTCTGTGGAAAAGGTAAGCCCTCATCTTCTCACTTGGAAGATAAGGTCCAGAGATGTTCTTCTGGAAACCCCTTACCCAGGTACGAAGCTTCTCCCTTGCTATATCTCTTACCTCCGCCGTCCTAGGGGAATCAAAAGCCTGAGTAACCAGGTTAGTGCACACGGTACATACCTGCGGGTCCCAATACCGGAGATCACCTTTGGAGACTGCGCATGCTGCGTGCCTCCTACACAAATCATGTCCGCAGAAGTTCTTGCTGCGGACGTTGCAGAAAACACTTCCGCACTTCGGATGGTCCTCCTGTAAAGAGAAGAAATTTCCATGAGTATCAAGTGAACTACGTATCACTGGATATACATAGTTTAGCATAATTAAACAGAAATGTAAGACACATACTTGTGTTTCCTGCACAGTCAATTGTTGCAACCTTCCAGATAATAAAATCGTATGGTTAATCTGTCCTAGAGCAACCAATGAAAAATTTCCAGAGGAAATAGGTGTAGCTCACACCTAAAGGATGATTTTAAAATACCGGATAGTAGACAAGAAAGAACTCACTTTCTTTATCTGTAAGGCAACACCAAAGGGCAGTGCAAGATAACACAAAAATGATAGAAATGGTTTTTTCATTATAAAATAAATTTTTGAACATACTTACCTGGTAGTTATATATATAGCTTACGTCCCCGACGTCAACGGCAGAAAATTCGAAACTCGCGCCAATCACCGATTTGATAGCCAGGTGTACCACCCCTGCGCCCTGGCGAGGTACCTAGGAACCGTTCCAGGAACCCTCATATATTCCATGCCTCTAGTCTCTTAGAGGGGAGGAGGGTGGGACTTTAATTATATATAACTATTCCTCTAGGAAGTCTATGCTGTCTTTCGAAATCCTGAAACGCTTTCTCACTGCTAGGGAGAGAAAATCATGAGCTGCAGGGTCCGGGTTTTCTGTAATGAAGCACAGACAGTCGACTTCTGGACTCGCTGGGTCAGAACTGGATCTGGTAGCGGTAGAAACTTCAGCCTTAGTTCCAATGCCAGAGGGAACCACACGCTGTTCGGCCACTTGTGAGCCACTATTGCCGCTACTCCCTTGAAGGATCTCAGTTTGTTGAGGACCCTCAACAGAAGGTTGTGAGGAGAGAACAGGTAAATCCTGGACCATCTGTTCCATTCGAGGGACATCGCGTCCACTGCTTCCGCCAAGGGGTCCTCGTACGGGGACACGTACAGGGGTAACTTCTTGTTGTCTTTCGTCGCAAAGAGGTCTATCTGCAGTTCTGGGACTTGACTCAAGATGAAGGAGAATGATCCTGCGTCTAGGGACCACTCCGACACTATCGGTGTGAACCTGGATAGAGCGCCCGCTGTCTCATTGCGGACTCCTTGAAGGTGAACTGCCGACAGGTACCACTTCTTCTTTTCCGCCAGTCAAAAGATGGCCAACATCACCTGGTTGAGAGGTGGTGACCTCGATCCTTGTCAATTCAAACATCTCACAATCACCTCGCTGTCCAGCACCAACCTTATGTGGATCGAGCGAAGCGGGGAGACTTTCTTCAAGGTAAGGAGCACTGCCATAGCTTCTAAAAAGTTTATGTGAAATGTTTTGAATAGATTGGACCAAGTCCCTTGGGCCTTCTTCCGATGAGAATGACCTCCCCACCCCTCCTTCGAGGCGTCTGTGTGAATAGTCAACGAGGGGGGAGGTGGCTGAAGAAGTACCGACTTCTTTAGTTGTCTGGCTAGGGACCAAGGCCTGAGAAGAGTACGTAGACGGAGCGGAACTGGTCTTCTCAGATCTCTTCTCCAAACTCCGGTTGCATCCTTTAGCTGTGCTCTTAGCACCGGGTCTGTTACCGAAGCAAACTGGAGAGAACCCAGCACACTCTCCTGTTCGCGTCTTGATATCCTTTCGGAATCCAGAAGACTCTTGACAGAACCAGCTATCTCCTTCCTCTTCTTCGCTGGGATGGAGAATCGGTGTGACACTAGGTCCTAGTGGATTCCCAACCACTGGAACTTTTGAGATGGAGAAAGTCGAGACTTTTTTCTGTTGATCTTGAAGCCTAGATACTCTAGGAACTGGATGACCTGCAGGGAAGCTTGCAAGCATTCTGTCTTGGATGCTGCCCACACCAGCCAGTCGTCCAGGTAGGCTACCACCTGGATTCCCTTTAGGCGTAATTGTTTGAGAGCTACGCTCGCAAGCTTCGTGAAGATCCTTGGGGCTATATTTAGCCCGAATGGCATGGCTCTGAAGGCGTATATTCTTCGATGTAGCTTGAACCATAGGTAGGGGGAGAGTCGGCGATTGATTGGAACGTGCCAATAGGCGTCTGACAGATCTATGGAGACGGTAAATGCCCTCTTGGGCAGTAAGGTCCTTATGTGTTGCAGTGTTAGCATCTTGAACTTGCAGTTCACTATGAACTTGTTGAGTGGCGACAAGTCCAGAATGACTCTGAGTTTTTCCGAGTCCTTCTTGGGAACACAAAACAGCCTCCCTTGGAATTTGATGGACTTTACCCTCCGAATCACTTTTTTCTCCAACAGTTATTGAATGTACTCCTCCAGAACAGGGGTGGAGTGTTGGAAAAATCGAGGGCACGGGGGTGGAGTGCTGTACCAGCTCCAACCCAGTCCATTCTTGAGTAGGCTGTGGGCCCAGGGATCGAAGGTCCACCGATCCCGAAAATTCTGAAGTCTCCCTCCTACCGGTATCATCTCACTTCGACTGCTGTCCTAAGGTCTTGCCTCCCTGACTGCGACCACCCCTAAATCCCCTTCCCCTTGAGGGGCGTCTAGACGAGCCTCTGGCTGCTCCTCTAGGCTTTGCTCGAAAGGTAGTTGACTGCCCTTCGAACGTTGGGTTAAATGCCGGAGACTGCGTCGACACGGCTTAGGGAACCCATTGGAATGCGGTCGGGGTTTGTGCCACCATCTGGGGCACTGAAGGCATGGGCAATTGCTGTTGCTGTCTAAATGGCTTGGTTGGCCGAGAGGGTAGCCTAGTCCTCTTAGTCTCCCTCTTTGGTTGGGGACCCTCATCCGGGGAAGACTTTCTCTTGAGAGACAGGCCCCACTTCTGGAGAAGGTTTCTATTCTCCGTGGCGGCCTTATCCACAACCTCCTTGACCGCTTCGTCAGGGAAAAGGTCTTTGCCCCAAATGTTGGAGGAGATTAGTTTCCTTGGCTCGTGCCTCACCGCAGCCGAGGCGAACACAAACTCCCTACAAGCTCTCCTCGCCTTGACGAAGCTGTAAAGATCCTTCGTCACTGTGGCTAGATGAGTCTTGGCCACTACCATGAACATCTCATGGACCTTGGGGTCACTTGCCATTGTCTCAAGAGTGGTTTGAAGAGACATTGAGGCAGCCAGTCTTTCTTTCGTCTCGAGCTCCCTCCGCAAAAGAAAGTCAGACAGCTTGGGGAGGTTCTCACCGAACTGACGTCCGGCAATATCAGCCTCCAACTTCCCGACTGAGAAGGTAAGATGGACGTCCTTCCAGTCCTTGTGGTCCATAGGTAGGGCCAGAGAAAGGTTTACACTCCTCCAAGGAGGGGCATGGCTTGCCAGCCTCGACTGCTTTTAGCACAGCCGCAAACCCTTTCTTCAAAAAGGGGAAGGCTCTAGCAGGAGAGGACACAAAGGAAGGGTGCTTCTTACTCAAAGCAGCAACCTTTGAGTTCGTGAAGCCCCTCTCTTTCATCGAGCATGAAAGCAAAGCTTGAGCCTTAGCATGGTTCATAACTATGACCTCCTTTGGCTCTGTCTCCTCCTTTGAAGCTGGTTCCTTCCTCAAACGGACATAACAGTCCGGATATGACCCTTTGCTGGGCCAGAATTCCACCTCCTCAAGGGGAACTGAGCCCAACTTTTCCGACATGACGATCTTTCCGACCGTCATCGGCATGTGCTCAGCATATCTCCACGGGTTAGCATCTGAGCACAAGGGAAGGTCTTTCACGTTGAGCCTCTTCTGGGGCCCACGTGATGCTGCAAGTTTCCGCATCTGCAGTTCCATTGCAGCCGCCTTCTCATTATTCTCCCTCTGCATCTGTTGGATCATTCCAACGATGGAGGAGAGGGTCTGTCCCAGCTCTACTGGGAGAGCGGACGATGTTGAGGGAATAGGTTCAGGGGCCTGAACCGGAGCAGCCGACACCTCGTTGACCTCTTCCTCTTCAATGTCTGGAGCCTGATCTTCATCCTGGTCTTCTGCCAAGAGGTCCTCTTCCAGACGCTCGGACACCTCCGACATCCTGTCGTCCAACTGGATGTCCTGCAGGGCGACCGCGACTTCAGCATCCACCGGGATCTGAACTACCGGGATCTCCACTTGAGGCTGGGGAATCACTGCATCAGCTGACGCTCTGGGGAAAAGGTAAGCCCTCATCTTCTCACTTGGAAGATAAGGTCCAGAGATGTTCTTCTGGAAACCCCTTACCCAGGTACGAACTTCTCCCTTGCTATATCTCTTAACTCCGCCGTCCTAGGGGAATCAAAAGCCTGAGTAACCAGGTTAGTGCACACAGTACATACCTGCGGGTCCCAATACCGGAGATCACCTTTGGAGACTGCGCATGCTGCGTGCCTCCTACACAAATCATGTCCGCAGAAGTTCTTGCTGCGGACGTTGCAGAAAACACTTCCGCACTTCGGATGGTCCTCCTGTAAAGAGAAGAAATTTCCATGAGTATCAAGTGAACTACGTATCACTGGATATACATAGTTTAGCATAATTAAACAGAAAGGTAAGACACATACTTGTGTTTCCTGCACAGTCAATTGTTGCAACCTTCCAGATAATAAAATCGTATGGTTAATCTGTCCTAGAGCAACCAATGAAAAATTTCCAGAGGAAATAGGTGTAGCTCACACCTAAAGGATGATTTTAAAATACCGGATAGTAGACAAGAAAGAACTCACTTTCTTTATCTGTAAGGCAACACCAAAGGGCTGTGCAAGATAACACAAAAATGTTAGAAATGGTTTTTTCATTATAAAATAAATTTTTGAACATACTTACCTGGTAGTTATATATATAGCTTACGTCCCCGACGTCAACGGCAGAAAATTCGAAACTCGCGCCAATCACCCATTTGATAGCCAGGAGTACCACCCCTGTGCCCTAGCGAGGTACCTAGGAACCGTTCCAGGAACCCTCATATATTCCATGCCTCTAGTCTCTTAGAGGGGAGGAGGGTGGGACTTTAATTATATATAACTACCGGGTAAGTATGTTCAAAAATTTTTTTTATAATGAAAATACCATTTTTAGACATAAGACTTACCCGGTAGTTATATATATAGCTGATTAACACCTTTGGTGGAGGGTTAGAGACAGCTAGTATATCTGGAATTTTTCTCAAGAGTTATTAAAACAAACTTAAGGGTTCGTACATGATAAGGAAGCTGACTTCAATGATTCTCTGTCTCATTATGTCTGCTAGCCTTATGAGATCCAGCGATCCTCCTAGGGGGCTGAAGATCCCTAGGGACTGTCAAACCGGTGTATATACCTCATTATGACAGAACCTCCTCCAATAACCAGTTCCGGGCGCTCTTCAAGGAACAAAATTGACCACCTGACTAAAATCAATGATTTTGGAAGACTGACACAGTCTCCACAAACAACCATAAAAACAAATAAAAGTTCCAAGATAAGAAAAGGTATTGGGATTATGGGAACGTAGTGGTGGATCCTTCACCCACTACTGCACTCGCTATCACGAATGGTCCCATAATGTAGCAGTCCTCATAAAGACTCTGGACATGATTAAAATAGTGTGAAGTGAACACAGATTTATTCCCCCAAAAGGTTGTGTCCATAATGCTCCACAACAATCTATTCTGCTTGAAGGTCATTCAAGTTGTTATAGTACTAACCTCATGCGTCTTGACCTTAGAAACTTCAGGCCAGTCTCACTGTAAGAGTCTGATGAAGAATGAAAGGACATTCTTGACATCTGAAAAACGAGGGCTTCTTAATCGAGCACCAAAGAGCTTTCGACTTGCCTCGCAACCCTTTCATACTACCTGGGTAGAACTTCAGGGTTCTTACTGGACACAGGACTCTCTCCAACTCCTCGCCAACCATATCCGAAAAATTCGGAAACTCAAAAGCCTTAGGTCAAGGTTGAGAAAGGCGGTCTTTCCTGGCGAGAAAGCCTAACTGCAATAAGCAGATAGCTTCGTTATCTCGAAAGCCAACGTTTTACTAAAACGTATTTACTAACTGATTCTTTTAGATGTCACAAGACTAACAAGAAAAATAGTTTTCATAGAGAGGTCCTTAAAATGAAGATGAAAGCAAGTGCTCAAGTTTGTCACTCATAAGGAACTTCAGGATTGAGTCCAGGATCCAAGCTGGTGAATCCTGGTTGTTTGATGTTACAAACAAGTTGAGAAATTCCTGTAGGACTTCATCAATCGAGAGGTCCAAGATACTGTGTCTGACAACAGTCGCTAACACACACCTGTATCCCTTAATGGAAGAGGATGAACAAATGAGCTTCCTTCTAAGGTAAAACAGGAAGTCAGCAATCTGAGTTGTAGAGATACTGGAAGAGAAAACAGAGTTGACTCTGCACCATTCTCTAAAGCCTCCCATTTGGATTGATAAATTCTGATGGTAGAAGTTCTTATTGCTCTTGTAAAACACTTAGCTGCCTCTTTCGAAAACCTCTATTCCTGTGAGGTTTCAAAAGGTTGATGGTAGCTAGAAGAAGAGCTTGGAGACTAGAAAGGTAACTTTCCACGAGAGGTTGTTCGAGTAAAACTACTCTTAATGGAAGACTTCTAGGAGAGTCCACCATCCATTCCAGTATCTCTGTGAACCATCCTCTTGAGGGCCAAAAGGCAGCCACTAAGGTCACCTGGTCCCTTCGTGCGACACAAAGTTTTGTGTCACCTTGTAAAGGAAATAAAACGAGGAAAACTTACACATCCAGATAGGACCAGACTAACAGGAAAGCGTCTATGTGGACTGCTTCGAGATTTGGCACTGGAGAGCAGTAAGTTTCTAGTCTCTTTGTCTGTTAAATCACGAATAGGACTATACAAGAACGACACCAAAGTCGCCATATTCTTGCAGATTTCTCGATGGAGTGTCCATTCTCCAGCTGAGACTGTTCTGCCATAAGTTCTTCTCTTTTTAAAGAACCTTGTTAGAAGGAAAACATTCTCCTAAGGCCAGATGAGAAGACTCCTCTCAGTCCCGTAAAGGAACCTCGAGTGGGTTCCGTCTTGCTTGGCAATGAAAGCCAAATCCGTGGTGTGATCGGCATAGACCTGCACCACTTTGTTCCAAACTGATCCTTCAAAGCTTTTTGAGAGCCAACTGGACTGCCAACAGTTCTTTTGGGTGATGAGGAAGCTCCTCTGATCCTCTGTCCAAAGTCCCGAAGCTTCCAACTGTCTAGTGTTGGTCCCACCCCGAAACCGAGGTGACGAGACACAACACAAGGTCTAAGATCCTCTGTTCAAAAGGAGTGACCTTCTGGAAGTTTGACTGGATCGAACCACCACTGAAGGCAACTTCTTATGGCATCCTAAAAGAGATGCATATCGACTCAAGAGCTTCTCCTTGTCCCAAAATGATTGAGGTTGAAATGGAGAGAATAAATTTGACTCTGAAACACCATCTTTAAATAAAGTATTTTCTGTGATGGTGTCAGAAGATCTAACGGAACTGGTGACATTGAGTTTATCAGGATACATCTATTAAGGTCCTGACTCCTGGCGTCAAGGAAACCCAGATCACCACCTATGTCGCCGCGTTGTACTAAGGCTAGACACTCGACAAAAAACTTTTGTGATCAAAGAGATCGGAACTAAGACGTCCTTGATCTCGACATTCGATTCGATTAGTGTCACCACGAAGTCCGAGGCTCTCATGTTTAATGTCATGCCTCCTTCTAGATCTCCGACGTCGAGTGTCCTGAAAGACAGGGCGCCGAGTGTCCTGTAAGACGTGGCGCCAAGCTTCCTGTAAAACGTGGCGCCGAGCATCCTGAAAGACGTGGTGCCGAGCGTCCTGAAAGACGAGGTGCCGAGCGTCCTGTAAGACGTGGCGCCGACCTTCCTGTAAGACGAGGCTCCAAGCATCCTGTAAGACGTGGAGCCAAGCTTCCTGTAAGACGTGGAGCCAATCGTCCTGTGAGACGTGGCGCCGAACATCCTGGAAGGTGTGGCGCCAAGCTTCCTGTAAGATGTGGCGCCGAGAGGTTAACAGAGCAAGACGCCGAACGTCCTATAAGACGTGGTGCTAAGCGTCCTGGTGTCAGAAGAGACTCGTCTTGATGACAGGAATACGCAATTCTTCTGAAAGGTTCAAAGTTATCTGAATATCCTTCATGAAGATCGTAAGAAAGAGCTCTGGTAAGTCAATCATCCAGATACAGGGAGGATCTGATGTCTCTTGAGTGCAGTATTCTGCTACATTAGCAAAAGTTTAATTATAAAGCATGCCTCTTAAACTCCTCTCTAGATCTGGGAGAGAGATCTATTGGAGCTAACACTAAAGGAGGTTTCCCTATGAAAAGAAATTGTAGTCCTCCTTCAGAAGATGTACTGACCAAAGGTCTGCTCCCCTATTCTCCCAAGATTGCCAGAAGTTATGTAGTCTGGCTCTACTGCCTGAAGGCGAAAACAGTCATACTCTGCTTTGCCTTGTGACCAGGCTGACATGAGACTTTAAATAGTTCATGATTTCAATGTCTCCATGGAGAACTTTGACTTCTGAACGAAGGCATTGAGAGCAGTTACATCCAGGATCGGATAAAAGCCTCCCTCTCCCAAAAGAGAGACATTTGATGTTGCAAAGATTGTTTTGCAGAGAGGTCTTATCAGAGATACTAACAAAGGAAGTTTCACTAGGAAAAAGATTTTGCATCCATCCTTTAGGAATAGCACGGACCTCAAAGTTATCCTGCCCCATTGTCTGGAATCCTTAAGAGACTCGGTGATCCACCCAGGGGGCTGTAAAAATCTCTGTGGGGCTGCCACAAGGTCCTCGACCTTAACGTGGTTATACCTCCACCCTTGCTATCCCGGAATACCTGATAAGGAAGCTGGCTTCATGGGTTTATATGCCTCATTTACCTGAATTCCTTGAGAGACTCAGCAATCCACCCAGAGGGCTATAACAATCTGTGGGGCTGCCACAAGGTCGTCGACCTTAACGTGGCTAGACCTCCACCCTATATGACACATCTGTTTTAGACGTTGTTATGACGTTGTTACTGTTTTAAGAATGATTTATCGTTAAATTATCTTCATAATTTATTTAACTCCTTATTTCCTTTCCTCACTGGCCTATTTTTACCTATTGGAGCCCTTGGGCTTAAAGCATCTTACTTTTCCAACTAGGGTTGTAGCTTGGCTAGAGATAATAATAAAAATAATCTCGTACCCCAGATACAAAATCTAGAGGCCAGGTTATTCAGAGGAAAAAAGAAAGCTGTCTCTCCTTTGTCCTTCCGAGACTCTATATACAGTCTCCTATCATCCTTAAAGCTTCATTTATGACCACGTGTAAATTCAGAGGGTGGCGAACGTGATTCAACAGGTATAAAATAATTTGGAAATTAATCATAAAAACTTTCATGAATTTCTAAATCAACTGAAGGACGAAAGGAATAAGGATCATCTCCTTCTGAGAATTTCAAATTCAACAGGAGAAAAGTGATCACCAATGTCTTCTACTGACAAAGATCTTGTAAGACGTGGCGCCGAGCGACCTGAAAGATGTGGCGCCGAACATCCTGAAAGACGTGGCGCTGAACGTCCTGAAAGACGTGGCGCCAAGCTTTCTGAAAGACGAGGCGCCGATTGTCCTGAAAGACGTGGCGCCGAGCGTCCTGAAAGACGTGGCGCCAAGCTTTCTGAAAGACGAGGCGCCGATTGTCCTGAAAGACGTGGCGCCGAGCGTCCTGAAAGACGTGGCACCGAACGTCCTGAAAGACGTGGCGCCAAGCGTTCTGATAGACGAGGCGCCGATTGTCCTGAAAGACGTGGCGCCGAGTGTCCGGAAAGACTTAGCGCCGAGCGAAAAATGATCTTCATTGCGTCACTTGGCCCGTTCGGTTCATCAGAGGGTTCTCATGGCCGACTGGCGCTCTGGAATAAAAAACCGTGTCTATGTTGGTTCGTAAGCATAAGTATTGCTATTATCAGCAAATGTGATGCAATGCAAGACTCTAACTGCAATGTTAGTAGCTTAACATCCAACGCTCTTTGCTTTCCCATGGCAAGGGCAAGCATTCTTGGGAATGTCAACGGGAACGCTCGAGAGGACGTCTGCTCGTGAGCTAACGCCTCTCGTTTCCCTTGGCCGATCGACATTCCTTCTCCCAGGGGTTGGGGAGCTTGGAAGAGGTCTAAGGCTAGGAAAAAAACGTCCACTGTGCTGAATAAATTCACTGCACTAATTTAGCACTGAAACTAGCACTTTTAAACTCTTACACAAATGACCAAAACTAGTCCTGCTCGTTGTGATAGATCTTTCTCTACTGCCAAGGGCTTGAATGAGAATGCAAAATCATTTCTAGTTCTTGCTATATAAAATTGTAACAAAATATTTTTTATAAAATATTACCCTGATATTTTCATTGTAAATAAATGTTCGAACACACTTGCCCGATAGTTACATATAACTACCGGTAAAGATAAATGTTATACATACTCACCCGGTAGTTATATACAACTACCGGGAAAGTTACATGTTATATGATTCAAATGAACAGATATATGAATAATATATATATAAATGTAAACAACCCTTAATTCTTAAATGTTCCCAAAAATAGTGATTTGTTATTATTAAAATGAACAGATATCGCAATAACGTATATATATGTATATATATATATATATATATATATATATATATATATATATATATATATATGTGTGTGTGTGTGTAAACAACCCTTAAATCTTAAGGGTTTCCAAAATAGTGGATTGCTACACAATTTACAATTGGAACGTATATGTGAATTTACGAATAATAATAGAATCCCAACATCGAAAGAAAATAAACAACGATATCAAGAATTGTTGGAACTGCATCGTATTTTCATGAGAACTACGCAGCGAAAATTAACTATACGCTAGTTCTATTTAATCTTTGAAAATAGTATCGATGATTTAAATAACGAATACTAAAAAGACAAATATTTTCTTAAAAATTAATATAATCTTTTTATATTAAAAGTTAAATACTTATTATAAGTTAGACTTCCTTTCCATTCTTTACAAGAAAAAGCAAAGAAAATAATAATGCAACATATTACGTAGTACTATGTTGCTTACGTCACACGATTATGACGTCATAGAGATGGTGGAACGATCTCCGCCATCATATTTGAAGAGTAGGTTCGTTAGTTTTACAGTAGGGGGAAACTCCCATTCCTACCTCTGATAAGATACAAACTTAGTTAAAGCACTAACACTCAGTAAAAATGAAATCCAAACAGCGAAGGTTAAAAATAAATTGTACATCACCAAAATAACTGGAATATACAGGTTACAGCGAGTGAAAAATCCAACATCTTGCCGCTAGCACGGCAGGGAATATATGAGGGTTCCTGGAATGGTTCCTATGTACCTCGCTAGGGCGCAGGGGTGGTACACCTGGCTATCAAATCGGTGATTGGCGCGAGTTTCGAATTTTCTGCCGTTGACGTAAGCTATATATATAACTACCGGGTAAGTCTTATGTTTAAAAAACACAGTGTTGTAACAATACTATACTATAGTTTTCTCCCTACAGTATATACTATACTGAAGAATACTGGTACAGTATAGTAGATAATGTGCTGGCCGGCACTCATCATAACTAGATCTAAAGTATACTACTTAAGAGCTATAAGGCGGCAGAACGCTGGTTCAAATGCATGTGCCGGCCGGCAACTGCAAGTGCCGGCCGGCAACTACACAAGGTAGCACCCGGCTGCCGGCCACCACTCGTAGCGACCGGCAGACAATGGCGTGATAATAGCCGGCCGGCAAAGGTATACAACCGATGCCGGCCGGCAACAAAAGAACCAGAGAACTCCGACTGCCCGGCTGCCAGCCACTTAGGCCGGCAGCCGGCTAGGGTACAACACTAGAAGAAAACAGAATGGATGCCAGGATAAGAGACTGTACTACCTCATAGCCCGGCAACCCGAAAGAGTGCACATAAGGAAGGGGAGAATATAATTTCAGGCTTCCTGACCAATGCCATCTGGCTCTACAGACAAACATGGATGAGGGACCAGGAGAGGTCCGGGCAGCACTCAAAGCAGAAGACCTTTGCCGGCCGGCACACTCTGCCGGCCGGCAAGGAACTGAGTCAACTCCACATCCTAACCTATGCTAGGTACAGATGTAGAATGACGGATTGTAATGTAATGGCTAGGCCGTTACAGAGGAAAGAGGGGGAAGGGACGAAGAGGGTCCTACCAACCTTGCTTTAGTAATGAATCACCCGCAGCCAAGAAAACTCATCTTAGCCTATGGGAGATCCGAGGAGGGAGGCCAGCAATACTTGCCAACCCCCACGGAACCAAAGTAAGGAAGGTGTTGCTATTCCCAGAAAAAGGATCTTATCCTCGACACCGAGAACAGCAACACTGGACTAGTCTGCTAGATCACAAGAAGAAGGAATCATCTCGTACAGAAACCTTCGAAAGTGACCTAAGGAGGCTAAGCCTCCTATGTCTGTGTCAGTCTAGCGAGGGAGTTTCAACCACAAGCCAGACATAAACAGACTCAGACTAAGAACTCTGATGTTTTGCCCCCTCTCTGAAGCCAGACTTACTGGAAACAGGAAGGAACAGCAACACCCTAATATAGTTGTATCGAAAGTTAATTCAGATAAACCACTAGGGTTAAGCCCAAGGCTTAAACAGAGGGAAAGGGATTGCACACCTTCTCCGAAGAGAAGAGAGCAACCGGGGAGTGTGAGAAAGTATACTAAGGCCCCATAGGCAACTTAGCCTAGGCGCCAAGAGAATCGATTACCTAAATCACCGAAACTCACTCGTATACTATCTTGGAAGAAATCAATATAATCTTAAATGTATAAAACTGCCTAACGCTTCAATAAGATTTTAAAACACTCGGAAATCTGAATATCATGCAGGAAAGTACTAGGGCCAAACGACTAGGCTACACGGTCTAGCGTAGGCCAGAATCGGTGAATCCTTCGCCAAGACAAACAATACTAAAAGCGTCATATAAAGAAATCCTATGTAACGCTAAACAGCTAAAATTATTAAAGTGAAACAGCCGGGAACATCGCTCTGGCTAACTAAATAACTCATACCTAGCGAGCGACAGCGTCCAGGACGCCTCCGGTAGGCAACCGCTCTTGTAACAAAGATATTACTATTAATCACTTTAAAATTTACCAAGAGCCTACATTTATACATAAAAGAAATAATACTCAACTTATCAGAAGCAGAAGAAGTTGGAGAAAGCATAATAAATCGATTAAATCCAAGAATTTGCGAGAAACACAGGGAAAAAACACCGAGTTGTTGAGCTACGCAAAAAGGAATGCAGATGGCGCCGTGAGCGGCGCAATGCACGCTTACGAAACGGGAGAGGAGAGATACCTTGCGAGCGGCTCTCCTTTTCTTTCTCGTTTTCGTTTTCTTGCCAATTGACCCCTTCGAAGCGTTATCTCTGTTCGGGGTGCAGATTGCCATGTGGCGTGTCAAGAATATGTCCTCTGATATTTCGCGATATCCCTGGTTCTTTTATTAGGGATATTCGCTCCAGTTGTTAGAATTCTGGATACCTTAAGGTAAATTCTCTGGGAATATCGCCGTAGTTGTAATATACCCAAGGAAGCTACCCTATAGGAACTTCCATCAGGACGACATGGCTTGAGCCCAAAAAATATCTAAATGAATCATTACTCTGTGATAGTTCCTTAGTACGTAGTACTTTTGAAAGAAATGGGAAAAAACAAAAAAATGGCAATCACAGGAAAATCGAACACATACCTATATATACACCATATCTAGCTTAAAAAAAAGATAGGCATGGGTAGCCAGATCATCTAGAAACACTTTCCAACACTATAAAAATATAAGTTTTGCGACACTACTTGCCAATTCCTTACGGTAACATGACTAAGCAAAAAATGCAAAATAAAAAGGGGCACTCGCGGAAAAATGGCCAACATTCTAATATACGGCATCTTGGATAAAAAAAAAGACATGCACGTAGTAGCCCAACCATCAAGACACACTGTCCAACAAATAAACATGAAACAAAATCAATACTATATGGCAATTCCTTACTACGTAGTAAATTTTTACAAATATTGAAAAAAAAACAGAAAGTGGCAACCGCAGGAAAATACGCCACATACCAATATCTACGGCTTATCTGGCAAAAACAAAGTCACGCATGGGTAGCCAGATCATCTATACACACTTTCAAATGCTATAAAAATAAAAGTTTTGCGATACTATTTGCCAATTTCTCACGGAAAAATGACTTAGCCCAGAAATGAAAAAAACTGAAAAAGGGGCACTCGCGTAAAAATGGCCAACATTCTAATATACGGCATCTCAGATAAAAAAAAGAGACATGCACGTGTTAGCCCAACCATTAAGGCACACTTTCTAACAAATAAACATGAAAAAAATTAATAATACATGGCAATTTCTTACTACGTAGTAAATTTTTACAAATATTGAAAAAAAATGACAAATTCGAAGATAATTTGTATTTTTCCTAACCATACAAACCTTAGCTATTTACAGAGGAGGGGGGTTACCTTTTAGCGCAGCTGAAATGGCGAGCCATTAGAATTTAACGAGGGTATATTACCCCCGCGCTAGTTAGCGGGGGGGGGGGGGGGGTAGAGGAGTGGTAGCTAGCTACCCCTCCCCCCCCTCACACACAGATGAATGCTCACTTTCACTTAGAGGTAGGACTTGTCTTGGGGGACAGGTCTGGCGGGCAAATATGTGTAAATAGCTAAGGTTTGTATGGTTAGGAAAAATACAAATTATCTTCCAATTTGTCATTTGTTCCGTAACCGAAATACAAACCACGCTATTTACAGAGGGTGACTTACCCCTTAGGTAGGGTGGAAAGTCCCCAGCCATACTGGCTTTCGCTTTACCAGGGCACTCAGAATCCGAGTGAGTCGCACTCGAGAAAATGAGTCCCTGCACCTCACAAGTTCCTTGCTCCGCAAGGAACCATGTGGCCTACGTAAGCTTGTGTGTGAAGGAAGAAGTGTGACCCGTCCTAGGCAGTTGACCTGGAGTTCCAGAAGGAACTCTGGGTTAGGACGTTCCCAATACCACCTCGTCAGGGTATGGGGGACGCGACAGTATTGACTCAATACTCGGAACACAAGGAAGCATGGTTTACCTGCAGAGGTTCGAGGTCAGCTATGCACACCAGGATGCTGCTTCCCTGTAAAGGGGATGATGAAGAAAGAAATAAGAGCCAGACATACTTCTTTCGTTTATGCAGACTAAAACCTGATAACAATGCCCTCAACCTTCTGCTACCTGTCCAAAAAGGAGCCTGAGGTTAGACCAGCTGTTGTGTAGCCACCACAGAGCGATAGAAAACGTATCGATACTCCTGTGGGTCACGCCCTGCAGGAAGCGGGCTGCGAAGGTCATTAGACGCTTCCAGACTCCAGCTTGTAGCACCTGCGTCACAGAGTAGTATTCCTCGAAGGCGAGGGACGTTGCGATGTATCCAACATCGTGCTGTAGGGCGACGTGACGGGGGAGGGTCTGGAGACAGGTCGAGATGAATGTCCTGAGTCCAGGCTGAAGAGGTATACTGGTGACTCTCCCCCGTGTCCTCCTTGTGCTCCCAAATCGGCTGCAACTGAGGACAAACTGCAGCTGTTCCCAGCGCTAACCTCTCGATTCCTTTACTGGCAAGAAAGAGAAGGTCTTGGGACATCAGATACAGAATGGAGACTTGAAATCTTGAATGAATTGGACCGAAGGGCCGGGACCCCCAGATTCTGAGTCTAGCCAACAACTCAGGAGCGAACCTGAATGTTGCCTTCCCCTCTTCCTTAGAAAGGGGGGAGTCGTAAGAGACCAAGAAGATTGCTTACACACTGGCCGTGGCCAGAGTGAGCAGGAGACCCAAGGCGGAATACAATCCGAGGCCTGTCGTAAAGGGTCTTGAGAAGATCTCTTAAAGGACCAAAAGTCCGAGCCATGCTCCAAGTTGGAGGTCTTCCTCCGACTAGGGCAGGGACGATCGTAGCTTCGCATGAGTGAGGATAGATCCAGCGGGCAGGAAAAAGTTATTCCTTTAAGCCTGAAGGTCAGGGAAAGGCTGAGCGACAGGCTTCATTGCCGAGAGCGGAAAGGAGTTTTCTCGCGCCGAAAGGCAATAAGACCGTTATTGCTGGAGAAGAGGCCTCAAGGGAAGAGGTATATCTCCCACGGCACCAACCACCTTAGACTCTTCACTTTGCCTGGAAGACCCCTGTGGATGACTATCGCAGATGACGCGACCTCCGTACCGCGACTGTAGCAGGTTGTCTCTTCTTGAGGAGGAGGCGTAGTGTCTCCAGGCATGAAGCCGAAGTGACGCCCCGGTTCGGGAGAGATGTCGCAGTGTGGTTGCTTGAGTAGTGTGCGCCGTGGGAGAAGCTCTCCCGGGAGTTCCATCAGGGGAAGCAGAGGGTCCAGAAACCGTTCTGCGCATAGTCCCAGTGGAGCTCTCCCATTGAAAGGTTGACAGACAACCTGGTCTTGTTGAGACCCATTGTCCACAGACAAAAAGGAGGGAAGACGCAGGCGTCGAAGTTGTCCCACCATCACCGGAATGCATCTTGCTAGAGTCTCGGGGTCTGAGACTGGGGGGAAGAACAGCGGAAGCTTGAGGTTCCAAGCTGTCGCGATCAGGTCCCCCAGACCAGTACTTGCTGGTTACCCAAGGTCAAAGACCCCCAGGTACACTCTCTCTACGAGGCTCTGCCCAGATAGTCGGAGAGAACATTCCCCTGCCTGGAATGAGAGAGCCGATGGTGGTATTGAGAGAATCTCAATCATCCCGGTATCTCTACTGCAAGATGTGAAGGTGTGAAAATGCGTCCCCTGCTGGTTAGAATACGCCAGAATCATGAAGTCGACGCGCACGGGGCGACTCGGCAGGAGCTGTAGAATCTGTAGAGGGGCCAGACTAAGGCCCCTAAGCCTGCCTGAATGATGGAGAGGTATCCTTCAGGTCTTGACCATAGACCTGGACCGGACGAGTCCAAGAACAGCATCAAGAATGTGGGGAAAGGACGAGAATATCCACTACCATCAAGAGGCTCCATAGGTCAACACCCATTGCAGGTCTAATAGTTCCGTTGGTCCCATAGGGGCCAGGAAGTCCGGTTAAACATTGCCTGAAGCCACCAGAACTTGGACCGCCCCACATGGAACTTATCCTGAGGCAACCGTTCGGACTATAGATGGGTCAATGAGGAAAGGAGAACTAGGAAACGTTCCAAGGTAGGGCTGAAAGCTCTGCTTGACTGAGAACAGGTACTGAGACTCTCCTCAGTCTTCCCCCAGTCAACTGAAAGGAAGGCTCGGAGGATGTGGTAACAGAATCTGGCGTCCCCAGGTGGTCACCCAACCAAGTACCGACCAGAACCGACGTTGCTTAACCTCGATGGACGGACGAGAAGCGGGGTTTCCAACGTGGTAAGGCCGTTGACTCAATATCATGGCCAGATACTCCAGATGTTGAGGCAGAGGAAGAGAAGGCGCCAAGCAAAATACCATGAGCCCACACTCATGGTAAGCATCCGGAAGCTTGTCCTGGCGCTGAAGAAGGTCGAACCCGAGCCTACCGGAGTTGACCAGCCCTCCAAACAGCAGAGGAGGCGGAAGCCTGCACCTGAGCGGCCAAGAGGAAGGCAGCGAGAGTTCTCTGGGGAAACAAACCTGCTATGCCACGGCGGGATAGCCACACTGCATCATAAGCAGGAATACTTGCAGTCTAGGCTGAATTCGACGAGCTCCCTGGAAGATGGATGGAATGGAAACTGAAAGTACCCGTCCTTCCGATCCAGGGTTTAAGGGGTCCTGTCGCCTCGTTACCAGTCTGATCGATTCTGCTGGTCTACGCTGGCCGAAGTTTGTTCGACAAACTTGATCAGGGCTGAGAGGTCGACTACGGACATCCCCTTCCAGATCCTTCCTTACAAGAAAGGATCGACTGAAGAAGCCGGGGGTGAAGCCGTCGATGATCCTAAGGAAGACCTTCGCCTAAGGTATGGATCATTCTGCCCAACCGGGCAACTCTTGCTGACGCTATGGCATAGAGGTTCAGAGACACTGAATTCGCTGACAGAGACGGCAGGCGCGATATCCTTGGCTGATCACAGAGATTGTGCGGGAATGGGCATCGGGAAGCTGTCATTCGGATGAGTAACCTTAAGCATCCTCCCAACGAAAAACCTGCAATCCTAGAGTTCGTGAACTCTGCCGCTCCTTTTAGGACTATGCCCCCCCGGGGGAGCCTCCCGTGCCATCTGTTCCTGACAGGAGGAAACTGCAATTGGACACCTTGCCCCAGTTGTCGTAGCCGATAACTTAGGCCGACGTGGTTGAAAGAAAAGGGCGCTGGAGCCCTGCAGAGTCTGGAAGAAAGCGCCTTGGAGGAGTGAAAACGGAAGTCGATTTCCTCAGCACAGCCGCTGTCTAAGTCTCTGTCCTTGGGCACAAACAAACTCTTCTCAAGGATGGAAGGGTGTCTGAGGTCGTCGACCTCCACAGATGAGACACCCGAAGGAAGCCCTCAGTCAGCGCGTCCAGATGGTACAACATCGAGCATGTTCGCAAGTTAGATACTTACCAACGAAAGGCCAAGGTGCCTGAGCTCGAGAGGAGGAAAGTACCCATGATCTTCCTGTAGCTTCCTTGAACCAAACCTCGGGCCGTAACCGAGGAGGGAAAGGACCTGGTAAGCTCCCAGAGGAAGGGGTAAGCAGTCACCCCTTGACCGATGGAGAAATCTCGAACGGACAGCCCCCCCGCCAAAAATCCTTCCAGGGAATGACGGGGAAGGGCTAACCCAGGTTCAGGAAAGAGGAGTGTTGCTCAGATCTCCCTGAAGTTTCTCCTATTCTTGCAAGTGCCATGGTCTGCGTTTACGGGGTGAGACCGTGTTTTTGGAAACACGCTCCAGAAGAACTCGCCAGGCTGGCCATGCTGCAAAAACCCCATTGGAAATCGCGGTCGCAATCGCCCTGGATCTCGCGTGACGGTAATTCAAAGATTTGCGCGTGGGCGAACGTGGAAGCGCCCATGCGTGGTAACGCAAACGAAGGTGAGCGAAGGAGCGCAGAAGGAGGGCGAGCGTGGTAGGAAGGGCGAGAGCTGGTGGTCGGCGAGCGATACCCCATAGACGAGCAATGGATACTGCAAGAAATAAGCCGTTTAGGCAAAGAAACACTGTAGGTTCGAGCGACGGAACACCGTCGGTTCGAGCGACGGAACACCGTCGGTTCGCGCGACGGGTGAGACGGAACACCGTCGGTTCGCACAACGGAATACCGTCGGTTCGCGCGACGGAACACCGTCCGTCCGTGCGATGGAAAACCGTTGGTTCACGCGCGGGCGAACATTGGAGAGCATGGGCGCGGATGCGTATGAGCGTAGACGTGCAGGCACGTGGGCGTGTGGGCGCGCAGGCGAATGATCGCGCAGGCGAACGGTCGCGCGGGCGAGCAGGCGAATGGTCGCGCGGGCGAGCGGTCGCGCGGGCGAGTGGTCGCGCGGGCGAGCGGTCGCGCAGGCGCGCAGGCGAGCGGTCGCGCGGGCGTGCAGGCGAGCGGTCGCGCGGGCGCGCAGGCGAGCGGTCGCGCGAGCGCGCAGGCGAGCGGTCGCGCGAGCGCGCAGGCGAGCGGTCGGGCGGGCGCGCAGGCGAGCGGGCGCGCAGGCAAGCGGTCGCGCGGGCGCGCAGGCGAGCGGTCGCGCGGGCGCGCAGGCGAGCGGTCGCGAGGGTGGGCAGGTGAATGAGCACGAGTCCGAGGCGGCGAACGCAAGCGTTAGCGCAATGGTGAGGAAACGCGCTGCCGCGTGTGCAAGGAAGACCACTGGCGATATGGATCAACAGGCGATCGATGGTGAGCTGGTGAGCGCTAACGCGCAGGTTGGCGATGGCGCGTTGTGGCATGCCGACGCGATGGCAAGAAGCATGCGCAGGTGAGCGATCGTGCGATGGCGAGCAGCATGCGAAGGTGAGCGATCGCAAGCAGCATGCGCAGGTGGGCGATCGCGCGATGGTGATCAGCATGCGCAGGGTTGCGCGATGGTGATCAGCATGGGCAGGGTCGCGCGATGGTGATCAGCATGCAAAGGGTCGCGCGATGGTGATCAGCATGTAAAGGGTCGCGCGATGGTGATCAGCATGCGAAGGGTCGCGCGATGGTGATCAGCATGCGAAGGGTCGCGCGATGGTGATCAGCATGCCAGGGTCGCGCGATGGCGATCAGCATCCGCAGGTGGGCGATCGCGCGATGGCGAGCAGCATCCACAGTTGAGGGTCGCGTGATGGCGAGCAGCATCCGCAGGTAGGCGATCTCGCGATGGTGAGCTAGTAGCTGGCGAACCATGTTCCTTCAGAAGTGTTGGAGAACGTTGGCGTGCCGGCTGCAACACACGCGGGTGATCCGGAGATCGCCGAGAGACATGTGATAGCTGGCGAGCTGATGATCGCTGACGAGCAGACCTGAACCGAAGTTCTAGATCGCGAGGGCGAACGTGGGCGCACAGGGCGCGTAACAGGAACCAACAGGAACAGCAGGGATGATCATCATGAGAGCGCTGACGAACAGGAGAGCGCTGATGAGCAGGAGAGTGCCTGTGCGCTAACACTGAGCAGGAGCAGGAGAGAACACAGCAGAAGGGCGCGCAGGGGAATCCTGACACGCAAGGGAAGAACCCCCGTGGGAGGCAACCCTTAGCCCCGAAGGGATCGTTGTCCGCCGGGAGACTGATGTCCGTCGAAAGACCGTTGTCTGTCCGCCGGGAGACTGATGTCCGTCGGAAGACTATTGTCCGTCGGGAAGACCGTTGCTCGTCGCAAGACAAGATCAGACTGCTGTCCATCTGCACCAAGGTGGAAGATCCAGAAAAAGGAGTTGTAGGCTGCAAACGGAGATTCAAAAAGGCGCCTCTAGCACCCTTATAGGGAGATGAGAGGCCCTTACGACGAGGCGGACGGTGGGCCTTACGGCGAGGGAGGCCAACAGCAACAGAAGAATCCTCCGAAGAGGAGTCTTTATGAGTGTACTCTCTCGCGAACGAAAGAGAAACACTTCGTAGAAGAGACTGGTCAGCCAGTGACCTAAAAGGAGCAATCCTCCGAAGAGGAGCTCCTGCAGTTGCCCAGCCCCTTGAGCGAAACTGCAGGTGTGATCGCTCAGCACCAAGAGCATAGTCGCACGAAAAAAAGGCAAGAGAAGAACCCCCCAAAAGGGGAAAAACTCAAGCCTGGACAGGAAAAAACTTCCCTCGGAAGGAAAGTTACCCGCCCAAGGAGGCAAGCCTCCTAAGAGTTCTAAAATGAACTGGAGAGCTGTCCGTCGTCACGGGAGTACTTCCAGTAGAAGGAGACACGCCCCTGATGAAAATACAAGGGGGGAGGCAGCAACAGCCGAATCCCCAGGACTCAACAAGACAGCTCACACCATTGCCATATTACAGAAACGAACAAGATCAGTAACTATAAAAAAATAAAAAAAATAACATTAGTACACATTCATTCCCCCGGGAAGACTCCGAAGAGGAATCCTGAGGGAAAGAAACAAGAATTACACAACAGGCACGTGCCCTCACAACCACTTACACTCACGGAAGAAGAGCTGTAACCAAAACAGAATTATAACAATTATAATTATGTAACTATGTAATTATGTAATTTAAAAATGAATGAACACTAAAGAAAGAACGAAAACCCCGAAAGGAATCGTTCTACAAGCTGAAAAAAAAAACTACAATTAGATTCATAAACTAATTGAGACAAACGTACGGCGTAGCAACCCCTCCCCCCCCCCACAGAAAGGAAGCTACAAGGGCGTAGTAACACGTAGTAAAAGGGTGAACGACCTCAAGAGAGAGAGAGAAAGACCGGAGTCAAACTCGATCGCCACCCATAAAATTACGCCGTGGAGGCCTAACTGCCGAGGACACCACGTAGAAATCGTACACTACACACACAAATCTGAAAATTAAACTTACTGATTTCTATACTCAAATATATATACAAACATGAAAACAGGTTTACATATATATTGAGTAAAAGAAAAGTAAGTGATTAAGTAAAGACAAAACAAACAATGGCTGCCAGAGAGGACCAAGACAGAGACGTCTGTCACAGTCCGAGCCAAAAGTGAAAGTGAGCATTCATCTGTGTGTGAGGGGGGGAGGGGTAGCTAGCTACCACTCCCCTACCCCCCGCTAACTAGCGCGGGGGTAATACACCCTCGTTAAATTCTAATGGCTCACCATTTCAGCTGCGCTAAAAGGTACCCCCCCCCCCCCCTCTGTAAATAGCGTGGTTTGTATTTCGGTTACGGAACAAACAGAAATTGGCAACCGCAGGAAAATACCCCACATACCAATATCTACGGCGTATTTGACAAAAACAAAGTCACGCATGGGTAGCCAGATCATCTAGACACACTTTCCAACACTAAAAAAGCAAAAGTTTTGCGACACTATTTGGCAATTTCTTACGGAAAAATGACTTGGCCAAAAAATGAAAAAAACTGAAAAAGGGGCACTCGCGGTAAAATGGTCCTCGTGGTGATGAATGACATTTCAAATAAAAAAAAAAATCATGCACATGGTAACCATACCATCCACCAAGACTTTCCACAACTGATAACATATACAAGTTGCATCATTCTACGACAATTTCATAATACGTAATAACTTTGATAATTATGCAACTTACCTTATAAGGGTAAACTCGGTCGCGCTCGACCCCGACACGTCTCAGAAATCTGGGAAGGAGTACAGCTACAGCGATGCACATCTGGACACTACTAGAGCGTGTAGGCGAGACACCGACTGCAGGTCGATCACCCACAAATTCAGTCACAGGGGTGAGTCACGTGAGAAAAACATCTTTTGTTTTGACGCTCGGGGTCACGGACGACCCACCGTACCGTTCCAGGGTTAAGGTAAACTCATAAGGGGAAGATCGCCGAGTAACTGGTGTAAAACAGTCTGGAAAAAATTCCGAGAAGACTAGATTTATATAAGTCCACCGAATGTTGAGGTGGTTTCTCTTCTTTTCTCTCTGAGATATCCTCCAATTGATCCTTGTGAGAGAGAACCTCCTCCGGGTCTACTTCTAACAAAACAGAGATTGGAGCTAAGCAGGCGCATTAGTGGTAACATAGACGCGCTTGCGCTGTTCCATCTCCACATCCAATTGACAGCCACTTGCCTTGGTTTGCTGTCACGACTGATTTATAACAGAATAAATCCAGCTGGAGCTTCGCCTCGTCCTGGTGCGCCGCGCACACGTGATTGATTGATTGATTGATTGAAAGTTTTCTGGCGTCCTGACATCTAAGGTCATTGACGCCTCTAGCATTTATTACATATGAAAATTAGAAGAGAATTCATTTAAAACCATAAAAGTTAAGAAGTCATTACAATAGTTAAATAGTTTTCAGAAGACCTGCTTCGGAAATAAATCTAAAAATTCCACTCGCATAGTAGGACACATCATGTCCAAGAATCTTGGCAAGGATGAACCTGCCATCCTCACCTCAAGCCTCAAACAGATATCTATTTCTAAATTTAGTAAAATTAGGGCATTCGGTCAACAAATGCCTCACTGTTAAGGGTACTAAACAGTCCTCGCAATACGGTTGGTGTTGGCCCTTCAGCAGAAACTCGTGTGTCAACCGAGTGTGACCAATTCGGAGGCGACAAAGAGTCGTCTCCCATTTTCGGGGTATCACGTTATACCTCCAAGGTGATATGATATTTGTTACTTCCCTCATTTTATTGCCATCTTGACTATCCCAGTGCTGTTGCCATTTATTACAAACCAATTTCTTGATGTAAGGTAGGATATCATTACAGGGAATGGGATGCCTCCTTGGTAGCAACTCGGATGCCGCATTCTTCGCCAGTAAATCGGCCTTCTCATTCCCGGACACACCTACATGTGCTGGAACCCAACAAAATCGAACTGTTATACCTCTCCATCTAATATTAAAAAGCCATTCTAAAATCTTTAAAACTAGAGGGTCACTAGAATTAAAAACTTGTAAAGCTTGAAGAACACTCCTTACATCACTAAAAATGGTAAAATTACACTCCTTTTCCAAAGCTATTTTCTCAATAGCAGATAGTATGCCATACAGTTCGGCAGTAAATATGGAAGCTGTTAGAGGAAGTGCACCCCTACAATTAAAATCATTACTATGTACTCCAAATCCAACGCCAGCATCAGATTTGGAACCATCAGTATATATAAAAGTCGATCCCCTATGTTCTTCGACATGTTCCATAAAAAGAGACCTGGATTCTAAGTCAGTCATATTCTTCTTAACTCCAATAAAGTATTTACAAAAAGGTATGTCAGGTAATTTCCATGGAGGCGTTGATGATACCTTGAATGGAAGCACATTAATTCTAATTAAATCCAGATTGTTTAATAATTGTTTCACCCGAAACCCAAAAGGTTGAGGAGATTTTGGGTGCAGCTTAAAGTAGGTTGAGTGTCATAAAAGGCTTGCAGTCTGAAAGGCAGAAGAATTAGGGAGTCTTTGCAATCTAAATCAATACCGAATAATAGAGGACATTCGGTAAAGGTCTAGAGGCAACTCCCCAGCATCAACAAGGAGACTTGTGATAGGCGAAGTTCTAAAGGCTCCTGTGGACAATCTAATGCTAGCATGATGTATTGAATCCAATATTTTTAACCGGCTTGGGGTTGCTGAGGAGTATATTTTGCATCCATAACTAATTTTGGAAAATATCAAGGCCTTGTATAATTTTGAAATTGTATTGCGGTCTGCCCCCCATGAAGTATGGGACAATACTTTTAAAAGATTCATAGCTTCAACACATTTAGCTTTTAATGCTTTTAAGTGAGAAACCCATGTAAGCCTACAATCAAATATCAACCCTAAAAATTTAGCTTCACTTGCACATGGGATCCGTTGACCTTTGATGTATATATCCGGGTCTGGATGTACTCCCCGTATACGACAGAAATGGACAATTGTAGTTATACTTGTCGAGAACTTAAATCCATTCATATCGGCCCAATGGATAATTTTATCAATAGAGAGTTGGATTTTTCTCTCAACCATTGCCATTCTGGCCCCAGCAAATGATATGGAGAGATCATCCACAAATAATGTTGCGAGAACATCCCGGGGAATGACTGAGGATATCCCATTAATTGCTAGAGCAAAAAGGGTTACACGCAGCACACTCCCCTGAGGAACTCCTTCCTCCTGGCATTTACTCTGTGATAGAGCTTCCCCAACTCTCACTTGGAAAACTCTATGTGAAAGAAATGACTGGATGAATAGTGGTAGCTCTCCTCTCAATCCGCACTCATGGATTCTTTTAAGTAAACTGTATCTCCATGTGGTATCATATGCCTTTTCAAGATCAAAAAAGACTGTCACATGGTGCTGTTTGGAAGCAAAGGCTTCACAATTGGAGGACTCAAGTTGTATCAGCACATCAGTCGTTGAGTGCATTTTCCTGAATCCACATTGAATGGGTGATAAAATACCCTTCTTTTCAAGGTACCACATCAGTCTTACATTGACCATCTTTTCCATGATTTTGCACAAACAAGATGTCAATGCAATTGGCCTATAATTTGCTGCTAAAAGCTTGTCCTTACCGGGTGTTAAAAAGGCTAGAATAATGGCTAGTTCCTAAACACTTGGATAACTATGATCATGCCATATTCTGTTAAAAATGCTTAAAATAAATAACTTTGTATTAAAATGTACGTGTTTAATCATTGCATATGGAATTCCATCAGGTCCAGGGGCTGTATCGTTACACGTAGCAAGAGAAGAATCAAACTCTCTTTCAGTAAAAGGAGAATTATATGACTTGCTTTCTTGTTGCAAAATTTAAAATTTTCTTTTCTTCAATGCTCCTATACTGGTGATCAGGAGCTGTTCCACACTTGCAAGATACATTTGAAAAATGGTCAGCTAGGGCATTGCTAACTTCGGTTGCTCCAGTCATATACTGGCCATTTATCTTTAACACTGGTGGTGGGTTTGGGGTGAATTTGCCTGCTATCTTTTTGACTTTCCTCCACACAGATGAAGTTGGTGTTCTACTGTTAATGGAGGAAACAAATGACATCCAAGACTGGCGCCTAGCTTCTTTCATGGCACGGCGGAACTGTGCTCTACATTTATTATATATGACTAAATTCTCCTCAGAATGGCGCATGCGCAATTGAGTTAAAGACTTTCTTGTGGCTCTGTGCAGGGCAGTTAGTTCAGATGACCACCAGGGGACTGGTCGTCGTCTGAATATCCCTGTTGTTTTGGGAATGGAATTTACTCCTGCTGTATGAAGAGTTCCATTGAGTAAGTCCATGGCATCATCAACACTTTCAAACTGTTCTGCATTTCCTTGAATTTCACTTACCTCCCGAAATCTATTCCAGTCCACCTTATTAAGATTCCATCGAGGCGTTCTCTGGAAAGGTGGACCATTGTTGGTGTTTATAATGATTGGTGCATGATCACTAGTATGCCAATCATCTAATGTTCTCCAATTAAAATCGAGAAGACAGTTAGAGCTTGCAACTGATAGGTCAATGCAGGACAAGGTACCTGTCTGTACATGAAAATGTGTGGGCTCTCCTGTATTGAGGAGTCCGACTTCTTCATTCTCCAAAATTGATGAAATAATATTACCCCTTGCATTTGCTAAAACATCACCCCATAAAGGATGTCTACTATTAAAGTCTCCTAGTAAGAGAAAGGGTTGTGGGAGTTGTTTAATCACTTCTACTATATTATCATATGAGATGTTGTCATTTGGAGGCAAGTAAAGAGAACAGATCGTTTATTTTCTCCCTATATCAATCTGTACAGCCACTGCCTGCAGAGGGGTACAGATAGACAAAGATATTTGGGGAACATCTCGACGAACGTATATAAGACTTCCCCCATGGCTCCCTGCTCGTTGATCATATGGTGTCCTATAGCAAACATACTCTCGAGGACAAGGAGTATTAGCATCGAGCTTGCTTTCTTGTTGACATACTGTTATAGGGGAGTGCTCACGTATGAGGAGCTTAAGTTGTTCATATTTCGCCCTTAAACCCTGGCAATTCCATTGCAGAATGGAGGAAAAAACTATGGTTTATTTTTTGGAAGACACCTTAGATGAAGTCTTCCCATTGGCAATATTTGATCTAACAATATTTCTCGGAGGTAACTCTAGAGAGGATCTTGATATAGTGGGTTTTGTGTTTCTCTTTTTCTTTGTGTCCTTTTGATCTAATTGTTGAGGAGGATGGTGGACCTCAACTTGAATTTCTGATTGGTTCAATTTACCTTCTAGTTGTTCAGAAACATCAGCAGACAAGATATCATATTTATTTGAAGTCGTGACCTTAATGTTTCTTATGGTAGGAGGCGAGAGAGATGGAGGTCTCTCTCTTTTTCGATTAAAAGGTTGTGATCTATCAGGTTTTTGCACCTTCTCCACTACAGGTTCACCAGGTAAATTGGTTTCAAGTGCAACCTCCATCAGATCAGGCAAGGACATGGCCTGTGAGAGGTTTGTACTATTGTTTAAAATCGTAGTTGGCTTATAAATAATTTCCAGATCTTTAAGTATCCGTTTTGATTTTTCTACAATTTCTAGATATAGATTTTCGATGGGCCTTTCAACCTCTTTAACTACTTTCATTTGTTTCTTTATCTTAGAAGTAGAGATATAATTTTCATCTGTGTGGTTTGGCAAGTTTTTCTTCAGAACCATTGAAAAAGGTTGCCCTGGTCTTATTTGCTTTTCAAGAGCTCTTTTACGAGCCTCTTTAAAAGTAACCCTTTCCATGGTCCTAATGGCCTGAATTTCTTTTTCAAAAATAAACTTTACACAGCTTTTAGATGTAGCTGGGTGTGCTTCCCCACAATGTATGCAATTAGGGTTTTCTATGCATACTCCATGACTACTTTTTCCACAGTTGGCACAAACAGCTGGCTTATTGTTTAGTTTTTCTTTACATTTCTGGCTTAAATGGCCATACATTTGGCAATGATAACATCGCAATGGTGAAGGGATATATGGTTTTACCTTCAAAGATAGCCATCCAGCTTTTATAACATTTGGTAATCGGCATTGATCAAATGTTATAATCAGAGTAGCAGGAGGGATACGTTGATCTCCAACTCTCTTTCTCATTCTGACTACTTTAGCTACTCCTTGATTTTTCAGTTCATCCTCAATTTCTTTTTCCTCTACAGTATATCCAACAATTATGGAGCATATATCACACCTCTACTCTGGTTGAAAGTAGGGTGCGAAACGCATTTTACGCTATGACCATTCAATGTTGTAAGTGTTTTCAACCTTTCACCTTGTACTGGGGACACTGTCTCTATCAAGAGACTTCCATTTCCCTGGGGTAGAATTTTTGGCTGCCCTCCACATAAAGTAACTATTTCTCTATTAGCTTTAAAAACATTTATACGCTTATTTCTTCCGTTTTCAAATTCCAAGATAAAAAAAATTTCATAATTCACTACTTCATAGTGACTAGGTAATACTTCTACTTTTCTATATCTTTCTGTACTGTCATCATTTTTCACTTTCTCTCTTCTTCTCTAGCGTCTTATTATTCACGTGACGTGAATAAGGTTCCAACGTTACAATGCTAGAAACCGAGTTGGAGCTGTCTGTACCGAGGTCATGTTTGTATTTTCCAGGTCGTCAACAGAGGTGTTAGGTTTTTTGGAAAAAGCAAGCCAGGTTATCCAACTCTTATCGGAGGATGTCAGTCCTCCTATCCCATGTGGCCCAACACGAGAAGAGGCTTCAGTGGGGACCAGTCCTCTATTAGAGAGGGGTTGCCTCTCTTAAAGTGGGCGTACACTGGTCAGTGGGGGTAGTCAGCCCCTCCCACCGTCGACTCCAATGCCTGGCGTCACCCATTATATGGGTGACTTAAAACCGGATCACTGGAGCCCGACTCTTTACAGACTTGGTCTGCACCCAATGGGGTCTGCCAGAGGGTGATGGCGTCTAAATTGGCACAAGTTGAGATGGAATGCCGTCCATCCCACACTGTGCCAAATCCAAAACAGCATCCAAAGTATAATCGAACATGCCAAAGTCATCAACAATATTGAGCCCAAAAGGAAGAGATGGGAGAAAAAAGACATAATCAAAAGTAAAAGAGAAAGTGCTGACTGATTTATTTGGATCGACAGCTGGGCACCTAGGTCCAATGGGAAGTAGTTCCCACTGCTCATTAGAGCCCAGCTGCTAATCCCTAAGCCCCCCCCCCTCCTCATCAAGGCTTCAGTATCTGGGGGGCGCGCACACGTGATATTAGCGCTGCCGCCGGTGGTCGCGCTGGCGCTCTGCCCACTCATGACTCGACTGGAGTGGGTCATCGCGTTGGCGCTTGGCGCCTGCCTGGCGCTGGCGCTTGTTTGGCGCTGGCGCTTACACTCAGCGCCATCAATAATTAACTTCTGAGCCTCGTCTCGCTTCCGCTCAGGCTCCGCTTGCGCCTCGCGCCTGCCATTTGGCGAACGTCATCGAGCTTAAACCAGCGATCGGCTGTCTGCTTATTTTAATAGTTGTTGTGAAACAGAGCTGTGCCGAGACAAATTTACATCGACCTGCCGCTGAACAGTGAAACTGGGAGACCGCCTGTGCGATATCACCTCGGTCCCAGAGACAGCAGGCCCCCTGTGCGACAACGGGTCTACCACTGAAGGATAACGCCCAGGATCACCGCCAACAGCTGGACGATAAGACTTCATCATCAACGAGAGCTGTTGTTTGAAACATAAATACTCAGAAGGAATCTAATATTGTTTTCAGCTCAGTGCCTGAAAAGCGCCTATAATATTTGACAACATTAATACCTCGCTTTATCTATAATGAGGGTGAGCGCTCTGCACTCAAGAGTACTTCTGTTCGGGTCTAAAAAGACTGTAGCCCCTGGCTACTCTCTCGAGTCCTTTCGTTGTTCGACTTAACTTCTCCCCTCCCGGGAGCTTGACAGAGGTCTAAGACTAGGATAACGACAGATCCGAACCGAAGCACTCTCCACTGAATAAAATTCACTGCGTAATTCAACACCAAAAATTTTCATTCCATTGTTTATTAAAAAACGGATTTTGAGCGAAGCGAAAAATCTATTTTTGGGTGAGATAGCCATGGCGTCCTGATGGAAGGTTCCTTATTGGTAGCTTCCTTGGGTATATCATTACTAAATATTCCCAGAGAATTTAACCACAGGTTATCACAGAATTCTCACTTCTGGAGCGAGTATCCTAAAGGTTTCCCTTTTAAGACATCGTATATCAACAGGGGACGCATGTATTAACGCGCCGCATAGCTATCTACACCCCCAACAGAGTTAACACTTCGGTGTGTAGGGGCGGAGAATAGCTGGGGAGCTGTTCCACAGCTAATCTCGTTCGTGGCTACTTTTGGTACTCGAGACATAAACAAACGGGCGCCATTGCTAAATGACGTCACGTCCGTCCTCATCCTGAAGCCAGTTGCTTGCCGATCACCATGATACAGCAGAGCAGGGTGGGACCTGAAAAACTGGACGAAGTAGCAGGGAGGGTCCATCAGGACGCCATGGCTATCTCACCCAAAAATAGATTTTTCGCTTCGCTCAAAATCCGTTTTTTTGGGCTCAAGCCATGGCGTCCTGATGGAAGAATACCAGAGAATCAATGTATCATGGTAGATTTTCCCCTATTTGAGTAAGTGCCGAGGGCTTTGAACAGAGTAGCATAGTAATCTTAAATAG
The DNA here is from genome assembly GCF_036898095.1 of Palaemon carinicauda. Lineage (NCBI taxonomy): Eukaryota > Metazoa > Arthropoda > Malacostraca > Decapoda > Palaemonidae > Palaemon > Palaemon carinicauda. The sequence continues at coordinate 18,900,632 of NC_090759.1, forward strand.
AAGAACTGTAGGGAAGAGACCTTCCTGCCCCCCTGGCAGTGAAGTTCCCACGGGCCATGCCGAGATCAAAGTAGTTATCGAAGGGCTACTCACCTTGCTAGAAGAACCTGAAGAACTTGGAGACAAGACTGAATGGTTGGCATTCATATAGGAACATTTTCAAGGGCAGACAAGTGGTGGTTAGGCACTGTATGTTAATGGAGAATAGCCTGGTCTCTAAGGTATGAAGAAGGTAAGTATTCGTGTAGGAATATTACATTGCACAGGTGAATATATAATAAGGGTTGAAACCTTAGTATCTTCATCAACCATAAGAGGAAAGGGATAATAAAACTATGACAGACGTGTATTTCATAGTATAAGTAGGAGCGGATTGAGACGCACAAGTAATAAAATAGAAATTTTATTTCACAATTTCAGAGTATATTAATGAAATGCAATACATGTAAAAGTAATTTACAACAAATTATAATGTACATAGTAAAAAAAAATTGCTCTTGAATCTGAAAGAGAATTTCAAATTTATTAGTAGGCACTCGTTCTCGAGGAACGTCAGTCTTTAAAGTAAAACACATCATGCTCTAGGCATGCGGCACTCGTGTGACGACTATGACATTTCACCTGGGATAAGAACAGTTATATGAAAAGCACTAAGTGTTTTCGACATCACTACGTATCACTCGAGGGTCAACATAGGCACCCGAGGAGTTAGAGTCCCAAGTAACTCACTGTTCTATGCAGAGTTAGGTGTAGGTTTCATAACACTACCTGCGGCTACCACAAAATGTTTGACTTCGTGCACTTGTTTCGCATAATGTTTGAAGAAAACACGCGAGGATTTCCAGCCTGTGAAACTCTTAAGGCTTTCGAAATCCATACTCTGAAAGAAATTCAGAGACGTTGCGACTTTTCTAGGATCGTGACCGGCGGGTGTACTGTCAGGATTCGCTCTGCGAACGAAGTAGGTGATTTTCGCTCTTAGTTGTTTCAGTGACAGGTCGCTGCCCGATGTTTCTCCTTTGAAGAGTTGGCCTCCACCAAAGTCCAAAGTTCTGCGAAGATAGACCTTGAGGCTCTCTACTGGGCATAGAGAGGCATCTTCTTTCAGGGGGCATATTCTCCAAGGGCCCCATCTTTTGGTGGGTAATTCGTTTTTGGCGAGAAACGTCGGATCCGGGAAGAGGGTAAGGTCTCCTGAGTCAGTAAACAGGATATGACCCTCTTCTCTTGATAATGCCACTATTTCGCTGACTCAGGCTCCTGAAGCAAGAGCAAAAAGAAATATAACTTTCTGAGTCAGATCCTTGAGAGGGCATGAATCATTATCCAAGTTGGAGGCGAAATGGAGCACCTTGTCCAAAGACCAGGAGATCAGTTTCAGTGGGGGTGCTGGGCGTAGACGAGCGCATGCTTTCGGCAGTTTATTGAAGATGTCGCTGGACAGATCAATCTGGAAGGCATACATCAGTGGTCTAGTCAAGGCCGATTTGCAAGTAGAAATCGTGTTGGCTGCCAAGCCCTGTCCATGAAGGTGAATAAAGAAGGACATGCAAAAATCAATGGTGATTTTCGTAGGATTTTTTGCCTTGATGAAAGAGACCCATTTTCTCCAAGATGATTCGTATTGCCGTCTTGTGGATTCGGTCTTGTATTCCTCGAGGAAGTCTAGACTTTTCTTCGAGATCCCAAACCTTTTCTTCGCGGCTAGGGAGAGAAAATCATGAGATGAAGGTCCTTGATTTTCGATGATGAAGCAAAGACAGTCGACTTCTGTACTTGCTGGGAGAGAACTGGGCACGGGAGAGGGATCAGCGTGGGCTGCAGCTCCAGGACCAGGGGGTACCAATTGCTCCGGGGCCACTTGGGAGCCACTAGGGCCGCTGTCCCTTTGAAGGTTCTCAGTTTGGAGAGGACTTTCAGCAGAAGGTTGGTGGGAGGGAACAGGTAGATCTTGGACCATCTGTTCCAGTCCAGTGACCTGGCGTCCACCGCCTCTGCCTTGGGGTCCTCGTACGGGGCCACATATCGAGGAAGTTGATTGTTGTCGCTCGTTGCGAAGAGATCGATCTGAAGTTCTGGGACTTGGTGAGAGATGAAGGAGAATGATCTTACGTCTAGAGACCATTCCGACTCTATCGGGCTTGTCCGGGATAGAGCGTCCGCCGTCACATTGCGGAATCCTTGTAGTTGAACTGCAGACAGGTGCCACTTCTTCCTCTCTGCCAGACGGAAGATTGTCAGAAGCACTTGATTTATCTGGGGCGATCATGAGCCTTGACGATTGAGACATCGAACTACCACCGAGTTGTCTAGGGTTAGACGAATATGGATCGAGGGAGGCGGGGAGAGTTTCTTCAGTGTTAGAAGGACCGCCATGGCCTCCAAGATGTTGATGTGAAACGTCTCGAATAGGGGAGACCATGTGCTTTGAGCCTGTTTTTGGTGGGAATGACCTCCCCAACCCTCCAGCGAAGCGTCCGTGTGGATGTTGAGTGATGGAGGTGGGTGTTGAAGAGGGATGGACCTTTTCAGGGCCGTCGCTTCCGACCACGGCTTAAGGAGAAGCCGAAGTCTGTTTGGGAGCCGTCTCTTGAGGTCTCTTCGAGCGATGGATGCAGAACGTCTCCAGACTCCCGCGGCATCCTTTAGCTGTTCACGAAACACTGGGTTTGTCACTGAGGCGAACTGTAGAGAGCCTAGAACTCGTTCCTGCTGACGTCTTGAGATCCGTTTGGATTTCAGCAGTCGCTTGACAGACCCTGCTATTTCCTTCCTTTTTTTCTGGGGGATTGAAAGGCGGTGTGACTGAAGGTTCTACTGGATTCCTAACCATTGGAACTTCTGAGCTGGAGAGAGGCGAGATTTCTTCGCGTTTATCTTGAATCCCAGGTGTTCTAGGAACTGGGTGACTTTGCTGCAGGATCTTAAACAATCCTCGGGCGATGGAGCCCAGACTAGCCAGTCGTCGAGGTAGGCCATCACCTGGACGTCTTGGAGGCGGAGCTGTTGTACCATGGCGTCCGCCAGCTTTGTGAAGATCCGAGCGGCCACGTTGAGGCCGAAGGGCATGGCCCTGAAGGCGTAGCTTTTCCTTTGGAGTCAAAATCCTAGGTAGGAGGAAGCGTGATGGTTCATTGGAACGTGCCAGTAGGCATCCGCCAGGTCTATGGAGACCGTGTAAGAACCTCGAGGCAGAAGGGTCCTTATCTGTTGAAGAGTCAGCATCTTGAACTTGTTGTTTGCTATGAACTTGTTGAGGGGGGATAAGTCTAGAATGACTCTGAGCTTGTCGGAGTCCTTCTTGGGGACGCAAAACAGTCTCCCTTGGAACCTGGTTGACTTTACCCTCCTTATCACCTTCTTGTTCAAGAGATCTAGGACATATGCTTCCAAAAGGGGGGTTGATTGTTGGAAGAATTGCTGGAAGGTTGGGGGTGGTTGAGTCCAACTCCAGCCTAGACCCTTCTTGACGATGCTGTGTGCCCAGGGATCGAAGGTCCAACGATCCTGGAATTGGCGGAGTCTTCCTCCCACCGGAAGCACTTCATTGCTTCTGGTGTCCCGAGGGCTTACTGCCTCGGCCGCTAGCTCCCCTTCCTCCTCTGCCTCTGGAGGGACGGCGAGATGCGTCTCTGCCTGCACCTCTGCTTGAGCCTCTACCTTTGGGACGAAAGGTAGTCGTCTGTTGCTCAAAGGCAGGGGTGAAAACCGGTGACTGGGACAAAACCGGTTGGGTGACCAGCTGATAGGTCTGTTGTGGCTGAGCAGCCACTTGGGGAGTAGCGGGTCCCGGAAACTGCCGTCTCTGTTGACGTTGCTGGGGTTTTGGCTTGGAGGATTTCCTCTTAGGTTGAGGGCCATCGTCCTGAGAGGATTTCCCTTTCTTCAACATGCCCCACTTGTTGAGAAGGTTCCTATTCTCAGTGGCGGCCTTGTCGGTGATCTCTTTCACAAGATCGGAGGGAAAGAGGTGCTTACCCCAGATGTTGGAGGAAATCAGCCTCCGGGGTTCGTATCTCACTGTGGCACCTGAGAACACGAATTCACGACAGGCTCTCCGAGCCTTCATGAAATTGTACAGGTCCTTTACCAGAGTCGTCATGTGCGATTTGGCGAGTACCATGTAGTGGTCAGGGACTCTGGTGTCACCAGCCATGACGTCAAGCTGTACTTGGAGGGACATGGATGCTGTGAGCCTTTCCTTTGTGTCTTGTTCCCGACGATGGAGATGGTCATTAAGTTTCGGGAGGTCTTCATTAAACTGACGTCCAGCCACGTCAGGATCTAGTTTTCCCACCACGAAGGTATGCTGGATATCCTTCCAGTGTCGAACGTCGGGGGAGAAAGGGTCTGCACTCCTCCAGTGCAGGACAGGGCTTCCCTTCTTCCACTGCCTTGTGACACGCAGCGAAGGCCTTCTCCGTAAAGGGGAGGACTGCATCGTCGGGTGCGACGTAGGTAGTGTGCTTCTTGCTTAGCGCCGGGAGCATTGAGCAGGTAAAGCCCCTAATTTTAACAGCTTTGGCCAGCATAGCCTGGGCCTTCGGGAGATCGAAAACTATCACCTCCTTAGGTTCGGTCTCCTCTTTAGAGGCAGGTTCGGATCGAAGCCGGACGTAACAGTCCGGGTAAGCCTCAAAGCTCAGGAAGAACTCCACTTCTTCCAGGGCAATCGAGCTGATCTTCTCGCTGATGAAGATCCTGCCCGTTGCGATGGGCATATGCTCAGCATACCTCCAGGGGTTGGCGTGCGAGCATATCAGGAGGTCCTTAACCGAAATCTTCTTCGGCTCTTTGGAACCTCCCATGGACCTGATGTACTCGTGTGTCACTTGAAGCTTCTTGTCCATAAGTGCTTCGATCATACGGAACATCTCCTGGGCGGATGGGATGGGGTCCGAGGTAGCGGAGGTAGACGGGAGAGACACTTCCGTCGGTGTAGGAGTAGGGGCGGGGGTGGAAGGCGGAGCAACCTCCTGCTCCGACTCGGTGTATTCCACCTGGTCCTCTTTATCGTCCATGTCTTGGGCCATGAGGTTCCTCTCCGTGGTCTCCGAAATATGAGACATGCGCTCCGCGTTGTCGGCATCCAGGTGACACTCGTGCATGGACTGGGCCATGACAACATCGGGTTCCACCGTTATCTGGACGGTGGGGATCTGATCCTTGGGGACCACAGAATCTGGGGATGCCTTTGGGAACAGTAAGGCCCTCATGTCTTCAGTGGCAAGGTACGGTCCAGTGGCGTTCTTCTGTAAGCCACGCACCCATTTGCGTAGCCTCTCTCGAGAAGCGTCCCTAACCTCCGCTGAAGGAGGATTGTTGACCGCGTCGACCAGGCGATCCTGGCAGACCGTACAGTTCTGAGGGTCCCAGAACTTCAGATCCCCTTTCTTGTTGGCACAAGGGGCGTGGGTCCTACACGCTGTGTGTCCATAAAAGTGCGGGCGCTTCACTGCACAGAAGCTGTGGTCGCACTTCAGTTGCTCCTCCTGAAAGAGAAAGAGAACATAATTTGGGGGTGTCATAATGATGACTCTTAAACTAAAGTTAAATATTAATTGATTAATTTTTAACTTAACATTAAGTGTGATGAACAGAGAATGGGCGGAAAAGAAGGAGATAGATACATACTCCGTGTAACCCGCCCGGCTGGTTACCGTGACCTTCACCCATAGACAATCTGTTGTGACCGAAGGCACACGATAGAATTCAACATGGAATGCCCGTAGGGCAGTGGGAATTCTATTGGGAATTGTCAAGGATATAAGGCTAGGACTGAGGCCACTCAGACTCTAGAATTGGGAACTAGAAGATCCCATAGGGTAACGGTTTCCGGCAACCAGCCGTGCTAAGATACACACAGCATGCTGGAAATCTGTGATATGCAAGAAGACAGCATGGTTACTAATAGAACGGTAAGATAATACCTATCCATTTACGTAATCAAGTCATCTGGTTGCGATGTAGGGCTATCAACATCAGATGATAGCTAGTAGAAGGGGGTGCAAGTCGTCTTGACGCCTCCGGGAGGCTCCGGCAGACCTCCGGCACGCCGAAGGCCGCTCTAGCAGAGTGTCTGGCATTAGGGAAGACAATATAGAAGTCAAGAGTAATACCAGGGTGGCGGCCGCGGCACAGCGGCGGCACGCCGGCAGGGAGCGGCGGCTCCGGCAGCCGGAGGTAGTCGGCTTGGTGACAGGGACAAGGATGGTTATAGCAGAACCGGACTGCCGGCAGTGGATGCCGGCACTCCAGGGGCCGGCCGGTGGACGGACGACTGAGGCTATGAGGAAAGAGGGAAGGCCATCGGCTAGGCGTCGGCGGCAGGCGGAAATCCTCCGGCACACGGGGGACTGGCGGCCCAGAGGGCAAGGGGTAAGTCACCAAGGTAGGAGGTGGGTATCACCGACAGGGGAGGCGGCAAGGGACCGGCACCAGGATAGTGAAAGAGACAGGAGGAGGGATGTAGGGGTCCGGCCACGGACCCCAAGACATCCCACCTGAGTGGGTGTACCCATGATAGAGGCTAGCCCTATCACCCAGAAGCAGGGGCCGCAGAGGACCGGGAGCTAAGGGAGCCCAAGGGAGGGCAGGGAACACCCAAGAGGGGGGGAGAACCCCTGTAGACAGAACGCATCCAGTGGCTAACCCCATAGGACACTATGAAGGGTATATGTACCAGAGCAGACTGCACACAGGAGCTCAAGGTAGCCCTATCACTCCACCCTAAGGAGGAGTTGTAGGACAGGGGACAGATGGGTATAGACTAACCTAAGTATAGGCTAGGCCATACAAGAGATAGGTGGGGAGGGGAGAAGAGAAGGGTCTTCTGTGGAGGAGGTTCTGTACCAGAGCGGCCACCGAGGAAGGGAGGACACTCCCTAGCATAAGGTAAGGCAGCCTGTCTGAAAACGGTGCATGGGTATCGTTTCAGCAAGGTACAGAGCTAACTCCTCCAAAACCTAACCTAGAGCAGGGAGGTTACACCCTGAACCAGGAAGGATGGAAGACATATCGCTATTGCAAGGAAGGTCGGAGACCAGCCCCAGCAATAGAAGACGGGCTAGCCGTTCCTCATTCTCGGACGCCACCTTAAGGGGGGGATCATTCCCTTAGGGGGGGACAGAGAAGCAATATAAATACTCTGATAAGAGCCAGATCCCTTTACGTGGTAGGGGGAGCAAGGCTGCACAGAGGGGATGCCCTAAGGCAGGGGATGAAGGAAGCATATAGGGGTCCTACTTGTAGGTTAGGTTAGAAAGGCACACTAACTAACCTATCCCCTATATGGTCCCTGAAGACGAAAAAAAACCTTGCATCACAGTCAACAGTATTGTAAAATAATGCCACTATCTTCATAAATAAACCTAGGATCACTGATAAATATCATGCATGAACACTGATATAGGCGCTCTGGCCTAGGGGCTATACTAGCCCACTGGTATGGGGTCAGTTGATGACCGATAATAAAGCGTCAAAACACGATATAAAAGTTCCTAGCTATGAAGACTAAATAACTAATAGTATCAATTAGTTAATGAGGCCGGAAAACGCTGTTTAGGCTATCTAAATAAGGCATGCAAAAAAACAGCGACGCCATAAAATGGCCGGTCCGGTCGAGGCACAGCTCTGCCACAAACATCAAATATCTCGAAAAGTAAAAGTTACTTTACGGTCAGAGCTTATTTAAACAATACTGGAACCTGTACTCAACTTTCCAGAAGAAGGCGAGGCCGAAGGTAGCGACATAAAGATGCAAGCTGATGAAAATAGCACAAGGGAAAATCCGTCTTAGCAAGGCAAGCTACTAAAAGAAGGATGAGGACGGACGTGACGTCATTTAGCAATGGCGCCCGTTTGTTTACGTCTCGAGTACCAAAAGTAGCCACGAACGAGATTAGCTGTGGAACGGCTCCCCAGCTATTCTCCGCCCCTACACACCGAAGTGTTAACTCTGTTGGGGGTGTAGATAGCTATGTGGCGCGTTAATACATGCGTCCCCTGTTGATATACGATGTCTTAAAAGGGAAACCTTTAGGATACTCGCTCCAGAAGTTAGAATTCTGTGATAACCTGTGGTTAAATTCTCTGGGAATATTTAGTAGTGATATACCCAAGGAAGCTACCAATAAGGAACCTTCCATCAGGACGCCATGGCTTGAGCCCAAAAAGAAAGCTTCACAATCATTTGAAAATCACAGTATAGGTTCTCTCAAACGAAATGAACTCATTTAAAGAGAGACTTACCATTCTCTCAATCATTCGAATGGGAATGAAAAATACTGAATCCAATATAAACGCAGCGAAAAATTAAATAAGTAATAAATATTACCTTTATAGGTATAATACTTATAACATAAAATAAACCCTTAAATTAAGGAATTCCAATAAGAGATGAACCATCACTCGTACTTATTGGAACATTTACACTTGATATAAAAATAATTTTAGTATTCCACTAAGGAGACATAAAAATAATTTTAGTATTCCACTAAGGAGACATAAAAATAATTTTAGTATTCCACGAAGGAGACAACGATACATAGAATCGTGTACATCGATTCGTATAAACATTAAGTGAAATTTAACTTCCTTTTAACTTCTGACTAAGGAAAAGCACTGACAGGATCAATTAATTTCAAAATAGAATTTTCCTTTTATATAGTACAACTAAAAAACTTGAGAAGTAGGAAGAATGTACTATTCATAAAAATATCTACGAAATATTGTAGTATTGTAACAATACTGATAACTGCGTAACATCTGAACGCTAGTTAATCTTTGCAAACAGATCGAGATTACCTCAAGAAAAACTATTAAAAGGATAAAATTATCTTTGATTAATAATCTTTTAATTAAATTTATATCTTAATATTTCAAAAGAAAGTATTCACATATAATTAATTGTAAAAGCAAGTCGACTTATAGCCTACAACATAAGGCTGTGACGTCATCAATGGACGAAATGTTTACCTTTCGTCCTATGCTTTAGTGAGGTTTAAAAAAGGTCGATAAATCTTTTAATCTTACCTTTTAAGTTATAAATACGTGAACACAGTTCAAATAAAAGAAAAAGGCGAAAGCCTAAACTCAAAAAACGTTAATACATCACCAAATAACGTCTAAACAGAGTAAAATGCGAGATCTATTTTCTAATACAACCGACGGCCAAGTCGGCAGGGAAAATCTGAAGATTCTGAAGAGGTGGGTATAGTTCTACCTGTTGTACCGAGAGGGCACTAGTGTACACCTGGCATATCTGCGTTAGCCACACGGGAGTTTTGAATTTCCTACCGAGGCCTACCGAGGCGTCAGGGACGCTAGCCATTCTTATATAACCAGCGGGTAAGTTTTATATTTAAAAATGAGGATTTTAAAAACTTCTAAGCAGAAATCCATGGTCAGCTACTCTAGCGTGATTATTGTCTGGCACAGTAACTTTTCTCATTTTGGGTGTATTATGAAAGGTTAAAGTTAATATTTATTAGCTATATGATGATTATCCCAATTCTATTACATATTCTTATAAATAAACAACTAAACCAGTCGTAGTTTCCACCACAACTACACGTTTACTCATGTGCTTGATGTTTCAAGTGTTGTTTACATGAAAGCAGCGTTGCCAAAGGTTCTTTATAAAATTTTGGTAAATATGTAAAATTCTAGATATAGTTCCAAAATTCCTCATATATCCGATAAATATTTACACAAAATGTAGTTATTTATTATAGAAATCTATAAAATCTTTTAGGTGGAATACTTTCGCTATTGTTTATGTGATTCTGGGTCTAGTTACTTTTCTGTTAACTTACTAATACAGTACTGCACTTAACTAACAAGTTTTTTTCCAAGGACGTATTCAGCAACCTGTCTGTTTGTATTATTTAGGAACTCGGGCAACAAAGTCATTACCAATATATTGCTTTATTACAAAATATCAACAAAATTTGAGAAGAAAGATATATACTGAATAAACAACTACAGTATTTCATAGTGTCGTCTGCTATGAGATTACTAGTTGGCATGTTTACTTGTGGAAGGGGGGTTAGCGAGTCATCAGCTGATTACCAAAAAAAACAAAAAACAAATGAAGTGCAATATAAAAATGAATGAATTTATATTACAGTGGTACCTCTACATACGAATTTAATCCGTTCCACAATCGACTTCGGATGTAAAAAATGTTCGGATGTCGAAACGAATTTTCCCATAAGAATACATTGAAATAGGATTAATCCGTGGTTGAGCCCAAAAACCTATTATAATTTCTTAATAGACTACTAGACATAATTTCCCTTGAGAATAATGCACACTAAATTAGATAATAGACATGTAAAAAAGAAGAATTATAAAAAAATGATAAATAAGAAACGGGTTTGTAGCGTCACTTTACCTTAGAAACTCCAGCGCAGGTGTTGTTGGTCTTGCTACGCAGAGAGGAGACGGACGGGCGGCGAGGAGGTAGAGAGGTTAACTTCGATAAACGTACACTACCGTAACTTATTCTAACTTACACTAAGTGAACTTTAACATAACTTAGCTTATCTTTTTTTTTATTTTTTTATTTTATATTTTTTTCTACATTTTCTTTTTTTCTTTTTGATGATAAATTTTAATCACTTTCACTCTCTACACTTAAAATTGATTGAATTTTTTTCTCTTCACTCTTTGCTGTTTTCTTTGAACCATTTCTTTCCTCTTCATCAAGAGTTCGCTTCGTAGTTTTTTTAAAGAAGCTATCGATAGAAAGTTGCTTGGTACAACTTTTCAGAATGTTTCGAAAATAAGTTAGGGAAACATCATCAAACTGCACAACTACACGACAAACCTGCAATTTCTTTGGATGGTATTTGTCGATGAAGTCGACCACGTCTTGATATTTTCCTAACACCTCTTTTATTTGCGCCGAACCTATTGCAAGTTCACCCATATGGACGCCATGCTCATGCTTTTCAATAATTCCTTGCTTTACTTCTAAAGAAAGCATTCCCTTATTCCTTTTCTCACCACTACCACTACCACTTGCGAAACTAAGCATTTTAGGACCCATGATTTACGTAAAATACCGTAAAAGGATGAACGTAAAAATATCACGATTAAAACACAGTTAATAGCAGAACGCACAGGGCACAACCACACGAAGCCAACGAGAACAGAGGAATGTCCCAAGCCACGCTAATTGAGGGTCCCTCCGAGGTCCAAGTGCTGCCTTCTATCGGCGGAAATAAAAAACACATCAGGCGCTATGAGCACCGACTACGCATACGAGTATTGTTTACTTCGGGTGTCGAAAAAAAAATTCGGGTGTAGAGTAGGAACGTGTTCGAATTGTACTTCTCGTGTCGAAAAATTCGGTACGACGAAAATTGCTTACTTCTTGTGTCAAAATAAAATTCGGGTGTAGAGTCAAAACTTTGCTCGAATTTTACTTCGGATGTTGGAAAATTTGGATGTAGATACGTTTGTATGTAGAGGTTCCACTGTACGTATATGAATGATAATTGTAGGTTTATATTCTATCTCTCGTGAGTTTAAGTCAATAGTTTGGTGTCTGAGGTGTGTCAAACTCCCCTATAAAATTTTTCCTAGTGTTAAGATGCAGGGTGATTTTGGGGGGGGGGGGGCATTGTTTGTGAAAAAAGATGCGTCTTATGACACGGGAAATACGGTAATATTCCCAAAGAGGCTCTTGAAGAGTACTGCCAACGCTCAGCCGATTTTGGGCTCCATCAACTATCACCCCATTTGCTCTCAAGAACTGGTAACCAAGCACTACGTGCTCAGCCATAGTCCCTGACGGCACTACATGGAACACACTCGGGGCGAATGTCATTCCATGCAGTATAGGGGTCAACAGTACAGTACCTAGGGTCTTAGGTCCTGTTTGCCCTAAACCCTTCAGGCCAATGATTTTGGGTACCATCTGCAGCTGGTAATCCTGTACTGTACAACTCTTGATGACAGGAGGTTGACCTCAGCTCCGGAGTCAATGAGAGCATCCAACGCTCTCGATGGAAATTCAGACATGGTCACTGGGACAACCATGAGTGGTACAGGAGCCAACTGCGTCAGGTTAACCCTACGAAGGGTTTTCAATACAGCCTCAGTTCCTGCTTCCTCCCTGGAGGAGTCAGTTGGAGAAGCTCTGGACCGTGTCGAGGACAGGTTATCACTGGCCAATCCTGAAAGAGCCATTGGAGGTGTAATGACCTTTTTCAGGTTGAGGGGTAACCTTGGAAATCAAGATTTCCGAGGCTGCCACTGGAATACTAGGAGCACGTACCCTAGCAGTCATACCCTCCTTCGATGTAGCCCATTCTTCTACATCAAAGGCCTGGTGTTTAAAGCCCTATGATACTCCTCAGTTCTTGACTTCCTGGGCTTTACTCTCTTGCTCTTCTTCTTCTGCACAGTCCGAGATGGAGCACTGGACTCGCTCCCACTTTGAGTCTACTGGCTACTGGTCGATCCAGAATAGGATGACGGGGTCGAAGTAGCACTCACCGGTACTGCTCTCCACCTTGAAGGAGTCTGGACAGAGGTAGTCTCCCTCCCAGGGCTGTGGCTATTGGCTGTCTTCTGAACAGGTGATCTACTCATAGGCGGCACCTGTCATTCACACTGTGCGACATAATGGTTTGCCGAGCCACAGTGTAGGCATAGGTTGAGGCGCCTGTAACACTCGTACATAAGGTGCCCTGATTTTCGGCCCCATGCACAGTACCTCCCCTGGAACTGAGGAGACCTATCTGGGGTGCGCGATGGTGGCAGGCATACTTCCACAGGTGCAGGTTTTGGGACAGTCGAGGAGGAGTGAGTAAATACGCTCTGTCAGGTCCAGGTGAACGGCTGGGGGCAGCCATGGCAACCCTGTCGGCATACGAGCTGTGCCATGACTGTCCCACACGACTGATGGCTAAATCCTCTGCCTTCTGGCTTCGCTGACAAAATGCCTCGTTGAGAACACTCAATAGATGTACCTGTAGAACATCCTGCCAAGTGGCCTAACGGCCAGCGGAGACATTAATGGTGGCCAATGACTGTTCCAGCCAACTCGCAGCTCTGCTCGGAACAGTCCTTCGGAGCTTCCGCGTAAGTTCCCTCCGGTCCAGACTTTGGCAAGGATAGGCCGACCTTTACAGGGAGGCCAACCGGACGGCGTAAATTTTCAGCAGTTCGCCTTCACCACAGGTGGCACTGCTGAACCGGACCTTACGACCCACATCATGCCTCTCTCGGGTTTCACGGCACCAGTCTCGGAAGCGTTCCTTCATGTCAGGGTATGAGATCTCGGTACCCCCCCCCCCCTATGGCCGAGAACGCCTCCTGGTTTTCTCCCTTCAGAAATTTCCTGAGATCAACAGTCCACCGGCCACAGCTTCCTGCGGTATACTTACTCGCACAGTAGGCCTCAAAATCCTTCAGGAATCGGGCAAAACTCTGGCAAGTTTCCAGCTGGAAGATTCCAGGCTTGGGGTTCCTCCTGGAGTCGAGGACCTTGAGCAGATAAGACAGACTGCGTTCTGTCTGGAGGGACTGGACGTCGTCGGTGGGGACAGTGTCGTCTGAGCTGACACTGAGACAGGAGCTAGAAGTGTCACCAGAAGTCTCGCTATCAGAATCTTCGCTGGTGGACTCCTGGGACATAGTCACAGTTTCGGGTAATGCTGGTCTGGCTTTTCCCTTGGCCTGGCGTCTCCGCTTTAGAATAGCCCCTGTCTGGATAAGAACTGCCTCAGCCGTAGCTGCTGGAGCCTTTTCTGGCCTACTGGCTTCAGCCGGATTGTCCAGGGACTGCTCCCCTAGTCTACAGGCGGCAGGCTCTGGAGGACTAACGGGGTTAGTTGCCCTCACAGGCGAGGAAGACAGCAGTCCACTTGGGACAGGAGACTCCCAGACGCCAGGTACAGGGGGGAGTAACGGTGTGAACCCTGGAGGGGGCTGGAGACCTCAAATTACTGGCTCTGCTCTAGTTACTGGAATTGCCAGACCATTGATGTTTGGCCAAGCTGGGGATGTAGAAGGAGCACTCGTGGTCACTGTGGTCGGGACCACAGTGGCAACGTGGCACGTTGGTGACGGCTCAACGGTCTTCAGGGCCGCCACTTGAAGTGTCAGGGACTTGACCTGAGTTGCCAGGTCACTGACAATCCTGACCAGACTCTCCACATCCCTGCTCAGGCTCTTCTTAGCCCTTCGGCGTTTACTGGATGACGATGCCATACCTAAAGGTTGATGTTTCCCGGGTCTGGGCACAAAATATTATGTAGTGGTTTGCGGACTGTGGCCAGAGGTAGCAACCGAATGTCGACCACAACCCAACGTTCACTACACAAAAAAATATACAACGGTGGAATACCCAAAAATCTAGGTAACAGGTCAAGAGAACGAAGCACTGGGCACCACCCCTTGATTTATACTGGGCAAGGGGACCCAGCTAGAACCTTAGTTTCTCCTCTTATTTATCCTGCCTTGAGCTTCCTGAATAAACAGGTAGCATGACCACTGATTCATTTCTGGGAAATTAGAATTTATATAGCTCTATATTCTTTATGTAAGATGGTTTCAAGCTCAAGAAAAAATGTTAGAACATTAGGTGAAAGGGAAAGAATTTTTTATACTAACAACAGGACACAGTGTGGGAGGAAAAACTTGGGTGAGATAGCCATGTCGTCCTGATGGAAGGTTCCTTTAAGTAGCTTCCTAGGGTAAATTTGACTCCATGATATTTCCAGAGAATTCAACTTAAGGTCTCCAGAATTCTAACTCCTGGCGTGAATATCCTTAAAGTTTCCTTTTAGGATATCGCATAATATCAGGGGACGTATTCTTGACACGCCACATAGCAGTCTGCTTCCCGCATAGCGTTTACGCTTCGAGGAGGAAAAGTGGCAAAATAATAGAGGAGCCGTTATAAAGTTTCCTTCCTCCGTTACTGTTTGAGTACTCAGATGGCGCCATAATCGCCGCCATCTTTATTCCTTGTAGCGCTAAGCCGGTACTTAGAGATACAGTATTATTGGGAGGGATCCTGCCAAGGCCTTTCATAGAAAGGAGGGCGGGTCCATCAGGACGACATGGCTATGTCACCCAAAAATAGATTTTTAGCTTCGCTCAAAATCCATTTTTTGGGCTCAGGCCATGTCGTGCTGATGGAAGTTTATCAGAGCATTAATGTATCCGTGGATTTCCCAGTTGTGCCTTAGACCTCAATACAATATTTCCTTGGTTGTCTAGACCTAAGAGACCTATGACATTACCGTTATATGTCATTTTTTCTAATCATAGACTATGTTAGTGCTTCCTGCCCCCTACAGGGAAGTGTCAAACTAGACTCGGGAAAAAGTCTCGAAGTTTGCATATTTCATATGACCAACCTAGCAATCAAAAGGGCATACAGGTCTCACAGTCTGCCTTTAGCCAAAGTTTGTATTCATAACACGAACACGGGTTCATGTCAGCCACCATAGCATCTGAGGTATATCAGTTCAGCTGTATACCATGACAGTCAAGTTTGTATCTTGTATCGAAACAAGGCAAGTCTAGCTAGAAAGGTTTGTTTACGTATAGGAACTAAGTTACTACCTTTGTTCAATATAATTATCCAGAATAATAAGGAATAAAAGGAATACTCACACATAATATATTTACTCAAAAGAATCCAAAATAGTAAACATATAGAATATTCAATCAATATGAAAATCTAAATTTACCCCAATTTGGTTTACATATTACCAGGTTCTTTAACAGGTTTTCAAGGATTCTTTTTTGTTCCTTTCATTCAATAAATCCAGAAATTGCGTTGTGTTTAAATCATTATTTGACCAGGAATAGATTATTCATATTTATTACTAACCTTAAACTATTTATTGTAAAATTTTCAATCCGCCAACCCGAAGTATAGTCTTATTTTACAAATGCCTGCTAGTAACAATATCTAACGTGCATGCATGCCCTTTGTGGGATATGGTACTTTGGTAGGAAGTTCTATTAACCATAATAATTACCTGGAACATAGATGAACAATTGTTAGTAATTATTTCTCAGCTGATCCCATCTCTAGTCGTCAGTTTTGGCTTGATGGGTAATAAGACGTTGGTATTCTTAAAATATACATTTAATGTATAAATGACTACATTGCTCTGTTTACTCTGTGACAGCTAACTCCCAAGTCTGTGTGGAGCGTCTTACAATATCTGACAAAACCAAAACATTGCTAAACAAAAGAGCATAGCTCTGAAAAGACTTAAATCCTACTCCAGTACAAATCATAAAGAATCACATCCTATCTTTGAGGTAACCAACAAATGTTTGAATCCTAATACCAAAACAAATCATTACTCTTATGTACAAAGCATAACATGTCTTAATCATGCAATATGATGCAATGTTGCGCAATACCTGCAACACTTGAAATAATATAGTACATTAAAATAATACATAACAGTCTCCTCCCCCTTAACTTGACATTGTAAAAATCTTTATAAATCTAATCTCTCAGGGGGCTTTCCTCTGTTAATCCTATTAGGAAGCACTTTAACCTCATCTTGTACTGGTACATGAATTGGTTCTGAATCTACATTGGATGTTGGACCATCTTGGTTAATATTTGACTCATTTGATCTAACTACTTCTTTAAGTTTCTCATCTCTAACATTCACATGCTCTACTGTCTTTCTGTTTAACGGCTGTAATTGATCAACATGACGTTTTACAACATTATCACCAACACGAACATCATAATGTAAATTTCCTATTTCTCTTACAATCTCTCCTGGTACCCACTTCTCTGGAGTGTTGTACGATCTTACCATGACATCAGACAAAGGTGAAAAATGTCTTACATTAGGAAGCTTTGCTACTTGTTTATACCCTTTATCTTCTAAATCACTTTGCAAACTTGGATACAACAAATCTAAGTTACACCTTATCCTCCTCCCCATCAACAAATTTGAGGGTGCCACGCCTGTTGTGCTGTGCGGCGTTGTTCTATAAGGCAATAAAAAATTTTTGACACATGCAAAAATATATTACCTGAATTTGCTTTTCTACACTTCATATTGTGTTTTAACGTTTGGACAAATCTTTCAGCCTCTCCATTAGTAGATGGATGGTATGTAGCTGAAAATGTATGCTTTATACTATTGACATTACAAAATTCTTTAAACTCTTGATGGGTAAATTGTGGACCATTATCTGTAACAATTCTTTCTGGAATACCATGCGTTGAAAAAATTTGCATTAACTCTTTTATTGTGGCGTAAGACGTTGTTGTCTTCATTGGGATAATTTCTGGCCACTTACTGTAAGCATCTACTACTATCAAAAACAAATAATTCAAAAAAGGACCTGCAAAATCTATATGCACTCTTTGCCATGGATACCTGGGTAACTCCCAAGGGTGCATTCTAACAAATTGAGGATTGTTCTGTTGCATAACACAATTCATACAATTCTTTATATAACATTCCACATCTTTATCTACACCTGGCCACCATACAAAAGTTCTCGCAATGGACTTTGATCTTACAATACCTTGGTGATCAGCATGTATTTCAGACAAAACCTTATTTCTCAGTGAATTAGGAATAACTACCCTGGAACCTCTCATCACTATTCCTTGTGTCACACTCAGTTCATACCATATATCCTTATACGGTTTACAATTTTCCTCTTTTCCACATAAGTCCCTACCTGTCATTAAACTCTCCGAAACCTTACTAAGTACTGGGTCTTGCTTGGTACTGTGTGCTACATCTTTCGCAGTTATTGGTACATCATATACAGAAATTAACAGAACACTGTCATCAAACTCCTCTGGAGCTTTGTCTACAGGTAATCTGGAAAAAGCATCTGCATTACCCATGTTTGATGTTGGACGGTATTCTATATCATAGTGGTACGCTGCTAACGTAACTGCCCAACGTTGTAGTCTTGCAGCCACCAACGTAGGTAAACTTGCTTTTAGACCCAATATTGCTAATAAAGGTTTATGATCTGTAACAAGCGTGAACTTTTTCCTACCATAAAGATACATATGGAATTCACTCCATAAACTAATGCTAAACCTTCCTTTTCTATTTGAGAGTAATTCCTTTCTGCCTTGTTCAATACTCTAGAAGTGAATGCAATTGTTTTTTCTGTTCCATCTGGCTTTACATGAGATAATACTGCACCTAAACCTATGTTTGATGCATCACATACTAATTTAACTGGTAAATCCATTTGATAATGTACTAAGAATGTAGGTGATGTAATTTCCTGCTTGATTCTTTCAAAAGATTCCTGACACTCTTTTGTCCACTTCCATTCTACCCCCTTATTCAACAGAGTATACAATGGATGTGAAATTGTAGACAAATTCTGAATGAGATTCACATAAAATGTTACTAAACCTAGAAATGATTGTAATTCTTTAACATTTTCCGGCACTTTTGTTGATTGTACAGCTTTAATCTTCTCTTTAGTTTTGTGAATACCCTTGCCATTTATTACAAAACCTAAGTATTCCACTGAATCAACTTCTAAAATACATTTGTTCTTATTTACTCTAATATTGTGTTCCTTCAACTTCTTCAGAACTGTTTGCAATCTTTCTCTATGTTCTCTTGTGTCTTTACCCGCAATTAAAATATCATCTATAAAAATGAATACTCCTTGCATTCCTGAAAAAATCTTATCCATAGTTTGTTGCCATATAGCTGGACTACTTGCAACTCCATAAGGTAATCTCTTTGGCCTAAACAAACCTAAGGATGTATTTACTGTACATAATTCTTGTGAAGTTTCATCCATGGGAAGTTGTTGAAATGCTTCCCTTAAATCTAATTTAGAAAAAAACACTGCATCCTGACATAGTTGCAAACATGTCTTTCGGATTTGGTAAGGGATGCTGAGCTACTTGCAGTTGTGGATTCAACGTTACTTTGTAATCTCCACATAACCTAACCTGTCCACTTTCCTTCACAATAGGAACTAATGGTGTAGCCCAATCTGAATATGTAACCTTTTCCCAGGAACCTTCATTTTTTAATCTCCTGATTTCTGTTTCAACTGCACTTTTCAATGCATACGGTACTGGTCTCGGAGCAAAAAATCTAGAACTGTCAGGTTTCAAAACTAAAATTGCCTTTGCGTTCTTTACTGTACCTATTTTATCTTCAAATACGTCTTGAAACTCTGATATGATGTTATCCATAGATATTTCATTTTCGTTTTCATCTTGTCTACCTGCAACCTTCAAAATACTAGGCCAATCTAACTTCAAATACTGTAGCCAATCTAAACCTAGCAAAGTTTGTCCATTACCTTTTACTACTGTTAATGGCATTCTCTCTAATTTCTGTTCTTTGTACTGTACTTCTACGTTCGAAGCACCTATTACCTGAATATCAAAACCATTATAACTTTTCAAAACTCTATTTGTACCTTCTAATAACAAATTAGGAATGCTTTTTGCCATTTTCTCAGACATAATTGATACATCGGCTGCTGTGTCAACTTGCATCAAAATTGGTTTACCATTTATGATTACTTATACCATGATATGTTTCTTTGCACCTTTGTTGACTGAATTTATGCGAAACGCAAAATCAGTTTCTGAACTAATCTGATTATCATGAACATTTTCCTCATTATTCTCTTGACCCATAGTATCAACTGTAGCATTTATTTTCTTTGCGTACTGTTTAGGGAATCTACAAGCAGTTGCAAAATGACCCAGCTTTCTGCAATTCTGGCATGTCTGTCCAGTAGCAGGGCATTTCTTTGCTTCGTATGCAAGATGATCAGTTTTACCACACCTAAAACACTTGGGTTTTTCCTGTTGTTTCTGTGTATAAGCCTGATTCTGATATTTATGAACATTAGTGTTAGGCACTTTTCTATGACTAGGCTTTGTCATATTCCTTCTCTGATTCTCATTGGTTTTCCACTTAGAACCTACTGTATTAATTTTAGAATTTTCCATTCTATTGCTTGTAGAACTACCTATTATGTTACTTTGCCTATTTGATGTTTCTAAAGCTCTGCCTGTTATCAATACCTTTTTTAATGTTAAATCTTTATCTTGCAATAATTTCTTTCTTAGCTCTTCTGATGTGCAATGTGCAATTACTTGATCTATGATAACATTTTCTAACTCTAGAAATTCACATGAAACGGCTAAATTCTTTAGTCCAGTCACAAATGCAGCTAAACTTTCATTTTCTTTCTGATAAGCCTGCGCTGAAAACTGGTATCTTTCAAAAAATTTATTGACCTGAGGAGCAAAATATGTGGTAAGAGCCTTAATTGCAGCTTCACTTGTGTCATCTGTAGGCTGCAAAGTCTTAAACACTTCCCAAACTTCCCTACCTGCTGTATGAAGTAATAATGCCTTCTTTTGTGCATCCTTCATGTTCCCTAATGCTTCTAAATAAATCTTAAATTCCTCACACCACTGTTGCCATCGTGTTGCAACAGACTTGGGCTCAGCAGTGATGCTGAAACCTTGTGGGTGTTCTATATTGAAAGGCATTTTGATTGCTTACCTTAATAACTGTGGTAGGTTAAGCTACTGTTCTGCAGTCACAAGTGTACTTCCTACCTACCCAACTTTAAATTTCACCCTTTTGTGTATTTGATGAAATTCCTATTCTGCTGCTGGTAAAATCTTCATTGGGCGATTTTACTCTTGTCCCCTGATGTACATACGACCTTCTCTTGTGCTGGCCGTCCTTGTACAAAAGGTCCAATACTTCTCCCTGCTTGTCTGTCGTCCTGAACGTCGCCAGTGTGGGATATGGTACTTTGGTAGGAAGTTCTATTAACCATAATAATTACCTGGAACATAGATGAACAATTGTTAGTAATTATTTCTCAGCTGATCCCATCTCTAGTCGTCAGTGTGGGATATGGTACTTTGGTAGGAAGTTCTATTAACCATAATAATTACCTGGAACATAGATGAACAATTGTTAGTAATTATTTCTCAGCTGATCCCATCTCTAGTCGTCAGTTTTGGCTTGATGGGTAATAAGACGTTGGTATTCTTAAAATATACATTTAATGTGTAAATGACTACATTGCTCTGTTTACTCTGTGACAGCTAACTCCCAAGTCTGTGTGGAGCGTCTTACAATATCTGACAAAACCAAAACATTGCTAAACAAAAGAGCATCGCTCTGAAAAGACTTAAATCCTACTCCAGTACAAATCATAAAGAATCACATCCTATCTTTGAGGTAACCAACAAATATTTGAATCCTAATACCAAAACAAATCAATACTCTTATGTACAAAGCATAACATGTCTTATTCATGCAATATGATGCAATGTTGCGCAATACCTGCAACACTTGAAATAATATAGTACATTACAATAATACATAACACCCTTCAATATCATTAACATCACAAAACACTTATATAATCTTGACTTAGCTTAATCCATGATGATAAGAACTCCTCTCGTGGGTGTGTTAATTCCTTTCCCCCCTGAGATACCGTAGGGTAACCATGACCCTCACAGTCTGCAACTGTGCCGATTCTGACTCAAATCATTCAAAGACGACTGGCGATCCACACCTGCGCGACCCGCATTCGCCAACGACAAACTTTAATAACTTGTCAACGATTGCTTAGAGTCAAACAACTATTGAATATACTTTACTCTTCAAAAAAACACTCAAGAAAAAGAAATATTATATTAATACAAACAATTCAATACAACAATTATAATTTTCTACGCATCTCACACTGCATAATGTTCATAATATTTCCCTTACAAAATAAAAGATAAATGACTGCTTACTGGTCTTTATAAATGCACTATCGTGATTCCATCTTAAGTCACAATACATAACTTTATTAATATGTTTAAGGCGAAATAAGACGCACAAAACAATTAAACATTTATTGTCAAACAATAAATAAAAATTACGTATACATTTCATAATATAAAAATGCAAGTGAAATTGAATTTACAAACATAGACAATACAGAATAAATCAGAAATACTTGTTTTACTTGAAAAAAAATTCTATGCCACTCGATTGAAAATTTAATAAATTTTCTAATATCTTTCTGAGAAGTCTGTCTATCTAAACTTGTGTAAAAAACACACAACACTTAGTGTTCAGTCTATGTTTCATCACCTTTATACACTGGAACAGTCCATAATGTCACCTTGATGACATTTCACTTAGCATGTTGCACTATAATGTACAAACATGTACACCCTTTAGAATTACAGTCCCACATAATTCACTGTTCCTTGCAACACTAAGCGACAGGTTTTAGTACACTACCTGCCGCCAACACGAATTGTTTTCATTCTAGCACTTGCTTCGCGTAGTGTTTGAAAAACACTCTGGATGACTTCCATCCAGTAAACGAGCGAAGGCTCTTCAAATCCATGAGCTGGAAAAAGTTTAACGAAGAAGCAATTTTCCTAGGATCATGACCTGCAGGTGTACTGTCAGGATCCGCTCAGCGAATGAAGTAGGTGATCTTCGCCCTTAGTTGTTTCAGGGATAAGTTTGAACCCGATGTTTCTCCTTTAAAGAGCTGTCCTCCCCTGAAGTCTGAAGTTCTGTGAAGATAGACCTTCAGAGGGCAGATTCTTCAGGGACCCCACCTCTTAGTGGGTAGCTCATTCTTGGCAAGAAACGTTGGGTCGGGAAAGAGATTTAGCTCTCACGTTTCAGCAAACTGGATATGGCCCTCTTCCCAAGAAAGGGCCACTATCTCACTAACTCTAGCCCCTGAGACTAGAGCAAACAAGAATATAACTTTTTGAGTCAACTCTTTCAGAGAGCAATTATCGTTGTTCAAACTTGAAGCAAAATGTAGTACCTTGTCCAAAGACCATGAAATGGGCCTTGGAGGTGCGGCAGGCCTGAGCCTAGCACAGGCCTTAGGGATTTTGTTAAAAATCTCATTAGACAAGTCTGCTTGAAAAGCATAGAGCAAGGGTCTAGTCGATACAGATTTACATGTACAGTAGTTATCGTGTTGGCTGCTAAACCCTGTTCATGAAGGTGAATAAAGAAAGACAAGCAGAAATCTGTCGAGATTTCCTTTGGATTTCTTGCCTTGACAAAGGCCACCCCCTTCTTCCAAGATGACTCGTTTTGCCTTCTGGTAGATTTTTACTTATATTCCTCTAAGAAGTCTATACTCTCTTTCGAGATCCCAAACCTTTTCTTTACTGCTAGGGAGAAAAAATCATGAGATGAAGGTCTTGGGTTTTCTGTAATGAAGCAAAGACAGTCGACTTCTGTACTTGTTGAGACAGAACTGGGTCCGGCAGGGGAATCAGCCTCGGCTGCAATTCCAATATTAAAGGGAACCAGTTGCTCCGGGGCCACTTGGGATCCACTAGGGCTGCTGTTCCTTGAAAAGATCTCAGCTTGTTGAGAACCTTCATCAGCAGGTTGGATGGAGGGAACAGATAAATCCTGGTCCGTCTGTTCCAGTCGAGGGACATGGCGTCCACTGCTTCCGCTAGAGGGTCCTCCTACGGGGCCATGTATCAAGGAAGTTTCTTGTTGTCGCTCGTCACGAAGAGGTCAATCTGCAGTTCCGGGACTTGATGTAAGATGAAGGAGAATGATCTTGCGTCTAGGGACCATTCTGACTCTATCGGGGTTAGCCTGGATAGAGCACCCGCTGTCACATTGCGGAACCCTTGAAGGGGAACTGCTGATAAGTGCCATCTCTTCTTTTCCGCTAAACGGAAGATGGCAAACATCACTTGGTTCAGTTGATGTGATCTCGAGCCTTGACGATTCAGACATCTCATTACCACCTGTCTAGAATCAGTCTTATGTGGACTGAAGGGCGAGGGGATAATTTCTTCAGTGTGAGGAGGACTGCCATGGCGTCCAAGATGTTGATATGGAAGGTCTTGAATAGAGAGGACTAAGTTCCTTGAACTTTCCTTTGATGAGAGTGACCTCCCCATCCTTCCAATGATGCATCCGTGTGGATGATGACTGAGGGTGAAGGCAGTTGCAGAGGTGTTGACCTCTTGAAGTTCTTGGCCTCCGACCATGGCTTGAGAAGTGATCGTAGTCGGATCGGTATTGGTCTTCTTAGATCTCTTCGAGCGTTTGATGCGTATCTTCTCCAGACTCCTGATGCATCTTTTAGCTGTGCTCTTAGCACTGGGTCTGTCACTGATGCAAACTGTAGGGAACCCAGCACTCTCTCCTGTTGGCGTCTTGAAATCCTGTTGGATTTTAGAAGTCTCTTGCCAGATCCTGCTATCTCTCTCCTCTTCTTTAATGCAATGGAGAGGTGATGTGACTGTAAGTCCCAATGTATGCCTAGCTATTGAAACTTCTGAGCTGGAGATAGTCGAGACTTTTTGGTGTTGATCTTGAATCCTAGATGTTCCAGGAACTGGATCACTTTCTTGGATGCTTGCATGCATTTCGACTCGTATGCTGCCCACACCAGCCAATCGTCCAGATACGATATCACCTGGACACCTTGTAGGCATAGTTGTTGAACGACTGATTCTGCAAGCTTCGTGAAGATCCTTGGGGCTATGTTTAGTCCGAAGGCCATGGCTCTGAAAGCGTACTTTCTTTTTTGTAGCCTGAATCCTAGGTAGGAGGAGAGTTGATAGACTTTGCCCTCTTTATCACCGTTTGCTCAAGAGCTCTCAGCTGCAATCTTCCAGAATGGGGGTGGAGTGTTGGAAGAATTGAGGAAATGGTGGTGGAGCCGTCTTCCAGCTCCAACCTAGTCCATTCTTGATTAGGCTGTGGGCTCAGGGATCGAAGGTCCAACGATCCCGGAAGAGTCGGAGTCTTCCTCCTACCGGAAGCATCTCATTGCTTCTGGTTTCCGGAGGGCTTGCCTCCTTCACCGCGTGATCCTCTACCTCCTCTTTGTCTCGAGGGACGTCTCGAGGAATCTCTACTTGACCCCCTACCTTTAGGGCAAAAGGTAGTGGTCTGCCTCTCATAGGCGGGAGTAAAGGCTGGTGACTGAGTCACCACCTGCTGGGGTACCATCTGGTAGGTGGGTTGGGGTTGTGCCACCATCTGTGGCACCGCGGTCATGGGAAGTTGTTGTTGTTGTCTAGCAGGGCGAAATGGCACTCTTGGCCTCTTTGTCTTACTTTTCGGTTGGAGACCCTCATCAGGGGAAGACTTCCTCTTAGCCGACATGCCCCACTTCTGGAGAATATTTCTATTCTCCGTGGCGACCTTGTCAACTATTTCTTTGACCACTTCATTTGGGAAGAGATCTTTCCCCCAGATATTGGAAGATATCAACTTCCTGGGTTCGTGTTTGACCGCAGCCAAGGCAAACACCAACTCTCTACAAGCCCTTCTACCCCTAACAAAGCTATTGAAATCTTTAGTTAGGGTTGCCAAGTGTGTTTTGGCTATGACCATGAACATATCCGGGGACCTCTGTTCACTGGCCATTGCCTCCAGGGTCACCTGGAGGGACAGAGAGGCAGCAAGCCTCTCCTTCATATGATGTTCCCTACGCAGTAGAAATTCAGACAACTTGGGGAGGTTTTCGCTTAACTGAAGTCCAGCGATATCAGCCTCCAATTTCCCGACTGAGAAGGTAAGCTGGATATCCTTCCAGTCCTTGTGATCCGTTGGCAGGGGTAGGGAAAGGGGCCTACACTCCTCCAGTGTAGGGCAAGGTTTCCCAGCTTCCACTGCCTTAAACCCTTTTTCTGCAAAGGGGAAGGCCATAGTTGCTGGAGCAAGAAAAGAGGGATGTTTCTTGCTTAGGGCCGGCTCCTTAGAGTTGGTGAAGCCCCTATCCTTCAGACTGCTGGCTAGCAAAGCCAGAGCCTTCATATGGTCAAGCACTATGACCTCCTTAGGCTCTGTCTCCTCCTTGGATACAGGTTCTGCCCTTAGACGAAAGAAGCAGTCAGGATAGGACTCAAAGCTGGGCCAGAACTCAATGTCCTTGATAAGGACAGCTCCCAGCTTCTCTGAAATGAAGATCTTACCGTTCGTTATTGGCATGTACTCGGCATGCCTCCATGGGTTTACGTCGGAGCACGAGGGAAGATCCTTCACGTTGAGTCTCCTATGAGACCCACGGGCCGCTGAGAGCTGATGAATCTCCTTCCTTAGCGCAGCTTCCCTTTCTTCGCTCTTCTTCACAAACATTTCCATCATAGCTTTGATGGTAGACAGGGTGACGTCCGACTTTTCAGGTTGAGGAGCGGAGGACGTACAGGGCACCAGTTCTGGGGCAGGAACCGACGAAACAGACTGTTTCGACAATAGACTGCACCTGGACACAGAGTATGTTGGAGAATTTAACTACTGTATACTTTTATACCATAGTTTTCTGTCTGCAGTATGCCCTATACTACAGATGTAATGGCTACTGTATATACATATACCGTAGTTGCCGCTGACATGTAGCCGGCAAGGCTAGTACCTAAGGCGCAATTCAACTGACACAATATTGAATTTTCCGGTGGCCAGCGGCCCACCGGTTTGCCGGCTGCTTACCGGACGCCGGCGGGACACTGGCTGTCGGCACATTAGCCCAGACAG
The DNA here is from genome assembly GCF_036898095.1 of Palaemon carinicauda. NCBI lineage: Eukaryota > Metazoa > Arthropoda > Malacostraca > Decapoda > Palaemonidae > Palaemon > Palaemon carinicauda. Next base: position 18,927,169 of record NC_090759.1, read on the forward strand.
CATTCAATGTGACAGGGTAGTGGCCAGTAGACCGAACTCGGCCGGCTCTTGCCGGCTAAGTCAGTTGTGTCAGTGAATCATTTGCTGTCGGTCCACAAGTCTAGCCAGCATCTTGCCTGCAAGGTTAGAGCCCGGCAGCCGCCAGTTAGGTGTACCTGGCGGCACTAGCCAAGAGAGAGAGAGAAAGCAAAGAGTGTAGGGTGATGTAAGAGCACTGTCTCACTTCCTTCCTCCGGAATAAGGGTTCTAATGGAAGGGGAGAAATTAAGATAATCAAGCTTCCACCCATCCACATCTGTTGCCGGTCCCTGCCAGTCATGGGATGTGAATAGTAGCCCAAGGGAGGACTTAAGAACACACTAAAGTGAATGGATCTTCTGCCAGCAGCTGGACCTGCCAACACAGCCATCCCAGAGCTCTGTGTCCGATAGGGAAGCTGTACGACTAGGCCGTACAAGCAGAAGCCCAAGCCGGCCCTACAGCCTGCCGGCAAGCGGCGAGATTGCAGGACAATGGTCAAAGGGATGTGATGGCTAGGCCATCACTAAAGGACAGAGTGGGGAGGGGAAAGGGTCCTGTATAGGTTATGAGAGAAGCCGACAGCATGACGGTCCTACCACACCTTGAGGAAGCTCTGTTTCAGTATCGGCGCCATCCTAGGCGGACAGAGAATTCATTCCCCAGCCTAGGGTCTGCCAATACAGAAAGGGGGCCGGTAATCATCTAGCCGCCACCCTTAATCATAGAGAAACAGAGTTCCAATGCCGGTGCCATCCTAGGCAGCAAAATAATCTCTATTCTTCAGCCTAGGGTCTGCGAGCACAGGACTAGTCGACTAAACCACAGGGAGAAGGGGGAATCACATGACCCCTTCAAGTGCAGTCTAGGAAGGCAAAGCCTCTTATGCCAACAAACAAGACCCGACAGGGGAGTACATTCACCCCGTCGACCAGTTGCCGGCATATAACAAGTACTCTGAGGTTCTGACCCAAACCCAAAGCTCACCATCAGTAGCTAGGTGAAGGGGCAGAAAATCCTAGCCTAGTCTTGATTGAATGACAATTCGAGGCAAGATCAACAAGGATTGTAGCCATAAGCTGAACTCAGAGGGAAGGAGGGATTACCCTATATATGAGGGTAACCGGGGAGATTGTATGAAAGTATACTAAAGCCCCTAGGCTACTAGCCTAGCGACAATGAGATCGACTACTTAACTCATCGAAGCTCTCTCGTATACTACCTTAGAAGAGGAAATTTTATATACAATCCATATATCTTACATGTATAAATTGCCTATTATCTTCATTAAATTTATTAGCACCAGGAATACTTATTATATCATGCAAGAGAGTAAACTATAACGCCTAGGTTAGGAAGCCTAGCGTAAACAAGATTGGCTACCTAATTCGCCAAAACTAATGTGAATACCATCGGCATAATAAGATTAATTCCTAGCAATGAAGACTAAATAGCTAATTATTTTTATTTAAGCTATTATACCGGGAAAGTCATTCTGGCTACTTAAATAACTCATGCGTTACGAACGACAGCGCCGAAAACGCCTCCGGTCCAGGCAATAGCTCTGCCAAAAAATTAATTCAATTCAATTCAATTTTTTACTTTACGTCCAGAGCTAAATTTATACAGCATAAGAATCAAATACTCAACTTTCCAGAGGCAGAAGAGGCTGGAGATTGCATAATAAATCCAAATAAACGAGAGAGCACTGGGAAAACCACAGAGCGAGACCGCTACATGAAAAGGAATAAAGATGGCGGCGATTATGGCACCATCTGAGTACTCAAACAGTAACGGAGGAAGGGAACTTTATAACGGTTCCTCTTTTATTTTGCCACTTTTCCCCCTCGAAGCTATGCGGGGTGCAGATTGTTATGTGGCGTGTCAAGAATACGTTCCTGATATTATGCGATATCCTGAAAGGAAACTTGAAAGATATTCGCGCCAGGAGTTAGAATTTTGGAGACCTTAAGTTAAATTCTCTAAGAATATCTCTGTAGTCGAATATACCCCAGGAAGCTACTTAAAGGAACCTTCCATCAGGACGACATGGCCTGAGCCCAAAAAATTACTTATTAGAAAGATTAAAAAACAATGGCTTAGAAAGGGAGCACATTGGTGTAAGGAACTGGAATGAAATGCTGTATACATAAAAACAAGCAAAATAATATTTATTTGTAAATAAAAAAAAACTGTTAGGAATACATCAACATTATTTTGTCAATTCAAATAATCAATTAAAGGCAAAATTAGCATCCCTTTACACTCCAGCGTCAAGATAAGATAAAAAAATTTTGAATAATAAAAAAAGAAAAATTTTATTTTCATTATAAAATAAATTTTTGAACATACTTACCTGGTAGTTATATATACTGTATATAGCTTACGTCTCTAACGTCACGGCGGAAAATTCAAAACTCGTGCCAATCGCCGATTGGATAGCCAGGTGTACTACCTGCGCACCCTAGCGAGGTACCTCGGAACCATCCCCTGTTCCCTCATATTTTCCATGCCTCTAGTCTCTAGAGGGGAGGAGGGTGGGAATTTAATTATATATAACTACCAGGTAAGTATGTTCAAAAATTTATTTTATAATGAAAATAAAATTTTTAAACATAAGACTTACCTGGTAGTTATATATATAGCTGATTAACACCTTTGGTGGAGGGTTAGAGACAGCCAATATAGTAGGAATTTTTTACTTAAGAGTTGATAAACAAACTTAAGGGTTCGTACTGCCTGATAAGGAAGCTGACTTCAATGAATTCTTTCATTATGTCCGCTTTTCTTATGAGATCCAGCAATCCACCCAGGGGGCTGAAGACCTCTAGGAGCTGTAAAACTGGTCTAAAAACCTCTATGTGACAGGACCTCTTCCAATACCCTTGTTCCGGGCGCTCTCAAGGAACAAATTGACCACCTGACTAAAATCAATGATTGTGGGAGACTGTTGCAATCTCCACAAACAACCATAAAAATATAAAAGTTCCAAGAGAAAAAAAGGTATTAGGATTATGGGAACGTAGTGGTGGATCCTTCCCCTACTACTGCACTCGCTGTTACGAATGGTCCCAGAGAATAGCAGTCCTCATAAAGAGTCTGGACACGTTTCAAATAGTGTGGAGTGAACACAGATATACTCCTCCAAAAGGTTGTGTCCAAAATGCTCTGCCACAATCTATTCTGCTTGAAGGCCACTGAAGTTGTTACAGCATTAACTTCATGCGTCTTGACTTTTAAAAACTTGAGGCCAGTCTCACTGTAATGCGTATGAGCCTCTCTTATAAGAGTCTGATGAAGACTGAAAGGACATTCTTGACATCTGTAACGAGAGCTTCTTGCTCCAGCACCAAAGAGCTTTCGACTTGCCTCGCAACCCTTACATTCTGCCCAGATAGAACTTCAGGGCTCTTACTGGACACAGGACTCTCTCCAACTCCTCGTCAACCACCTCCGAAAGATTCGGAAACTCAAAAGCCTTGGGCCAAGGTTGAGAAGAGCGGTCATTCTTGACAAGGAAGCCCAAATGCAATGAGCAGATAGCCTCGTTATCTCGAAAGCCAACGTTTTTACTAACCGCATGAATTCACTCTTTTAGCTGTCGCAAGACTAACACAAAAAATAGAGTTTTCATCGTGAGGTCCTTAAATGAAGAAGAATGCAAGAACTCAAGCCTGTCACTCATAAGGAACTTCAGGATAATATCCAGAATCGAAGCTAGTGAATCCTCGTTGTTTAGATGTTTCAAACAATTTCAGAAGTACCGGTAGGACTTAATCATTCGAAAAGTCCAAGATACTGTGCTTGACTACAGTCACTAACAGACACCTGTATCCCTTGATGGAAGAGGATGAACAAATGAGCTTCCTTCGAAGGTACAACAGGAAGTCAGCAATCTGAGCTGTAAAGATACTGGAAGAGAAAACAGAGTTGACTCTGCACTATTCTCTAAAACCTCCCACTTGGATTGATAAATCCTGATGGTAGAAGTCCTTATTGCCTTGTAAAAGCCCTAGCTGCCTCTTCGAAAAATCTCTAGCTCCTGTGAGATTCGATAGACTGAAGGTAGTTAGATGAAGAGCTAGGATACTTGAAAGGTACCTTTCCAAGAGAGGATGTCTGAGTAAATCTACTCTAAAGGAAGGCTTCTAGGAGAGTCCATCATCCATTCCAGTATCTCTGTGAGCCATCCTCTTGAGGACGAAAAGAAGGCCACTAGAGTCACCTGGTCCCTTTGTGTGACACAAACTTTGTATCACTTTGTTAAAGACATTGAACGGTGGAAAAACGTACACGTCCAGATTGGACCAGACTAACAGGAAAGCGTCTATGTGAACTGCTTCGAGATCTAGCACTGGAGAGCAGTAAGATTCTAGTCTCTTTGTCTGCGAAAACGCGAATAGGTCTATACAAGGACGACACCAAAGTCGCCACAGATTCTTGCAGACTACTCAATGGAGATCCATTCTCCAGCTGAGGCTGTCTGCCATACGTTCTTCCCCCAAAGAATGAACCTTGTTAGAAAGATTACATTCTTCTCCTTTGCTCAGATGAGAAGCCTCCTCGCAGTCCCGTAAAGGGACCTCAAGTGGATTCCGCCTTGCTTGGCAATGAAAGCCAATACTGCGGTGTTATCGGCATTGACCTGCACCACTTTGTCCAAACTGACCCTTCAAAGTTTTTTGAAGGTCAACTGGACTGTCAACAGTTCCTTGTATGATGAGGAAGCTCTTCTGATCCTCTGTCCATAGCTCCAAAGCTTCCAACTGTCCAGTGTTTCTCCCACTCTGAGTCCGAGGCGTCGGGACACAACACAAGGTCTGAGTTCCTCTGTTCAAAGGAGTGACCTTCTGGAAGAATGACCAGATTGTTCCACCACTGAAGGCAACTTCCTCTGGCATCCGAAAAGGGATGCATACCGACTCTAGATCCTCTCCTTGTCCCAAAATGATTGAGGTAGAATTGGAGAAGATGAAGAGAAATCACACAAGGATAAGCGCTTCTAGCTTCTGACTGGCCGGAAAAGGAACCCTGGTCCAGGAAAACTAGGATGAACAGTGATATATCAAGGGTCACGAAGAAAGATTCAGCCTTCCCAGGTAAAAAAACTCTCCCAACGAGGAGAGGGTTCTCAACACACTCATCCACTTCCTCGCAGAACACTTCTGCATCTTTAGAAAAGATTGCAGTTTCAAGACGGCTTGCTCCGTTCTAAGGGGAGACGTAAAAGCCCGAAAAAACTTGACTCTAAATCACCATCCTTAAATAAAGTATCTTTTGTGATAGAGTCAGAAGATCTAACGGAAGTAGTGACATGTGTTTAACAGGATACATCTCTTTAAGGTTCTGACTTCTGGCGTCAAGGGAACCTAGATCACCGCCTCTGTCGCCGCATTGTTCTAAGGCTAGACGCTCGATAAAAACGTCTGTGATCAAAGAGATCGGAACTAAGGCATCCTAGATCTCGACATTCGATTCAACCAGTGTCATCACGAAATCCAAGGATCTCATGTTCAATGTCATGCTTCATGCAAGATCTTCGACGTCGAGCGTCCTGAAAGACGTGGCGCCGAACGTCCTGAAAGACGAGGCGTCGAGCGTCCTGTAAGACGTGGCGTCAAGCGTCCTGTAAGACGTGGCACCGAGCATCCTAGAAGGTGTGGCGCCGCGCGGCCAACAAAGCAAGACGCCGAACGTCCTATAAGACGTGGCGCATAGCGTCCTGGTCTCAGAAGAGACTCGACCTGTTGACAGGAAGACCCAATTCTTCTGATAGGCTCAACGTTATCTGAAGATCCTTCATGAATATCAAAAGAATGAGCTCTGAGAAGCCAAACGTCCAGATACACGGAGGCTCTGATATCTCTTGAGTGCAGTATTCTGCTACAATTAGCATAAGTTTTGTGAACATTAGAGGGGCGGAGCTGAGACCAGACACACGGCCCGAAACTGACACATTCTCCCCCCCCTCCTCCTTGTGAACAAACTTCAGATAAAGTTTGATTGCATAGCCTGCCTCTTAGACTCCTCTCTAGATCTGGGAGAGATATATTGGAGCTAAACCTAAATGTTTCCCTATAAAAGGAAATTGTAATCCTCCTTCAGAAGCTGTACTGACCGAAGGTCTGCTCCCCTCTTCTCCCAAGATTACCAGAAGTTGTGTAGTCTGGCTCTACTGCCTGAAGGCGAAAGCAGTCAGACACTGCTTCGCCCTGACCAGGCTGTTATGAGTCTTTTATAGTTCATATATGACATATCTGTTTTTGATGTCACTGTTTTAGAATGATTTATTGTTAATTTATTTTCATCATTTATTTATTTCCTTATTTCCTTTCCTCACTGGGCTATTTTTCCCCCATTGGAGCCCTTGGGCTTATAGCATCTTGCTTTACCAACTAGGGTTGTAGCTTGTCTAGAAATATGTTATTTTCATTATAAAATAAATTTTTGAGCATACTTACCTGGTAGTTATATATAATTACCAGGTAAGTCTTGTTTAAAAAAGGGATTTTGACAAAGGAAATATCTATTTCTGGGGAGATACCTGTGACGCCCGGTGAAAAGGGTCCTTCATTACACTTTTCTGATATAAATACTTCCAAATATACCAGAGAAAGTTAAAGTATGGAATGCAGAGGTTACTACCCTCTCGCAAACACCCAGTGGGTGTCGTTTATAAAGCAGGGGCGTGTGAAAACCACTATTCACAGGCTGTCTTCCATTTAGATAATTCCCTCACCTAAGGGAAGGGTCATAACAGAGGCCCTATCTACCTTACCTGAACTACTCTACCGACACCCGATGCTAGCGCCACCTGAACTACATCCTTCTGCAAGAACTATGGCTTGGAAAAGAAAGGGTGGGTCAACGTAAGGGAAGGGTTTCACCGGGCGTCACAGGTATCTCCCCAGAAATAGATTTTTCCTTTATCAAAATCCCTTTTCTGAGTCGACCTGTGACGCCTGGTGAAAAAGTACCAGAGAATGCCTTCCAAGCCCAAAAACACTATCAAATAAAAGGGATAAAGTCAAACACCATGTACCAAAAACAAAATACCATATTAAGGTAGGCAAACTAAAAATAAAACACATTAGCCCAAACAGAAATCCCAAAGATGGAGAAACCATAAAATGATATGCAAGGAACCATCCCGAGAATCAAACACAACACAAAATTAATCCTTACATGGCTAAAGAACGGTAACATGAAATAATATAAGGCAAGGTTAATCATACTAACAGGTAATAACCAGGGTAATGAAGTAATGGCAACATAATTCTAGGGCTAAACGACCCACCCAGGAGAGCGGCGAAGTGGCAGGAGTGGCAGGCAGGAGGGAGAGGGAGAGAGATGGATGAAAAGGAAGAGCAGAGAGATTATTGGGGAGAGATAAGACTCCCAGCTGCAACTGTGGGAAATTTGAGGGCCTCTAGGTTCTTCAAATAGTGCCGTTGTAGTGGTTTGCGGACTGTGGCCAGAGGTAGCACCCGAACTGCCTAGTGTCCGAATGCCGACCATAACCCGACGTTCACTACACAACAAATATTCAATGGTGTAATACCCAAAAAAACCTAAGTAACAGGTCAAGAGAACGGAGCTCTGGGCACCACCCCTTGATTTATACTGGGCAAGGGGACCCAGCTTGAACCTTGTTATTTATCATAACTTTCCTTTGCTTGCCTTTGGCTTGCTGATTATAAGTAAAGGTATAAGAACATTAGGTGAAAGGGAATATTATAATTAATAAAGGAACACACTGTGGGAGGAAAGAATTATGATAAATTACTGTACTTAAGAGATCTTAAAAACCAGTGGCTATGGAAGGGAAACTGTGGTGAGAGGTTCTGAAATGAAATGCTGTATACATAAAACAGGCATAAAAATATTTATTTCAAAATTAAACTATTAAGAATACATTAATAAATGTTAAGATAGTCAAAGGCAAAATTAACATCCCTTTTGCATATTGTACCAGCAAGAGAAAGAATTACTAAGCTGCATGCAAGATATATCACCACACAGTTACAAAATGGAACTTCAAAATCCTTACAAAACTGACTGCAGAACCTGAGGATTTGAAAGACTTAGAAATATTAGGATTCTCAACATAGCCTCTAAAAACAAAAACAAAAAAGCATTTCTTCAGAACTAAGCTTAAAGGAGAACCCTGCAATACTATAGTTTTATAACATCGGTAATGACCAGTAATAAACTTGAACACCTATTATCTAATGAGCCATCTATAAAGAACATATAACGGTGAAAAATACAGTACCACTATTTTCCCTAAATCAATACTGTTCTCATCAATCTCCCGTTCACCATTGGGATGCAAAGTCACTTAAACAGTCCTAGTTTATGAACAGTACAGCCGCATACTATGTCGTACAGGTCTCTGCGGGCCCACTATAACAATACTCGAACACAGTCATTCCCCGCCTAACATGAATTCACTCCTTGGGCCTCTGACCAGATATGCCATTTCAATAGCTCCTGTTAACTATTAATGTTTATGACACACTCTCAAATAGCAACACAGTAGCTTACTTCTAGTTACAAGGCGGGTTATATGAATACAGAGCAGCATCACAGACTAGTACAGACTGGTAACAGGAAATATTCTATATTTTCTCTCCCTTACACTCCCTACTGAGTGTAGGGGCTGCTGTCAATACCTATGCACCGTTGTTTAGTGATTCTGTATCTATCAATACCTGGAAATAAGATAATAACAAATACAAGCAATTTTTTTATATGGGCACAGAGGGATATAAATATAATATATATATATATATATATATATATATATATATATATATATATATATATATATATATATATATATATATATATATATATATATATATATATATATATATATATATATATATATATATATATATATATATATATATATATATATATATATATATATATATATATATATATATATATATATATATATATATACAGGTATAAAAAAATTACTGTTTCATACAATACAAATCCACTAGGCTTTCATAGATACAAACATATTTTATTCCACCGTCTGATAACCATAGGACATTTCCAACCCGTAAACTTCTTCAGGTCATCAAAATCCATGTTCTGAAAGTAATTGATGGAGGTTGCCACTGAACGGATATCATGAGCATGGGGAAATGACTCCGGGTTAGCTTCCTTAACCCTGGATAGGTACGGTGGGTCGTTTGCGACCCCGAGCGTCAAAAAAAAACAGGTTTTTCTCACGTGACTCACCCCCGTGACTGAATATGTGGGTGATCGACCTGCAGGAGGTGTCTCCCCTACACGCTCTAGTAGTGTCCAGATGTGCATTGCTGTAGCTGTACTCCTTCCCCGATTTCTGAGACGCGTCGGGGTCGTTCGCGTCCGAGTTTACCCTTCTAGGGTAGTTTGCATAATTATCAAAGTTATTACGTATTATGAAATTGTCGTAGAATGGTGCAACTTGTATAGGTTATCAGTTGTGGAAAGTCTTGGTGGATTGTTTGGCTACCATGTGCATGTTTTTTTTTTTAGTTAAAATGTCGTTCATCACCACGAGGACCATTTTACCGCGAGTGCCCCTTTTTCATTTTTTTTCATTTTTTTGTCAAGTCATTTTTCCGTAAGATATTGCCAAATAGTGTCGTAAAACTTTTGCTTGTTTAGTGTTGGAAAGTGTGTCTAGATGATCTGGCTACCCATGCATGACTTTGTTTTTGTCAGATACGACGTAGTTATTGGTATATTGGGTATTTAACTGCGGTTACCAATTTCTGTTTTTTTTTCAATATTTGTAAAAATTACTACGTAGTAAGGAATTGCCGTATATTATTCATTTTTTTTTCATGTTTATGTGTTAGAAAGTGTGCCTTGATGGTTGGGCTAACACGTGCATGTCTTTTTTTTTATCTGAGATGTCGTATATTAGAATGTCGGGCATTTTACCGCGAGTGTCCCTTTTTCATTTTTTTTCATTTTTTTGCCAAGTCATTTTTCCGTAAGATATTGCGAAATAGTGTCGTAAAACTTTTGCTTTTTTAGTGTTGGAAAGTGTGTCTAGATGATCTGGCTACCCATGCGTGATTTTGTTTTTGTCAGATACGACGTAGTTATTGGTATATTGGGTATTTAACTGCGGTTGCCAATTTCTGTTTTTTTTCAATATTTGTAAAAATTTACTACGTAGTAAGGAATTGCCGTATATTATTGATTTTTTTTTCATGTTTATGTGTTAGAAAGTGTGCCTTGATGGTTGGGCTAACACGTGCATGTCTTTTTTTTTTATCTGAGATGCCGTATATTAGAATGTTGGGCATTTTTCCGCGAGTGCCCCTTATTATTTGTTTTGCATTTTTTTGCTTAGTCATGTTACCGTAAGGAATTGGCAAGTAGTGTCGCAAAACTTATATTTTTATAGTGTTGGAAAGTGTTTCTAGATGATCTGGCTACCCATGCCTATTTTTTTTTTAGCCAGATATGGCGTATATATAAGTATGTGTTCGATTTTCCTGTGATTGCCATTTTTTCGTTTTTTCCCATTTCTTTCAAAATTACTACGTACTAAGGAACTATCACAGAGTAATATTTCATTTATATGTTTATTTGTCGGAAAATATGCCTTGATGGTTTGCCTAGCACGTGGCTGAAATTTTTTTTTTCTGAAATGCCGTATATTAGAATGGCCATTTTTCCACGAGTGCCCCTTTTTATTTGTTTTGCATTTTTTTGCTTAGTCATGTTGCCGTAAGGAATTGGCAAGTAGTGTCGCAAAACTTATAATTTTATAGTGTTGGAAAGTGTTTCTAGATGATCTGGCTACCCATGCCTATCTTCTTTTTATAGCCAGATATGGCGTATATATAGGTATGTGTTCGATTTTCCTGTGATTGCCATTTTTTCGTTTTTTCCCATTTCTTTCAAAATTACTACGTACTAAGGAACTATCACAGAGTAATTATTCATTTAGATGTTTTTTTGTCGGAAAATGTGCCTTGATGGTTTGCCTAGCACGTGGCTGAATTTTTTTTTTCTGAAATGCCGTATATTAGAATGTTAGCCATTTTTCCGCGAGTGCCCCTTTTTATTTGTTTTGCGTTTTTTTGCTTAGTCATGTTACCGTAAGGAATTGGCAAGTAGTGTCGCAAAACTTATATTTTTATAGTGTTGGAAAGTGTTTCTAGATGATCTGGCTACCCATGCCTATCTTTTTTTTAGCCAGATATGGCGTATATATAGGTATGTGTTCGATTTTCCGGTGATTGCCATTTTTTCGTTTTTTCCCAATTCTTTCAAAATTACTACGTACTAAGGAACTATCACAGAGTAATGATTCCTCTAGATGTTTATTTGTCGGAAAATTTTGTTTACTTTTTTTTTGATTGAATATCATCAAATTTTTTTAGCTAAAATATTGTTTTACATTTTTTTTTTCGATTTTATTTCCCTTCAAAAAAAATTTTTTGGGTCAGAATTTTAATTTTATAGGCGTAAAATAATCGACAATTATCCAGCAACCCACCATACAATTTTTATGCATATCCAATAATAATTAGATTAGTAAATAACACCTTGAAATTGACATACCCTTCCTACATTTCAAGTGGCAGATTAGGGAGTCTGAGTCAGTGTGGTTGGCGGCCATTTTGTGGACATATCCGAAGCGTAAGCTGCCCTATCTATATATATTCTTGTTCCCTATAGAATTTGTGATATTTTGGTATATTTTTACCTGCATAAATATCATATTATATATTAAATATATGTATTTTTTTACGGAATTTCTAAGTACTCAAAAAATTACCTTTAGATATGGCCCCTGATATAAATGTAATTTACAAAATAATGAAGATTTTTTTACATATTTCTATTTTAGGATAACATATGTTTATTCCCTAAAAAAATTAGCCACTTCCTATTTCATTTGGGTACCCAAAAAAATTCATGAAATTTGGACAAATTTTTTTGGCCAAAAAAAGTTACCCTTTTTTTCTCATTTCAGATCTTCACCTCCATGGGTCTGACTTCATCCAAAATACATCAAGATGTGTCCTAAACATTCAAGAATCAATTCCTAAAAGGATTTGTTTATATATGTATAAACTTTTTTTTTATGAATTTTTATGTCAGGTCTTTTTTTTTTCTACTTAATTTTTTAAAATATTTATAATAAATAGTTTTTCTGCAGATGAGTAGTATTTATCTATACAGTTGTTTTAAGCATTCATTGAAGTTTTTTTTGGCAAAAGAAAAAAGGAGGTTACTGCAAAAACTGATTTTTCAAGAATTTTTTTTGGCGTCGGGGTCGTTCGCGTCCGAGTATACCCTTAAAGGGGTGTCCGAGGACCGTACCTATCCAGGGTTAATAAAGCACAGGATTTGTTGTCTGATGCCTTGAATGGAAATAGTACCTCCTTGTTCTCTGAGAAACAAGGGTCCAGAAGAGCGGTTGGCGGTTCTAGCTAAGAATGCCTTGAGTGTAGTGACGGGACACAACGAAGTATCCTGGGGAAGAGGGATAATCTTCCAAGGGGACCACCTATTCTGTGGGTCCTCGTTTTTAGCTAGGAAAGCTCTGTCTGGGGAAAGTAGAACTTCACCTGTCGGGAGGAAATCCATATTTTGGGGGTTACGTGAGAGAGCTGCTAATTCTGAGATTCTAGCACCAGAGGTCAAAGCCGTTAAAAATAAGGCCTTCCTAAGAAGAGTGATGTAGGGGCAGGATTCGTTATCCGTGTCTGAAGCTAGCTTTAGTACATTGTTCAGAGACCAAGAGACCTTTTGTGGGCGAACCGAAGGTCTGAGCCTAGCGCATGCCTTCGGAATAGATGAAAAATAGGGATCCGCCAGATCAATATTGAAACCCACGAGGAAGATCTTCTTTAGAGCCGACTTACCGTGGTTATAGTGCTAGCCGCCAGTCCCTTGTCAAACAGGGACTAGATGGCCAAATTAGAGGTCATGCGAGAATGATCTGAATTCTTTAGGAAACATGCTAATTTCTTCACGGCCGAATCGTATTGTCTAATTGTGGAATCCCTTTTGTCTGATTCTATGAAGAGAACATTTTCCGGGTCAATGTTTGCATCCCTGCGGGCTGCAAACTTCATGAAATCCACAAAGTTAGGGTTTTGGCTATCCTTGAGGAATCTGACACAGTCTGAGTTTGGACTAATTGGGTCAGTTTGGGGAATGGGATCCGGTAGGGGCGGAGTTTCAACTCGAGGAGGAGAGGAAACCAACTGCTCTTTGGCCAGTGGGGTGCCACTAAAACTACTGCTCCTTGGAAGGAGCGTAGTTTGTATAGGGCTTTCATCAGAAGATTCACTGGAGGAAATAGGTAAATCTTCTTCCAATGGTTCCAATTCAGGGTTAAAGCGTCCATGGCGTATACCTGAGGGTCCAGGTTTGGGGTCACATAACAAGGAAGTTTGTGGTTCAGTTGTGTCGCGAATAGATCCACCGGGAGGCCGGGAACCAGCCTGGAAATCCACCGGAAAGAATTCACGTCCAGAGACCATTCTGACTCCAGTGGGTTCGTCCTGGATAGCGAGTCCGCTATCACGTTCTGGACCCCTGCAAGGTGAGAAGCCGACAGGAACCAGTTCTTTTCTGCTGCCAAGGTGAAAATCGTGACCAGGACTTGGTTGAGATTGGGAGATTTTGACCCAGTGAGATTGGGAGATTTTGACCCACTTCTGTTTATGCAGTGCACTACTGCTGTGCTGTTTGAGATTATCCTGATGAGGGTGGAGTGTGGAGGGGATAGCCGCTTCAGGGTTAAGAACACTGCCATAGCTTCTAGTACATTGATGTGGAAGTGTCTCATGGTGGGGGACCAGGAGCCCTGGAACATCTGTTGGTTGTAATATCCCCCCCAGCCACTCAGAGACGCGTCTGTATGGATCGTCACCTGAGGAGGAGGGAATTGCAGAGGAACCGATTTGGAAAGGTTCTCTGGTTTCGACCATGTCCGAAGTCTCTCTTTTAGGATTGAGGGGACCGACGAGATCTTGGCTCGTAAATGTATAGTAGCCCTCTTTCTCCAAACTTGGTTGATGTCCTTGAGTTTGGCTCTCAAAAAGAGGTCTGTCACTGACGCAAACTGAAGTAAGCCGATGATTCTTTCCAAGGCCATTCTGGACACCTGTTTGTGCTTGAGAAAGTTTTTTGTCTTTGAAGCTATCTCCCTGACCTTCTTGGAAGGAAGAGAGAGCTTGTGACTTGTGAGGTCCCATTGGATGCCTAACCATTCGAAGCGGCTTGCCGGTTGCAGGCGAGATTTTTGCAAGTTGACCTTGAAACCCAACTTGCTGAGGACTTGGATCACTTTGGCTGTGGCTTTGTTGCATTCCGAGATGGACTGTGCCCAGATTAGCCAATCGTCCAGATAGGCAACGACTTTGATCCTTTGGTTCCTGAGTTGTTCGAGCATTGTCTCCCCCAGTTTTGTAAATATCCTGGGGGCTATGCTGAGACCGAAGGGCATGATTCTGAATGTGAAGGCCTTCTTGCCTAAGCGGAATCCGAGGTAGGGGGAGAAGTTTCGAGCTACAGGTACGTGATAATAGGCGTCTGTAAGATCGATAAAGGTGGTGACGGCCCCACGGGGAATTAAGGTCCGCACCTGCGAGACAGTCAGCATACGGAACTTGTCGCATAGAATGTAAGAATTCAGTTTCGACAAGTCCAGGACTACTCTTAGCGCCGACGAATTCTTCTTGGGGACTGTGAACAGCCGCCCCTGGAATTTCAGTGACCGTACCCTCTTTATGGCCTTCTTTTTGAGTAATTCTTTGGTGTATTGTTCCAAGATCGGAGTCGGTTTCTGGAAGAAGGTCACTACTGGAGGTGGAGAACCTTGTGACCATTTTCAACCTAGGCCCTTTGACACTATGCTGTGGGCCCAAGGACTGAAGGTCCAATTGTCCCGGAAGTGGTATAGTCTCCCTCCTACCTGATTCCCTTCATTGAGAGGGGGAGAAATTTAGACCCCTGTCCTCCACGAGGACACCTGGTTCTTGGTCCGCCACGGTGGCGAAACTGACCTCTACCCCTGTTGCTGCCTCTAAGGTATCCTCGAAAGGTATTAGAGGATTCGTAAGCTGGATTGTAGGCTGGGGAGGGCATCCAAGGAGCCATGGGGGTAGGGTGGTTACCTTGGGGAGCAGGAAGGTACACCACCCGTGGTGGAGGAGCAGAATGCGGAGAAGCCAACTTAGAAGTAGAAGGAGTTGACGAGTGAGGGCCTTGATGGAACTGGCCATGGCTGGTCTTGTATGGGGTGAAGCGTTGTCTCTTTTTGAAGAAAGACTGCTTCCCTGAGTCTACCCTCCTCTTAGTCGAAAGGCCCCATCTCGCTTGCAAGCTCTGGTTAGCTCTAGCAGCGTCCTGTAAGACCTTGTCTACTTCCTCCAGTGGAAACAGGTTCTTGCCCCAACAGGAGGAGGCTATGAGCCTATTCGGTTCATGCCTAATGGAAGCCTCCGCCAGAACATACTTCCTGCAGTTTATCTGGGATGTCAAGAAATCGTGCAGGTCGAACTGGAACGTTTGGAGGTTGTTCTTAGCAAACACCCGGAATAGAGACTCATCCGGGTATAGGGCGGCTAACATTTCCGCGAGACCATGGTGTGAACCGATCTAGCAAGTCTGTTTCGAGCGTCGAGCTCTGACTTGAGAAGGTGATCCGGTAGTTTGGGAAGCTTCTCAGAGAAAAGAGATGAGGCGCAGTCCGGGTCGAGCTTATTCGCCGAAAAAGTAGCCGAGGCATCCTTCCAAAGGGCGGAAGAGCCCAGAAGAAGCAGCGAGGTGGAGTCCGTCTCCTTGAGGATAGGTACAGGGGAGCCCTCCTTGGCCGATTGGATGGTCAACTCGGCCACTTTATCCGTAAGAGGAAGCGCAACGGATTGGGGCGTGGTAAATATTGTATAGGGACCTTTAGGTTGGGTCCGTTTGGAATTGACGCAACCCCAGTCAGCAAGAGTCCTAGCCCAGACAGCTTGGGCCTGCTCCTTATGGAAGAGGACAGTCTCTTTAGGGACTTTATCCATCCTAACAAGAGCATGCTCCTTCAGCCGGGTGAAGCTATTGAAGGGGAACTGAAGCCCCAGAGGGTAAAATTCAAGATCATCTAGAGGGCAGGTCCCTAATCACTCTATGGTTAAAGCACCATCTATGTAGGGAGCATGGTGAGTGAACCTCCATGGGTTGTTCTTCTCGAAAGGAGGCAACTTAGAAGAATTTGGGGCTACCGAGGGTGCCGCCTGGTTCCCCGCGCGGAGTAGATTGGCTACCATATCCTTCAGCTCCGTTATTGCCCCCGATTGCTGCAACGGAGTCCTCACTAAACCTTCCATCATCTCTGTCCACTGCGGGTCCGAGGGACTGATCTCTGACAAAGCCTTAGCCTTAGCGGACTTTCCTTTCTTTGAAGGTTGAGGTCTGGATCCCATAGGGAAGTTGGGAATAGTGGAGGGTCCTGGGACCGGAGATATAGCGACTGGCGAAGCTGAAGTACGTGACTTAGGATTGTAATTGCGTAGGGGCTTCACCTTGGGTCATACAGAGAGAGAGGGATCCAAAGTAGAAGCCTGAGGCTTTTCAAAGCCGAGGAAAGAAGCAGGAAATACAGTGGATGAGAGAAAAGGGTCTGCCAACTCCGCACCACTTACCTGCTCGTCCATGGGCTCAACGGTAATATTCAGCTCGGCACGTCTCCTGAGAGTTGATTCTCGTCCTGGGGGATAGTCGCTCTGATGGATTCCATAATAGGTTCCGCCAAGATTGAGGGAACAGCCGCAGAGGAGGAGCCCGGAAAGAGACGCGAGGCCATGTCATCGTCAAGGAGGTAGGGGGATCCAGAGGGAGCATTACGGCTAAAGCCTGAGACCCAGGACCGGAGGCTCATTCTGGCGGTCTGGAGGACATCCTCGTCGACCTGGAAGTGATGAGAATATTATAGAGACTGACGGAGAAAATCCCCGATAGTACCAAATATCAGTAATACAGAAAGAATCCAAGTAATTCAACACAAAATATGTTATCATCCCATCAAGTAATATTGAAAATACTCACATCGTCATTCCACAGGATTGACATAAGGTCAAAAGACAGCGTGCATGCCTCTGGGAACCACACCATGTAAGGGGATTGGCCCGGCTGACGGACGAAGGGATGGCACAATGTGCGTGAGACCGGCAGACATCGTGGCCTACCGGATCACTAAAGGAGGCGGAGCAGCCCTTGGCAGCACAGCGAACTTTCTGTAATAAAAAGAAGACATAAGTCCGTATGTTCTCGGGAACTCTGATATAACAACACAGGTTATAAAGAGTCTGAGAGTAAAATTAAATCTACGGTTCGTACGAAAGAGGGCTGGAGTTCCGTGTAATACTACAATAAATAAACGAGTGAATCCAATTCGTAGTGCGGCGGAGTAACTATAGAATGTGAGCCGGAGCTCGTAGTAATTATACAGGAACGGTAACTAGTGATTGGAAGATCCCCGGGGATGCCGGAGATCCGATGGTAGGTCCTTGACATAATAAATACCCCCATTACATTATATAAAAAAGTAGAATGATCTACGTAAGAACTCTGAAGGAGACCTCCTGGAGGAAGGGGGGAGGGTGAATAAGTCGTGTGGGAGGGCCGAAGCCGGAGTCAATAGTAAGGGACCACTGAGGGGCCGAAACCCGCCGGAGGAGTGCACCAGAATAACATAAAGGTACGTGTTCCCATCTCATGGTATGGCGGAGTATAGGGGTTCAGACCAACTCCCAAGGCCGTAGCGGAGAGAGGATGGAACTAGGGCAACTAATGACGACTCAGGGCCATCCAAATAACTCACACACGACAGGACCTATAAAAACACTAGCCACCAAAATACACTAAAAGTAACCACAAGATAAACATGTAAATAAAAAAAAATCGTAATTCCCGCACGGGGAAGAGAGAGAGAGAGAACCCATGGTTGTATGAACAGAAAACGGGCCCTCCATCTCTCGTACTAGGTAAAACTAACATAAAAGAGAGAGACAGAGAGGGAGACACGTGACTGTATGCACAGAAAACGGGAACCCCTATCTCTCTCTCGTGGTTACTATAACAAAACGATAAAACGAACCTTAAATCAAATACAAATAAAGAGAAACGAGACGAACGAAGAATAGCGAAACGAGAACGAACAAGAGTGAAATTTTACGAAATTATGATACCGCCAAACGGAACAACTCAACTTTAACAAAGCCCCGATCGCTATTCTTGGTTCGCCAGAATATGGACTTGTCAGCGCTAAAAAGTACCAAGACTGGAAATATAAACTGTAAGCGCTAAAAAGTACCAAGACTGGAAATATAAACGGTTCAAAATATAATAATATAAATGGCATAAGGCCTGAAAATAAAAGGATAATGAACCTAAGATGACAAGAGTACCAACGGGCAAAACAAGAAACACCAAATCGTAAACAGAATAATGGCCGCCATCGTCCTGGAAGGCCAAAACTGAGCGCACTAAAAACACTAAAATAAACAAAGATAACACTAGCCCGGTACTAACAAACCTGTCAAAACAATCAATGGTACTTAACATTAGTGCAGGAGTAAGAAGAGCCTCGGTCATGATGAAATTACACGAAAATAGTTAAAAAACCAAGCGGCACACAAAAAACAAAACGGCGCTTACGAAGTCCAACAGAAGGATGTAGTTCAGGTGGCGCTAGCATTGGGCGTCGGTAGAGTAGTTCAGGTAAGGTAGATAGGGCCTCTGTTACGGCCCTTCCCTTTGGTGAGGGAATTATCTAAATGGAAGACAGCCTGTGAATAGTGGTTTTCACACACCCCTGCTTCATAAACGACGCCCACTGGGTGTTCGCGCGAGGGTAGTAACCTCTGCATTCCATACTTTAACTTTCTCTGG
The DNA here is from genome assembly GCF_036898095.1 of Palaemon carinicauda. NCBI lineage: Eukaryota > Metazoa > Arthropoda > Malacostraca > Decapoda > Palaemonidae > Palaemon > Palaemon carinicauda. Next base: position 18,946,111 of record NC_090759.1, read on the forward strand.
TATATTTGGAAGTATTTATATCAGAAAAGTGTAAGGAAGGACCCTTTTCACCGGGCGTCACAGGTCGACCCAGAAAATAATAATAATCTCGTACCAGATACAAGATCTAGAGGCCAGTTTATTCAAATGGAAAAAAGAGCTGCCTTTCCTTGGTCCTTCTGAGACTCCATCCAGTCTCCCATCATCCTAAAAGCTTCATTGAAGACCACGTGTAAATTCAGAGGGTGGCAAACGTGGAGCAACAGGCACAAAATAATTTGGAAACTCATTAAAAACTTTCATGAGTTTCTAAATCAACTGAAGGAAAAAGGACTTAGGATCTTCTCCTTCTGATAACCTCAAATAATTCAACAGGAGAAAAGTGATCACCAAAGTCTTCCTCTGACAAAGATCTTGTAAGACGTGGCGCAGAGCGTCCTGAAAGACGAGGCGCCGAGCGTCCTGAAAGACGAGGCGCCGAGCGTCCTGAAAGACGAGGCGCCGAGCGTCCTGAAAGACGAGGCGCCGAGCGTCCTGAAAGACGAGGAGCCGAGCGTCCTGAAAGACGAGGCGCCAAGCCTCCCGAAAGACGTGGCGCCGAACGTCCTGTAAGACGAGGCGCCTAGCATCCTGTAAGACGAGGCGCCGAGCGTCCTGAAAGACCTAGCACCGAGCGTTAAAGCAAAATGATCTTCATTACGCCGCTCGGCGCGTTTGGTTTAATGACTTCCAAACAGAGGGTTCTCATGGCCGACTAGCGCTCTGGGACAAAAACCGTGTCTATTTTGGTTCGTAAGCATTGGTATTATCAGCGAAAATCTGTGACTTATAGTACAGTATTGCTATTATCAGCAAATGTGATGCAATGCAAGACTCTAAACAGCAGTGTTAATAGCTTGACGTCCAACGCTCTTAGACTTTCGCATAGCAAGGGCGAGCGTTCTGGGAACGTCAACAGGGACGCTCGAGAGGACGCTGCTCGGGAGCTAACGCCTCTCGTTTCCTTTCACCGATTGACATTCCTTCTCCCAGGGGTTGGGGAGCTTGGAAGAGGTCGAGGGCTAGGATAACGACGTCCACTGTGCTGAATAAATTCACTGCACTAATATAGCACTGAAACTTGCACTTTTAAACTCTTACACAAAAGACCATAATTAGTCCTGCCCGTTGTGAGAGATCTTACTCTTCTGCCACGGGCTTGAATGAGAATGCAATATCGTCTCTAGTTCTTGCTATATAAATTGTAAAAAAATATTCTTTATAAAATATTAAACTGATATTTTCATGTACAATGATATTTTCATAATGAAATAAACCTTCAAATATACTTATCCGGTGGTTATATAAATATAACCACCGGGTAAGTCTTGTACTTTAAAAATAAATGTTGAACACACTCACCCGGTAGTTATATATAACCACCGGTAAAATTAAATGTTATAAATACTTACCCGGTAGTTACATACAACCACCGGGAAAGCTATATATTATATGATTAAAATGAAGATATAGGAATAACATATAAATACAGTGGAACCTCTACATACGATTGTCCCAACATACGAAGTAAAATTCAACAAAATTTCTGTCTCAACATACGAAGTGTTGCTCCAACATACGATGTAGATCTTGTTTACGCCGGTAGATGGCTGCACGTAAGAGGGACGCCATTGAGCATCGAGTGTTCAGTTCTCTGTTCTTGTATGTATCGTGTGGTTGTCCTCTGTTTGGTCTGTTATTAACTGTGCTTATTTTCTTCCTTTTCTCACATTTCCTTTTTGATTTTACCTATAATCATAGTGCCTAAGAAGCTGAGTTTCAGTACAGGTAGTGGTGAGATAAGGAAGGCAATTCTTTCATTAGAATTGAAGAAAGAAATTATAGAAAAACATGAGAGCAGTGTGCATGTGAGTGATATGGCTAAACAATATGGCCAGAATAGGCCTATGATCTCGACGATCATCAAGCAGAAGGCAGCCATTAAAGCAGATAAACCATCGAAGGGGATCACCATTATTACAAGACATCGTAGCAATACCCTGGAAGAGATAAAATGCCTTTAGTTGATAAGGATAAAGGACAAAGAGATTGTTGGCAACAATCAACTGTGAGAAGGGCCAGCATGATGAACAGAAAGAAAGAAAAAAGTGAAGCAAAGAAAACCAAGATAACATTAACAAGCTCTTTTAAAAAAGTCTTCTCTCTTTTTCTGTTTCTCTCTAAACATAGCATTAACATGTTCTTTAAATAAAATTGCTCTCTCTCTCTCTCTCTCTCTCTCTCTCTCTCTCTCTCTCTCTCTCTCTCTCTCTCTCTCTCTCTCTCTCTCTCTCTCTCTCATTCTTCTTAGCTGTTATAGTGTTAGAGCCGTCTATTATTTTTTTCCGAGAGAGAGAGAGAGAGAGAGAGAGAGAGAGAGAGAGAGAGAGAGAGAGAGATTAAATAAAAATGTGTTTACAGTACATATGACTTTTAACAGCGTCAATGAGTTGAAAAACAATTAAATGTAACTAAAAAAGTAATAACAGCTAATCTGAATTCCTTTATTAACTAAAACAAATATTGATACAAACACACTCGTGTGCGTATGCACAAACACACACACAGGTGCAAGAATTGCTACACAGTAAGAAACAGACGGTAGGGGAGGAGGTAGAGATGGTGACTGCAATAACGTACCGTAACTCATCACTGAAAGTAATGAAAATTAAAAATCAAAAGAAAATTTTTTTAAAAATATGAAATATAAAAATGAAAAAAAAAAAAATAAGCTAAGTTAGATTAAAATTTCCGTAGTGTAAGTTAAGGTAAGTTTTCGCAGTCACCATCTCTACCTCCTCGCCGATCGTGTCTCTTGCGTTTGTGTGTTTGCGCATATGCACACGAGTGTGTTTGTATCAATATTTGTTTTAGTTAATAAAGGAATTCAGATTCGCTGATATTGTTTTTTTAGTTACATTTAATTGTCTTTCAACTCGTTGACGCTGTTAAAAATCATATGTACACAACACATTTTTGTTTAATATCTCTCTCTCTCTCTCTCTCTCTTGTTCTTCTTCACTGTTAGTGTTAGAGACGTATATTAATTTTTTCTGAAAGAGAGAGAGAGAGAGAGAGAGAGAGAGAGAGAGAGAGAGAGAGAGAGAGAGAGAGAGAGAGAGAGAGAGAGAGTGTATTTATTTAAAGAACATGTTAACACCATGTCTACCTTCTTGCCGATCGTCCGTCTCCTCCTGGCGTAGCAAATCCTACACCTGCGTTGGCCTGTCTCTAAGGTAAAGTGACAATAAAACACCTTTTTTATTTATTATTTCTTTACAGTTATCTTTTTTACATGCTTCTTTCATTTTATGCAGTTATGTTAATGTTATGTGTAATTATATGTAGTAATTTATTAAGGAGTTAATATAGGTTTTTGGGGTGTGGAACGAATTATACAAATTACAGTGTACAGTATTCTTATGGGAATATTTTCTCCAACATATGATTGTTTTAACATACGAAGCAGTTTCTGGAACGAATTTAGATCGTATGTAGAGGTACAACTTATATGTAATCAACCCTTAATTCATAAGGGTTCCCAAAAATAGTGATTTGTTATGATTAAAAAGAACAGATATAGCAATAACATACAGTATATATGTATAAATGTAAACAACCCTAAAACTTAAGGGTTCCCAAAAATAGTGATTTGCTACACTATACAATTGGAACATATATATGAATATACGACAAATACTAGAATTCCAAATATCGAAAAGAAAATAAACAACGATACCAAGACATGTTGGGACTGCATCGACTGTCATGAGAACTACGCAGCGTAAAATTAACAATACGCTAGTTCTATTTAATCTTTGAAAATAGATCGATGATTTAAAGAATGAATACTAAAAGGACAAATATTTTCTTAAAAAAGTTTTTACATTAAAAGTTAAAAACTTATTGTAAGATAGAATTCCTTTTCATTCTTTACAAGAAAAAGCAAATAAAAGAATTTTGCAAGTCATACTAAATATGTACTATGGAGATTACGTCACACGATGTGATGTCATAGAGTTGGCGGAACATATCTCCGCCATCATGTTTTAAAAAAAGTAGGTTTGTTAGTTTTAAAGTATGGGGAAAAAGACTCCCAATCCTACCTCTTTAAAGATACAAACAAAATAAAAACACTAACACTCAGTAAAAATAAAACCCAACCAGTGAAGGCTAAAAGTAAATTGTACATCACCAAGATAACTGTAATGTACAGGTTACAGTGAGTGAAAAATCCAATGATGTTACCGCTACGGCGGCAGAGAAAATATGAGGGAACAGGGAATGGTTCCGAGGTACCTCGCTAGGGTGCGCAGGTAGTACACCTGGCTATCCAATCGGCGATTGGCGCAAGATTTGAATTTTCTGCCGTGACCTCAGAGACGTAAGCTATATATATATAACTACCAGGTAAGTCTTATGTTTAAAAACAAGAATTATTCACATGTGCATGTTTTAGTACATGATACACACAACCGTGTGTATTGCCTGGGTGGCCCAATTATCTTAACAAAAAAAAAACTACTCCTACACTAAGCTTAATTTAAAGGAGAACCCCGCAACACAATGGTTTTATGACATCTGTAGAGACCAGTAATAAACTTGAACACTTAATATCTAATGAACCATCTATAAAGAATACATGACTGTGAAAAATACTGTACTGCAATAATTTTCCCCAAATCAATACTGTCCTTATCAATCCACCGTCTATCATTAGGCTGCAGAGTTACTTAAATATTCTTAACCGTGGAACAGTATGGCCGCACACGATGCTTTGCAGGTCTCTGTGGGGCCACAATAACAATGTTTGAAAATCTCCAATTGTAAACCTGCACTGTGATAAGGTTCTGTGTCATCGAAAACTTTTTGATTCAACCACAGTAATGTCTAAACCTCTCCTTCTTGGAAGGGGTTTTCATAATTCTGGAACAATTCCGACTAAACTCGAACACAGTCCCATTCCATTCCAATAGCTCCTGTGAACTATTAATGTTTATGACACACTCTCATATAAAGATTCTTCCTTGTTACTTCACACATCGAAACAAAATATTCATTAACTTTACGGTGTTGACTGCCGAACACGAGCAATCAACAATGGCCTTATAATACATTTGTTTTTTTGTGTTATTCAGTCAAACACTTGATGGGACTTACAGTTCACAGGCAAGATAATATGAATACAGAGCAGCATTACAGACCACTACACAATTAGTAACAGACCATCAACCATATTCATAATGTTTATGTACAGTACTTGGTGAATACTCTGTTTCCTAATCCTCACTCCCTACTGCGTGTAGGGGGCTGCTGTCAATATCTGTAAAAAAGATAACGGATTAAAGCATTTTTATGGGGGCACAGAGGGATATATGAAATAATAAAATAATAGTATGTTTCATAATATACAACCCACTAAGATTTCTTAGACACAAACCGTTTTCTTTTATTCCATTGAAATAAAAAATGCTGTTTAAGCTTGCAATTGAAAGGTCAATGCATGACAAGGTACCTGTCTGAACATGGAAGTGTGTGGGCTCTCCTGTATCAAGGAGTCTGACATCCTCGTTTTTCACAATTGATGATATAATATTGCCCCTGGTGTTTGCTAAAACATTACCCCACAAAGGATGTCTACCATTCATATCTCCAAGTAAAAGAAAAGGTTGAGGGAGCTGTTGAATCACCTCTACTAAATTATCATACGATATGTTATCATTTGGAGGCAAGTACTGAGAGCAGATTGTATATTTTCTCCTTATATCAATCTGTACAACCACTGCCTACAGGGGTGTACCAAGAGATAAGGGTATTTGGGGAACATCTTGATGAACGTACAAGTAAATGAGACATCCGCCATGGCTCCCTAATCGGTGATCATATGGTGTCCTATAGCGCTAATATATTCGCGAGGACAAGGGTTATTAGCATCCAACTTGCTCTTCTGTAGACATATAATTATGGGGGAATGCTCGTGAATAAAGAGTTTAAAGCCCTTAAACCTTGACAATTCCATTGCAAAATGGACGACAAAAACTATGCTTCATTTCTTGGAAGGACTTTTGGATGAAGACTTCCAATTAGTAATTTTTTATTTAACAAAATTTTCCGGTGGTTTTAATAGAGAGGGTCTTAATAAATTGGGTTTTGTGTTTATTTTCATTTTGACTTTTTGATCTAACTTTGACCTTTTGATCTAACTTGAATTTCTGATTTATTTGAATTGTCTTCTGGTTGATCAGAAACATCATATTTATTTGATGTCATAACTCTAATATTTCTTATGGATGGGGCTGAGAGAGATGGAGGTCTCTCTCTCTTTTAAGATTAATAGGTTGTGAGCTACTAGGTTTTTGTACCTTCCCCACCACAGGTGCACCTGATAACTTGGTTTCAAGTGGAATCTCCATTAAATCAGACAAGGATATGGTCTGGGAGAGGTTAGCATTTTTCCTTGTAAAGGGTGACAAAGGTTTGATAGTGGTGGACAATGTCTTTTTGTTGATGCACATTGATAAATCTTTAGGAGGAGATATTCTTGTCTTATTATGCAGCACCTCATCATTAGATAGTAAATTTCTTTTTTGAGAACTACCTACAGTAGTAGGTGGGTTAGATGATTCCCGAGGAACTTTTTCTCCTGTTTTTAATGTCTTTGCATAGGTAGTAGATTTATTTAATAATCTCTTGGCATGCCCCATGCTTACATGTTCAATATGTGACAGGAACAAATATTATGTGTTTTTGTTTATGTATGTATCTTCTTAGTCTTATTTAACTTGGTAGGTGTTTTAAGAAGTCAATGGCAGTAAACCTCATTTGGTGGGAAATGCTAAGTATCAATATATTACTTCAAATTTTATACCTTCCTCGTAACTATAGTTAAGACTAATTAATTAACATTGCCATTGTTGAAATCCCTAATAGTCTGTGTCGAGTGCTTTGCAGAACATATATCTTTAAACCTAATATAATATTGCCAAGGATAATTGTGATAACTATTCTATGCTATGTTGTAATATTCTAGTCACTAAAGTGTGTATATGTGTATCTATCTGGCAATTTGTATATTATTGATTATTTGTTTGTCAGGTGGAATTTCTGGAATAAACCTATGTCACATTCATCAGCGTTTAAACATTGAACCAATAAGAACCCACTCAGATGAATCGAGACGCTTATCCTGCCGTCTATTACAAATAATTGATTTATTGAGGGCAGCCTCTTCTTACTTATAAAACTGGCAGCTCCTATCATTAGATTTATGATTAGAGTTGCAGTTTAAGCACATTGCCTCAAGTGTACATTCTCCATGGTAGAGATTGGGGCATATATTACAAATTTTATCATTCTTGCAAACTTTGGAAGGATGCCCATATTTAAAGCAATTAAAACATTGCAGTGGCTTCTGCTTAAAAGGTCGAACTCTAATCCTTTCCTTTTCTATGTCTATGTGGAAAGGTACATCAGCATCTTGGAAAGTAAGGATAATCATTGATGTTCCAGGTACTTTAAGTAATTCCCACACTGATAGTGGACACATAGCCAATATCTCCTCTTTCGTAAATTCATATAGATCCCTATTGAAAGACACTTCCCTTCCATAGCTAAAGTTTAGATGGGGTTTGATGTCCAATTTGATATCATTTTCTGTCTTTAAATTGGACAATAAAACAGGCTGTGTGTATGACTTGGCCTTTTCTGGGCTCGACCTGTGTCGTTCCATGAAATGCTCCTTATAGCATCATTTCTAAGGCATAAATATTGCTAAATATACCAGAGAAAATAGGAATGCATGGAATTAACCCAGCTCGCTCACTCAATGAGTGTCGGCATAGATACTGGGGCGTGATAGAACCACAACCATAGGTCCCTCACCAGTTAGACCTCTCCTTCATCAACATCACCTACTACGACTATCCTCCCTTCATCTCTACACCTCCCCACCCCCCTACCTTCATTCCTCCATAGCACCAGCGAAGGTTCAGACGTGTTTTTCATTGCTCTGTGCTGTGTTGTGTTTTTGAAGATGTACGACGTTTTGGAGATCCCTGCTCCCAAGTTGAGTATTATAGTTGTCTGTTTAGGATTTCGAGGTAGCAACACTCATTAATTCAATTATCTTGTTGGTTTTTTCTTAGCCGTTTGTTCACGTTCCCTTACGGGTGTGTTCGCAGCCGTTTTGGTGTCGCTTCCTCGTGATCTCCTTGTTTTATCGGGCTTCCAATTAGACCCTCATACTAATTGTAGTCCATTTTTGTGATCTGGACATTATTTTATTAACTGGGCATGATTTAGTTTTATTTAGGCTTTTTGGACAGTGTTTGTTGACCTGCTTGGCCGAGCCATATGAGGCTTCGGTCTGTAGCCTTTCATATGAGATTTTATGTTTTCTTGAGTGTTTTACGGGGAGTCAGAACACGTGTTGTTTGCACTCTGCCTTTCCTGGTCGGTACTTTACCCGATTTTGGAGGCTTATTTTGTGCTTAAATGTTATTTTCCATTCCTAGTCGACAGCTACCCGATTTTGGAAGGTTTTGTTATTATTTTCTTTTACACTGTGTTCCTTTCTACCTAATTTACTCAATTTATCGATTTAGCCTATCTAATTGCATTTCTTTGTCTATTATTTTAGTGAATTTTTATATTTTTACATCTGCCATTATTTATTTTTCGTTGCGTGCTTCGCGGGAAGCCACATGCTTGCCGCCTCATCGGGTCTTTCCTTTGTGTTTCGGAGGGTGGTACCACCCCCTCCGCCCACAGAGGTCACCTGATTTTGAGCCTGCTTCCCCCTCTCATGGTGTCCTCTCCCCCTACGCCTTTTGCCACTCCTTACGTAAGGGGTAGGATTAGGTCACATGTTTTTAGAAAACGGGAAGTCACACAGGGGTGGGGGGGGGGGGGGGGGGGGGGGGGGGGGTTTGGCTCTCACGCTCCATGTCGTTGCGGGTAGCGCTATCTCCTCGTTTCGTCTTGGTTGGCTTGGTTGGCCACTAGCCGCACGAGGCTCGGTGTGTGCTTCGCCTCACGACAACCCCCCTCTCGGGTTATCCATCTGTTTAACCTCCCGTTCCGGAGGGCTGGGATAATTGAGAATCGTTTCTACTATTGGTGGTTATGTTTCTTTGATCGGATACAGATATCCTACTTTGTTCTGATATTTTTCTTTATCCTATAATGGTTTACGTATTTTAGTAATTGGTTAGTTCACGTGAGATGGGGACTGCGGCGTAGTTTATGATGTGTGTTAGAGTTATTACATTGCATTTAATTTTTAAATGCTGTTTAAGCTTGCAATTGAAAGGTCAATGCATGACAAGGTACCTGTCTGAACATGGAAGTGTGTGGGCTCTCCTGTATCAAGGAGTCTGACATCCTCGTTTTTCACAATTGATGATATAATATTGCCCCTGGTGTTTGCTAAAACATTACCCCACAAAGGATGTCTACCATTCATATCTCCAAGTAAAAGAAAAGGTTGAGGGAGCTGTTGAATCACCTCTACTAAATTATCATACGATATGTTATCATTTGGAGGCAAGTACTGAGAGCAGATTGTATATTTTCTCCTTATATCAATCTGTACAACCACTGCCTACAGGGGTGTACCAAGAGATAAGGGTATTTGGGGAACATCTTGATGAACGTACAAGTAAATGAGACATCCGCCATGGCTCCCTAATCGGTGATCATATGGTGTCCTATAGCGCTAATATATTCGAGAGGACAAGGGTTATTAGCATCCAGCTTGCTCTTCTGTAGACATATAATTATGGGGGAATGCTCGTGAATAAAGAGTTTAAGGCCCTTAAACCTTGACAATTCCATTGCAAAATGGACGACAAAAACTATGCTTCATTTCTTGGAAGGACTTTTGGATGAAGACTTCCAATTAGTAATTTTTTATTTAACAAAATTTTCCGGTGGTTTTAATAGAGAGGGTCTTAATAAATTGGGTTTTGTGTTTATTTTCATTTTGACTTTTTGATCTAACTTTGACCTTTTGATCTAACTTGAATTTCTGATTTATTTGAATTGTCTTCTGGTTGATCAGAAACATCATATTTATTTGATGTCATAACTCTAATATTTCTTATGGATGGGGCTGAGAGAGATGGAGGTCTCTCTTTCTTTTAAGATTAATAGGTTGTGAGCTACTAGGTTTTTGTACCTTCCCCACCACAGGTGCACCTGATAACTTGGTTTCAAGTGGAATCTCCATTAAATCAGACAAGGATATGGTCTGGGAGAGGTTAGCATTTTTCTTTGTAAAGGGGGACAAAGGTTTGATAGTGGTGGACAATGTCTTTTTGTTGATGCACATTGATAAATCTTTAGGAGGAGATATTCTTGTCTTATTATGCAGCACCTCATCAGTAGATAGTAAATTTCTTTTGAGAACTACCTACAGTAGTAGGTGGGTTAGATGATTCCCGAGGAACTTTTTCTCCTGTTTTTAATGTCTTTGCATAGGTAGTAGATTTATTTAATAATCTCTTGGCATGCCCCATGCTTACATGTTCAATATGTGACAGGAACAAATATTATGTGTTTGTGTTTATGTATGTATCTTCTTAGTCTTATTTAACTTGGTAGGTGTTTTAAGAAGTCAATGGCAGTAAACCTCATTTGGTGGGAAATGCTAAGTATCAATATATTACTTCAAATTTTATACCTTCCTCGTAACTATAGTTAAGACTAATTAATTAACATTGCCATTGTTGAAATCCCTAATAGTCTGTGTCGAGTGCTTTGCAGAACATATATCTTTAAACCTAATATAATATTGCCAAGGATAATTGTGATAACTATTCTATGCTGTGTTGTAATATTCTAGTCACTAAAGTGTGTATATGTGTATCTATCTGGCAATTTGTATATTATTGATTATTTGTTTGTCAGGTGGAATTTCTGGAATAAACCTATGTCACATTCATCAGCGTTTAAACATTGAACCAATAAGAACCCACTCAGATGAATCGAGACGCTTATCCTGCCGTCTATTACAAATAATTGATTTATTGAGGGCAGCCTCTTCTTACTTATAAAACTGGCAGCTCCTATCATTAGATTTATGATTAGAGTTGCAGTTTAAGCACATTGCCTCAAGTGTACAATCTCCATGGTAGAGATTGGGGCATATATTACAAATTTTATCATTCTTGCAAACTTTGGAAGGATGCCCATATTTAAAGCAATTAAAACATTGCAGTGGCTTCTGCTTAAAAGGTCGAACTCTAATCCTTTCCTTTTCTATGTCTATGTGGAAAGGTACATCAGCATCTTGGAAAGTAAGGATAATCATTGATGTTCCAGGTACTTTAAGTAATTTCCACACTGATAGTGGAAACATAGCCAATATCTCCTCTTTCGTAAATTCATATAGATCCCTATTGAAAGACACTTCCCTTCCATAGCTAAAGTTTAGATGGGGTTTGATGTCCAATTTGATATCATTTTCTGTCTTTAAATTGGACAATAAAACAGGCTGTGTGTATGACTTGGCCTTTTCTGGGCTCGACCTGTGTCGTTCCATGAAATGCTCCTTATAGCATCATTTCTAAGGCATAAATATTGCTAAATATACCAGAGAAAATAGGAATGCATGGAATTAACCCAGCTCGCTCACTCAATGAGTGTCGGCATAGATACTGGGGCGTGATAGAACCACAACCATAGGTCCCTCACCAGTTAGACCTCTCCTTCATCAACATCACCTACTACGACTATCCTCCCTTCATCTCTACACCTCCCCACCCCCCTACCTTCATTCCTCCATAGCACCAGCGAAGGTTCAGACGTGTTTTTCATTGCTCTGTGCTGTGTTGTGTTTTTGAAGATGTACGACGTTTTGGAGATCCCTGCTCCCAAGTTGAGTATTATAGTTGTCTGTTTAGGATTTCGAGGTAGCAACACTCATTAATTCAATTATCTTGTTGGTTTTTTCTTAGCCGTTTGTTCACGTTCCCTTACGGGTGTGTTCGCAGCCGTTTTGGTGTCGCTTCCTCGTGATCTCCTTGTTTTATCGGGCTTCCAATTAGACCCTCATACTAATTGTAGTCCATTTTTGTGATCTGGACATTATTTTATTAACTGGGCATGATTTAGTTTTATTTAGGCTTTTTGGACAGTGTTTGTTGACCTGCTTGGCCGAGCCATATGAGGCTTCGGTCTGTAGCCTTTCATATGAGATTTTATGTTTTCTTGAGTGTTTTACGGGGAGTCAGAACACGTGTTGTTTGCACTCTGCCTTTCCTGGTCGGTACTTTACCCGATTTTGGAGGCTTATTTTGTGCTTAAATATTATTTTCCATTCCTAGTCGACAGCTACCCGATTTTGGAAGGTTTTGTTATTATTTTCTTTTACACTGTGTTCCTTTCTACCTAATTTACTCAATTTATCGATTTAGCCTATCTAATTGCATTTCTTTGTCTATTATTTTAGTGAATTTTTATATTTTTACATCTGCCATTATTTATTTTTCGTTGCGTGCTTCGCGGGAAGCCACATGCTTGCCGCCTCATCGGGTCTTTCCTTTGTGTTTCGGAGGGTGGTACCACCCCCTCCGCCCACAGAGGTCACCTGATTTTGAGCCTGCTTCCCCCTCTCATGGTGTCCTCTCCCCCTACGCCTTTTGCCACTCCTTACGTAAGGGGTAGGATTAGGTCACATGTTTTTAGAAAACGGGAAGTCACACAGGGGTGGGGGGGGGGGGGGTGGGGGGGGGATGGTTTGGCTCTCACGCTCCATGTCGTTGCGGGTAGCGCTATCTCCTCGTTTCGTCTTAGTTGGCTTGGTTGGCCACTAGCCGCACGAGGCTCGGTGTGTGCTTCGCCTCACGACAACCCCCCTCTCGGGTTATCCATCTGTTTAACCTCCCGTTCCGGAGGGCTGGGATAATTGAGAATCGTTTCTACTATTGGTGGTTATGTTTCTTTGATCGGATACAGATATCCTACTTTGTTCTGATATTTTTCTTTATCCTATAATGGTTTACGTATTTTAGTAATTGGTTAGTTCACGTGAGATGGGGACTGCGGCGGAGTTTATGATGTGTGTTAGAGTTATTACATTGCATTTAATTTTTAACGCTGGACTTCTGCACGTATTCCGGAGATTTATTTCTTACATAGCATTATATTTTGCGCCGGATTTACGCATGTCTTTCGGCGCTACATTGTTATTTATTTTTATCCCATCCGTCATTAGTCATGTTTAATTACTTTATATATTCTGGTGCCTACGATTCGGATGATGGTTCCTTGTCTGCTTGTCCCTTCTTGCTTACGCTCCCCACTCTGGTGGGTATCCCTTGTGCTGAGAAACTCATTATAATTATAGTCTGGCGGACTGGTTATCGGTATCCACTCATCGTTCTTAGGCTCCGGAGTTTTATGTTTATTATTTCTGGCATGACAGAGGGGTCCGTTGTTTATTGAATGCTAGTATTTGATTACTCTCTTAGCTCTTTCGCACGCATGATTTTGGCTGTTAACACGGCGGAATTTATTCTTTAAGTTTTATCGCTGGGGTTCCTGGCTATGCCTAATTTTTGGCTAATTTTTTATACTCATGTACCATTTATCTTGCAGGTGGTACGCTGTCAGGAGACGGCACGTATTGCTGTATTGCAGCAACCTTGTGGCCATGAGGTTTGTCGGTCCCATGCTGGGTGTGCGGTCCCAGTGGACGACCTGTTGGTCTGGCATCCGGATGGGTGCGAGATTTGTTCTGCTCTGGTCTTTGACGTGACTAGTGATTCAGTATGTACTTTTTTCTTTTCCCTATTTTATATTTTCTGTCTCAGACTTTTAATGATATTGGTTACATTTATGGGGAACATTATTTTGATACATACTGATTTTGGAGTGATAATGCGATATTTCCCTGTACCACAATTTCATGATTTCTAACGGGTTTGTCTCTTTCAAGCCTCTCCCGCCGTCGAGCGCTTCCCTTGCGACCCTCAAAACCTGGGTGGGTGGTTTTGGTCGCAATGTTAAGGCCAGACAGCCTTATATTTTGGCAGAGGAGATGTGTTCCCTCCTTTACCCTAATGCCAAGATGTCAGTGGCGGTGGCTTCTGATGTGGCGGCACCTATCATCACCAGGATTCGCAAAGAGACTCAAGCCTTCCCTGATGATTTAGTGGGCATAGACGATGGTGTTCTTGATGACGTGGCTACGATTAATTTGAATGTAGAACCTATGGTCGTCGATTTGACTGGTACAGGTAGGGTGGTAGGTGAGGCAGGTAGCGTACGCTGCAAGGTCCCTTTCCTTAGTCCAGCGCATTCTCTCTCTTCTTCTGCTTCTTCTTTTCAGGTTTTACTGGTAAGGTCGTGGATAAGTCATGCTCGGTGGTTCCTAAAATTAAGCATGTAAAGAAGACTTTACCTAAGGTTAGCAAGCCTTCCAAAATTGTTGTCTCTCCCCGTCAAGCCATCCTTGGCTTCTCGGCGATGGTCGATCTCGGGTAGGATTTCCCTGATGGCTCAGAGCTCGAGAGTGAGGGGTTCAAAGGCTAAGTCCACAGAGTTGGCTTTTGATCCGGCGGCTTTTTTGAGTCACCTTATGGCGCAAGTGGGAAGTATTGTACAATCCCATATTGGCCCTATTGCTGATCAGCTACAGTCATTGGACTCTTTCAGCCAACAGCTTCAGAATCAGGAGTCCATGATGGAGTCTCTTTTGAGGTCCGGCCTCCCACAGCAACAGCAGTTTGTAGTCCCGGATGCTTCTCAGCTACCGGCATTTGTGAAGAGCAACCCGTGGAGGTTAGCTCTACATGCCCCATTCTCGGAGGGCATGTTGACGATTGAAGGTTGTGGTACTTGTCCGGTTGAGGATTTTGAGTTTTATCCCCCGGGTTTGCAATTCCCATTCCCAGGTTACGCGCGCTTGACGGAGGACGCGCTTGTCAGTGTGGATAAAGTGCCGAAGGAGACTGTTATTTTTCCTATGGAACAAGCCCAGTCCGCCTGGTTCCGGACCCTGAATGAATGGGAATGCTTGAACTTGAAGTTAACTCCTCATAAGGGCACATATACTATGTTTGTTGTCGAGGAGCAAACTCCTACTCCATGCACCACCAAAGTGGTGGATCTTATTTTGACAGAGGTCATGGAGGATAAACCTATGCCTCAACTCCGGGAAACCGATCCAACTTCTTTGCTCTTCCCAGGAAACCAAGATTGCTGGATTGATGCACCGCCAACCTTCACGGCGGGGAAGTTGGCTTCGGACTGTGCGACGACACAGTTCAGTGAATGTTGCCGGATTCGTTGATTCGGACGGAATATGAGGCTCATGTTCGATTAAGTAGATCTATTAATTCGGCTACTACGGCGGAGATGTCTTCATTAGTTTACGCTGACGAATCCCTCTTTAAGATCCTCACAAAGTCTCTGCTTCACACACACTTTAGTGTGATGTTTACAACTTTGCTGTTGCTCGTCGTGTGTGCCGTAAGCACGTCTTAGCGGAGGCTTCCATCCATCATGAACCTAACAGGTTGATAAAGGCCTCGGTCTGGGGGGCAGACCTTTTCCCAGAGGATGTGGTCAATGCTATCCTCAGTGAGGCAGCCAGAGTCAATCAGACCCTTCGTGTTAGGTGGGGTCTTGTTCCTAAACGGAAGTTTGAATCCGGTGGCACACAGTTACGGGGTAGGAAGAAGGCGAGACGGTTTCTTCCTTTCCAGGGTTCCCAACCCCAACCTGTGGTTCAAGCAGTGCCAGTGTCTCAGATGCAACAGTCATCCCCCTCTAAGTCTCAGCCCCAACAGCAGTTTGTGCTGGTAAGCCAGCCACCTCAGCCTTCGACTTCCTTCTCGACTTCGCCTGCTTTTAATCCTGCCTATGAATTGTAAGGCCTGGTTCAAGGGTATAGTAGGAAACTGAGAAGGAGTAGGTCTAGAGGACCTTTTCGCTACTGGGGAGGTGGTCGAGTTTCCAGGAGGGTCAGAGGATCCAGAGGGAGCCGTGGAGGCAGGCCATCAGCAACCCATGAGGATCCGCAGGTAGGGGGAGACTAAATCTGTTTCGTCAGAGGTGGACGTTCAACAAATGGGCGCACAGCATTGTGTCCAACGGTCTAGGGTGGAGTTGGATTCAAAGACCCCCTCCACCGGTCACCTTTCATCAGAGTCCGACAGTAGATCTCACGGATTTCGCCCGAGATCCGATTCTCAAAAATGCGGTACAGGAGGTTCAGCGTGCCAAAGAAAGACTCCGACAAACGAAGGGTCATTTTAGACCTGTCTCGTTTGAATGCCTTCATTCAATGCGACAAGTTCCATATGCTGACCGTTTCGCAGGTACAAACCTTACTTCCTCGTGAGGCCGTCACCACCTCTATCGATCTTACAGATGCTTACTATCATGTTCTGACAGCGCGTCATTTTCGTCCTTTCCTGGGATTCAGATTGGGCAAACAGGCTTTCGCCTTCAAGGTGATGCCGTTCGCTCTCAGGGTATTCACGAAGTTAGCGGAAGCAGTAGTTCAGGAGTTGAGAACTCAAGGCATACAGTTGGTGGCCTATCTAGACGACTGGCTTATTTGGGCCAACGGCGACAAGGAGTGTCGCGAGGCGACGGACAAGGTCATAAAGTTTCTTGAATATTTAGGGTTCGTTGTCAATTTCAAAAAGTCCCGCCTGGTTCCGGCGTCGTCCTTCCAGTGGTTAGGTCTCCAATGGGATTTGAGCACCCACAAACTGTCGATTCCCCCGAGGAAGAGGAAAGAGATCGCAAGGGGCACAAGAAAATTTCTCAAGGCCAAATTTACATCTCGCCGGGGACAAGAGAGTCTTGGGTTCCCTCCAGTTTGCTTCCATCACGGACGTTCTACTGAAAGCCAAATTTAAGGACATCAATCGGGTTTAGCGGTCCAGGGCAAACGACAAATTTCGAGAAAAGGTGTCAAGGATTCCATCTATCTTCAGGAAAAGACTTCTCACATGGAAGAAGGTCAAGAACTTGGCGAAGTCGGTACCTCTTCATTTTCCTCCTCCGACGTTAATAGTCCATGCAGTTGGGGGTGTTATTCTTCATTCAAGAAGGTCCAAGGTTTGTGGTCGGTGACTTTTCGTCATATGCACATCAATATTTTAGAGGCCATGGCGGAATTCTTGACTCTGAAGAAGCTCTCCCCGTTGAAGAATCAGCATATCAGGTTGGTTCTGGACAGCACGGTGGTAGTTCATTGCATCAACAGGGGAGGTTCCAAGTCGGGTCACATCAATCAGGTAATGATTGCCATCTTTTCCTTGGCATCAAGAGACCATTGGCATTTGACAGCAGTTCACCTGGAGGGTGTCAGGAACGTAGTAGCCAATGCTTTATCCCGGTCGGCTCCCCTGGATTCAGAATGGTCTCTGGATCAAGCATCATTCCGTTGGATCTATCAACAGGTTCCGGATCTTCAGGTGGACCTCTTCGCCACGGACTCAAACCACAAACTCTAATGTTACGTGGGCCCCAACCTGGACCCTCTAGCCTATCCCACAGACGCCATGTCCCTTGACTGGAACACCTGGCGGAGAATCTACCCGTTTCCTCCGGTCAACATGCTGATGAAAGTCCTGGACAGGCTCCGGTCCTTCCGAGGACAGATTGCTCTCATGGCTGGCCGAAAAGCAATTGGTTTCCCTCTTGGTGGAACTCGGTCTCCATCCATGATGGATTCCCAACGCAATGTTGTCTCAAACAGTACAAACTCGTAACGTGTCAGCTTCCTCAAGAATTGTGAGTGCCCTAACTTTATGGACTTCGTGAAATTTGCGGCTCGGAAGGATGCTGATATAGATCCCCTTAACCCATTGTTTCTGGAATCGGATAAGAGGGATTCCACCCTTCAGCAATATGATTCTGCTGTAAAGAAGTTAGCGAGGTTTCTGAAGGACTCGGATGTTCAGACAATGACTGCCAATCTGGCTGTTATCTTTTTTCAGAACTTTGTTTGAACGGGGGATAGCTGCTAGTACTATTACCACGATCAAGTCCGCCTTGAAGAAAATTTTTCAATTCAGGTTCAATATTGATCTTACGGATTCATATTTCTCATCTATTCCCAAGCCTTGTGCTAGAATTAAACCGGCAACCCGTCCACACGCGGTGTCTTGGTTTCTCAATGATGTCCTTAAATTGGCTTCTGACACTGATAAACGGATTTTGAGCGAAGCGAAAAATCTATTTTTGGGTGAGATAGCCATGTCGTCCTGATGGAAGGTTCCTTTAGTAGCTTCCTAAGGGTATATATGACTACAGTGGATATTCCCAGAGAAATAAACTAAAGGTTTCCAGAATTCTAACTTCTGGCGCGAGTACCCTTAAGGTTGTCCTTTACGATATCGCATAACAACAGGGGACATATTCTTGACACGCCACATAGCTATCTGCACCCCACATAGCGTTTACGCTTCGAGGGGGACATTGGTGGCAAGATATGGGAGGAGCCGTTACAAATTTCTCCTCCTCCGTTACTGTTATGGGTACTCGGATGACCTCATATGCGACGCCATCTTGGCTGACGTCATCACCGCCCGCCAACTCCATTCCTGTTGTAGTAGCGTGTTTGACCAGGTGTTTTTCCCAGTTGTTTTGCTATTTACTGCATCCATGTCGCAATCTTCAGCTTCTTCGGTCTCTGGAAAGTTGAGTATTTAATTCTTATACTGTAAAAATTAGCTCTGGCCATAAAGTAACGCTTTTCTATTGAAAGATACTGTGTTTTGTGGCGGAGCTATTGCCTAACCGGAGGCGTCCCTGACGCTGTCGTTCGTTTTGCATGTTTTATTTAGTTAGCCAGAATGACTGTCCCGGTTTCTTAACTAAGTATCAGTATTAGTTATTTAGTCTTCATTGCTAGGAATTAGTTATATTATGCCGATAGTATTCGTTAATTTCAGTGAATGTAGGTAGCCGATTTTATGATGCTAGAGATGCTAGCCTAGGCGCTTTAGTTTACTTTCATGCATGATATAATGTGTGTTCCTGGTGTTATTTTAACTAAATGAAGATATTAGGGGATTATACATATAAGATTCAGTGATTGCACATGGGTTTTTCCTCCTAGAGAGTATACAAGGGGTTTTGATGATCAAGGTAGTCTATTCCCCTGCCCCTAACCTAACAGTTTAGGGGCTTTAGTATACAGTGAACCCTCGTTTATCGCGGTAGATATGTTCCAGACCCGACCGCGATAGGTGAAAATCCGCGAAGTAGTGACACCATATTTACCTATTTATTTAACATGTATATTCAGACTTTTAAAACCTTCCCTTGTACGTAGTACTGTTAACAAACTACCCTTTAATGTACAGAACACTTAATGCATGTACTACAGTACCCTTACTAAAACAGGCACAAATATTAAAGGCGATTTTATATCATGCGTTTCCTAAACACGCCAAAAGGCACGATAAAAAATGGCAACCAATGTTTTGTTTACGTTTCTCTGATCATAATGAAGAAACAAACGCATTTAGTGTACACATCTGTGTATAGGTTAGTTTTTGCATCGATTATATTGATTATACAGTATGTTGATTTTGTTATTACCAATGTTTTACTTAATTTTTCTTAGGACTTCCAAATGAAATGTTTTTCTTTATGACGCCACCTGAAACGACGGCGTCATAAAGTACGCTCAGTAAACAACCACGCTCAGTAAGCAAAGAAGGCATTTAACGCGCATGATGAAAGTGATAAATAATGATATTACAGTAAAAGCTTTTAGAAAATATGTTATTACAAATATTATTTACCGTATCTATATAAAATCATACAGTACATACTGTACGTAGCAAAGCAGGAAAACAATTTAAAAGAGAGAGAGAGAGAGAGAGAGAGAGAGAGAGAGAGAGAGAGAGAGAGAGAGAGAGAGTTGTTTTACGTACGTAAATGTAAATTTTAAACAAAAAAAAATATGATAGGTTACAACATGTATACTCTTCAGACTTTTAAAACCTTCCCTTTAACTTAATGCATACAGTACTAAACTAAAACAGGCACAAATATTAAAATGTTAGAATATCAAAGTAAAAAATAAAGATTGTTACTGTACTCACCACGAAAGAAGTTCAAGAAAAACTTGAATGATGATGGCGATGAATTTGCTGCACAGTAGAAATGATGATGATGAAGCTGATGATGTCTTCTATTGTGCAGCCAATGATAGTATTTTACGTCTCTTCAGACGGAGGTGTCTTTTCCTGGGACACCTCTTTAACTTCTTCCTGGGAAACTTCTTCAATTTCTTCAGAAGGCGTACTAGCAGGAGGAACTGGCTCTTTTTTGCGAGGCTGGAAGAACATTGTGATCGGAAGTTGCTGCCGCTGCTTCTTTTTTCGCTCTAAGAGCATCCTGTAGGGAGTCATGTCTTCATCGATCTTGTTGCAGAATTGCATAGACTGAACCATATCCTCGTCCCACTCTTGCAACATTTCTTTCACCTCCTTTATATGGTTACAGACCTTGGCAAGCCGTTCTAATGTTAAGCCCGTTTCTTCGACATTTTCTTGGGTCTCTTCCTGTGTTTCGCTCTCTTCTTCACTGGCCGATTTCGTCAGGTCTTCTAGGTCTGTGTCAGTTAGCGGCTGGGAATGGCAGTCCAACAACTCGTCGACGTCTTCAGTTGTCATGTCGCCAAACCCGTCGCCTCCAATTATCGCAGCCAACTGCACAGATTTGCGTATTGCAGAGTGTTGGATTTCAGACGAAGTAAATCCCTCGTCGTCGTAAACAATCTGGGGCCACAACTTCTTCCAGCTCGCATTCACGGTTGCAGGTTTCATTTCTTGCAGTGCCTTCTGAATGTTCTGCAGGCACGTGGCTATGGTGTACTGCCGCCAGTACGCCTTCAAATTAAAATCTTCATCTTCATCTTCTTGGGCAGCATCCACACACGCAACGAGGTCCGCCAAGGTATTCTTCGTGTAGAGAGCCTTGAACGGCCTCATAACCCCCTGGTCCATCGGTTGAATTAATGATGTGGTGTTGGGTGGCAGGAACTCAACCTGAACGCCCTCACGCGACAGGTCAGTTGCGTGTCCACCAGCGTTATCCATAAGGAGAAGGATCTTGAATGGCAAGCCCTTCTCTAAGAGATATTGACTGACTTGCAGGATGAAACACTGGTGGAACCAGTTGGAGGTCAGCATCTTCGTAATCCATGCTTTTGGATTATGCATCCAGTACACGGGAAGGAGATTCTTATTCTTATTTTTCAAAGCACGAGGATTTTTCGACTTGTAAATAAGCCAAGGCTTTAGCAAAAATCCAGCAGCATTGCCACACATCACGAGGGTAACGCGATCCTTGAATGCTTTAAAGCCAGAGGCTTTGGCTTCTTCTTTGAACACGAAAGTTCGCGACGGCATTCTCTTCCAAAACAAGCCGATGTCATCCATATCAAACACTTGTTCCGGCTTGTATCCACCTTCGGCGATAATATTCTTGAACGTCTCGTTCACGTAAGTTTCAGCAGCGGCAGTGTCAGTGGAAACAGCCTCGCCATGCAGGGAAACGCTTTTCAGGGCGAAGCGTTTCTGAAACTTCGCGAACCATCCTTTGCTGGCGGAAAAACATTGTTTCTGACGCTGGGAATCAGTGGATGTCCCTGGTTGAGGTTCATCTACATCATCATCTTCTTCAGCATGGTCGCCATCATCGTCTTGAGGTTCCTTTGCCGCAAAATTCTCATACAAGCTCAAAGCCTTAGTTCGGATGGTGTTCGTATCCAAAGCTATGTTCTTCTTCTGACAGTCGGCAATCCACACTGCTAAAGTACCTTCCATGCGTACGATCGTTTTATTACGAGAGGTAACGACTCGCTTCGCTGATCTGCTAAAGGTGATGGTAGCCGTCTTTCTAATGTTCGCCTCGTCCTTTTTGATATAGCGAACGGTGGATTCGTTGACTCCAAAATGGCGGGCTGCGGCCGCGTAACTTCTACCGTCTTTTAACATATCGAGAAGCGTCACTTTCTCAGCAATCGTCATCATCTTTCGGTGGCGTTTAGGCTCACTACCACCCTTAGTAGAAGCAGAATGCTTGGGAGGCATTGTACAGTAGGGTTTAACAGAAAGTTCAACAAAAAGTTCAACTTAAAACAGTCACGCACAGCACAGATTAAAGTCCACAATAACTTAACAACATCTACACAGCGATACGGCGGGAGACAAAGTGACCGCGAATACCTAGATGGGGGCAAAACACCAATCACAGGCTAGATTACAAAACTAGGGTTCTGATTCGTCATATATCAGCGCTTGAACCAATCACAACCCGTCTTATATGCTACGTAGGTTACCAATTCAAAGTACAAGGTACCCTACGTATACAGTAATAATAATAATAATAATAATAATAAATAATGATAATAATAATAATAATAATAATGATAATGATAATAACAATAATAACAATAATAATTTTAATAACAACAACAACAATAATAATAATAATACAGCTTTACGTACGCTATTTTACGCTTGTTTTGTTATAGGATATCTCTCTCTCTCTCTCTCTCTCTCTCTCTCTCTCTCTCTCTCTCTCTCTCTCTCTCTCTCTCTCTCGTACGCTTATTCGAGATGTGATTTTTGCAACAAAGAATATTATCGGATGCAGTACTACGTACGTATACATACAAAAGATTCATGGAAAAGATGCACATCCATTACATTTGTAGTACAGTAGTAGCCATCAGCAGCCTTACACCATTCTAATATGGTATGACTCCATCTGATTTGCGTTTCATGTTCGATTTAATTTTACTACGTACTGTATACAGTACTGAATTATCGTATGATCACATTCTCTTTTCGTGTTTTATTTCTTTCTGTGGTGAATTATATGTCATATGTAATGCAATGAACAATCAGTAAGCAGATATTACTAATTACAGTATTAATGGAATTACAGGTAACGAAATATCGTATTTGGGGTCTTCAGATATCGCGGTATTTTCGAAATTTCCGGAAAATACGCGATATGTTTATATATATGGGTTATGAAAAAAACCCGCGAAGTGGTGAATCCGCGATGGTCGAACCGCGAAGTAGCGAGGGCTCACTGTACTTTCGCACCTCCCCGGTTGCCTTTACATATAAAAGACAGGACCTAATTATAATGGTTCTTCTATATCCGGAGGAACTATATTTCCAGCCGCCACTGTTGCAAATTTAAGGGCCTCCAAAGATTTCAAATAGTGGCGTTTAAAGACTGTAGGTGATTTCCAACCGGTATATCATTTCAAGTCTTCAAAGTTCATGTGATGGAAATAATTAACCGAGGTTGCCACTGCCTAGACATCATGGGCATGGGGGACTGAATGAGGATTGGCTTGTTTAATAAAGTAAAGAATCTGCTGCCTAATCCCCTAAAGGGAAAGTGTTCCTCCATGTTCTCGAACAAACAAAGGGCCTGAAGACGTATCAGAAGTTCTACTTTAGTAAGCTTTCAGAGTGTAGACAGGGCACAGGGAGAGATCATGAGATAGTGGAACAATATTCCACGAGTCCATCGAGACTGCGAATCCTCATTCTTTGCTAAGAAACGCCTATCTGGTGATAGCAGGACCTCACCAGACAAAAGAAAGTCAATGTGACCCGGTTCTCTAGATAAGGCCGAGAGTTCAGATATTCTGGCTCCAGAAGCTAAGCTTATCAAATATAACGTTTTCCTAAGAAGCGTTATGTAGAAGCAAGAGTCTTTTTTGGGCTCAGGCCATGTCGTCCTGATGGAAGTTCCTTTAAAGTAGCTTCCTAGGGTATATTTGACTACAGTGATATTCCCAGAGAATTTAACCTTAAGGTATCCAGAATTCTAACTCCTGGCACGAATATCCCTAACTTTTACCTTTAGGGATATCACATAATATCAGAGGACGTATTCTTGACACGCCACATGGCTATCTTCACCCCAAATAGTGTTTACACTTCCAGAGGGAAAGTGGCAAGAATGAGAGGGGAACCGTTATTAAGGCACCACTCTTTACTGTTTTGAGTACCTATATAACATCATATCCGACCGCCATCTTGTTATTCCTTGTAGTGTTAAGCAAGGTGCTACAGATACAGTACTTTAGGAGGGATTCTTTCAGCCCTTTTGTAAAAAGGAGGGCGGGTCCATCAGGACGACATGGCTATCTCACCCAAATATAGATTTTTCGCGCCGTTTTTTTGGCTCAGGCCATGTCGTCCT
The DNA here is from genome assembly GCF_036898095.1 of Palaemon carinicauda. Lineage (NCBI taxonomy): Eukaryota > Metazoa > Arthropoda > Malacostraca > Decapoda > Palaemonidae > Palaemon > Palaemon carinicauda. The sequence goes on from NC_090759.1 coordinate 18,970,342, forward strand.
CATGGAAGTTTACCAGATTATTAATGTATCTGTGGATTTTCTATTAGTGCCATAATCTCATGAAAGACTTTCCTTAGTCATTTAGACTTGGAGACGTATGATGTTACTGTTATACATTTCAAATAATCATGAACTATGTTAGAGCTTCCTGCCCCCTACAGGGAAGTGTCATGCTGGACTCTGGAAAAAGTCTTGAGGATTGCATATATCTTATGAACAATCTAGCCAACAAACAGGTATACTGGTCTTACCATATACCTCTCAATCAGAGTTTGTATTTGTAAGGGAATATATATATGTATGAACTACCGACACCTCCCTGGATTTACTGGGCTAGCTGTATGCTAAGACAGACAGGTTAGAATCCATGTAGAAACAATTACTTGTATAATTCAGCATTACCATCAAGGAATTCCAAGTCAGTCGTAACCAAGGACTGACGCATCCTGATGTGTACAAACATAGAGAAGGTTTGTTTATGTGTTGGAATAAATATTTATAGATGTTCACTTAAATATATGTCAAATAAAAGGATGGTCAATGAATGCTCAATACCTATTTTTATTTCATCTGAATTTTTGGGGAGAATAAGATGCAAAATTCAATTCTAGTTTTATTGATAAAAAATAATTTATGAAATCAATCTGCATTTTATTGTATAGTATAAAATATCATTATAAATTCTAAAAGCATAAATATAGAAGTAACATCAGAAATACTTGTATCATCTGAAAAGAAACACTTAAGCCACTTAAGTGGGAAAATTATTGTAAATTTTCTTAATTAAATTTCTGTCATTACAGTCTGTTCACACTTGCGTAACAATACGCATGGCACACGTGTTATTCTTTTATGCTTTTTTTCTCCACCTTTTACAGTAGGAACAGTCCATAGTGTCACCATGGTGACACTTCACTTAACATGTTGCTCCGTAAGGAGTCAGCATGTACACCCTTCACATAACAGTCCCAATTAATTCACTGTTCCTCGCAGTCTTTAAGCAGCAGGTTTTAGCACACTACCTGCTGCCACCACGAACCTCTTGATCTCCTGCACTTGCTTCGCATAGTGTTTGAAGAATACCCTGGATGACTTCCATCCAGTATACGAGTGAAGACTTTCAAAATCCATGTTTTGGAAGAAATTCAGAGATGAGGCAATCTTTCTCGGATCATGACCTGCAGGTGTACTGTCCGGATCCGCTCTGCGAATGAAGTAGGTGATCTTTGCCCTTAATTGTTTCAGAGACAAATTTGAACCTGAAGTTTCTCCCTTAAATAGCTGTCCTCCCCTAAAGTCTGAAGTTCTACGAAGATAGACCTTTAGGCACTCTACTGGACACAGAGATGCATCTTCCTTCGATTCTCCAGGGACCCCACCTTTTAGTGGGTAGCTCATTTTTAGCGAGAATCGTTGGGTCAGGACACAGATTCAGTTCTCCACTTTCCGTGAACTGAATATGGTCCTCATCCCTCGAAAGGGCCACTATTTCGCTAACTCTGGCTCCCGAGGCTAGTGCAAATAGGAATATAACTTTTTTGGTCAAATCTTTCAGAGAGCAATCTTCATTGTTCAGAGTTGATGCCAAATGAAGAACCTTATCTAAAGACCATGAAATGGGCCTCGGAGGTGCTGCAGGCCTAAGCCTAGCGCAGGCCTTAGGGATCTTATTAAAGATTTCGTTAAAGAAGTCTACCTGGAAGGCATACAGCAAGGGTCTAGTCAAGGCAGATTTACACGTAGAAATCATGTTGGCTGCAAGTCCTTGTTCATGAAGATGAATAAAGAATGATAGACAGAAATCCATTGAAATTTCTTTTGGCTTCTTTGCCTTGACAAAGGCAACCCTTTTCTTCCAGGATGACTCATATTGTCTTCTGGTAGATTTAGACTTATATTCTTCTAAGAAGTTTATGCTGTCTCTCGAAATCCCAAACCTTTTCTTGACTGCTAAGGAGAGAAAATCATGATGAAGGTTCCGGGTTTTCTGTGATGAAGCGAAGACAGTCGACTTCTGCACTTGTTGAGTCAGAACTGGATCCGGCAACAGGACCAGCTTCAGTCACAGTTCCAATATTAGAGGAAACCAGATGCTGTTCGCCCACTTGTGAGCCACTATCGCTGCTGTTCCCTGAAAGGATCTCAGTTTGTTGAGGACTTTCAACAGAAGATTGGGTGGAGGAAACAGGTAAATCCTGGACCATCTGTTCCAATCTAGGGACATCGCGTCCACTGCTTCTGCTAGAGGGACCTTGTATGGGGCCACGTAACGAGGTAGCTTCTTGTTTTCACTCGTCGCAAAGAGGTCGATTTGCAGTTCTGGGACTTGACGTAAGATGAAGGAGAATGATCCTGCGTCTAGGGACCATTCTGACTCTATCGGTGTTAGCCTGGATAGAGCGTCCGCCGTCACATTGCGGAACCCTTGGAGGTGAACTGCTGACAAGTGCCATCTCTTCTTTTCTGCCAAACGGAAGATGGCCAACATCATTTGGTTGATTTGGGGCGATCTCGAGCCTTGTCGATTCATACATCTCATTACCACTTCTCTGTCCAGAACCAGTCTTATGTGGATCGAGCAGCGAGGCTTCAGTTTCTTCAGAATTAGAAAAACTGCCATGGCTTCCAGAATGTTGATATGAAAGGTCTTGAATAGGGAGGACCAAGTCCCTTGGACTTTCCGTTGGTGAGAGGGACCTCCCCATCCTTCCTTTGAGGCGTCCGTGTGAATGATGATCTTGAATCCCAGATGTTCCAGGAACTGGATCACTGTCTTGGAGGCTTGCATGCATTCTGCTTCGGATGCTGCCCACACCAGCCAATCATCCAGATAGGCCACTACCTGAACTCCTTTTAGGCGTAGTTGATGAACGACTGCGTTTGCAAGCTTCGTGAAGATCCTTGGGGCTATGTTTAGTCCGAAGGGCATAGCTCTTTAGACATATTGTTTCTTCTGTAGCTTAAATCCTAGGTAGGAGGAAATTTGGCGATTGATTGGAACATGCCAATATGCGTCTGCCATGTCTATGAAGACTGTGTATGCCCTTTTGGGCAACAGGGTCTATATGTGTTGAAGGGTTAGCATCCTGCACTTGTGGTTTACTATGAACTTGTCGAGTGGCGACAAGTCCAGAATGACTCTGAGTTTGTCTGAGTCCTTCTTTGGAACACAAAACAGCCTTCCTTGGAATTTGATGGACTTTTCCCTCTTTATTACTCTCTTGTCTAAGAGTTCTTGGACATATTCTTCCAGAACGGGGGTTGAGTGTTGGAAGAATTGAGGGAAAGATGGTGGAGCTACATTCCAGCTCCAACCCAGTCCGTTTTTTATTAGGCTGTGGGCCCAGGGATCGAAGGTCCAGCGATCCCGGAAAGGGAATAGTCTCCCTCCTACCGGAAGCATCTCACTTGGAGTGCTGACCAGAGGACTTGCCTCCTTGGCAGCATCCACCTTTGTTCCCTCTGCCTCTTGAGGGGCGTCTAGAGGATCCTCGAAATGAGCCTCTAGCTTTCGGCCGAAAGGTAGTAGACTGCCTCTCAAAAGCCGGGGTAAAGTCTGGCGATTGTGTCGCCAACTGCTGGGGTACCAATTGATACGTGGTAGGTGGTTGTGCCACTGCCTGGGGCACCGCGGCCGCGGGAAGATGATGATGTTGTCTAGGGGGGCAAAAGGGCGCCCTTGGCCTCTTTGTCTTCCTCTTAGGCTGGGGACCCTCATCTGGGGGAAGACTTCCTCTTCATTGACAAGCCCCACTTTTGGAGAAGGTTCCTATTCTCCGTGGCAGCTTTGTCAACGACTTCCTTGACCACTTCACTTGGGAAGAGGTCCTTTCCCCAGATACTTGACAATATCAGCTTCCTCGGTTCGTGTCTCCCCACAGCCGAGGCGAACACAAAATCTCTGCAAGCTCTTCTGGCTTTGATAAAACCATATATGTCCTTCGTCATGGTTGCCAGATGTGCTTTGGCAATAACCATAAACATATCTGGAGTCTGGGATTCGCTTGCCATTGTCTCTAACATAGTTTGAAGAGACAGAGGTGGCGAGTCTTTCTTAGTCTCCTGCTCCCTGCGCAGGAGAAAATCTGACAACTTGGGGAGGTCCTCGCCGAACTGGCGTCCGGCAATGTCAGCCTCCAACTTCCCGACTGAGAAGGTAAAATGCACATCCTTCTAGTCCTTTTGGTCCAACGGTAAAGCTAAGGAGAACAGCTTACACTCTTCGAGTGTAGGACACGGTTTCCCGGCTTCAATCGCCTTCAAGGCAGCCTTGTACCCTTTTTCCATAAAGGGGAAGGCTCAGGAAGATGAAGCAACAAAGGAAAGATGCTTCTTGCTCAGAGCCGGCACTTTTGAGTTAGTGAAGGCCCTCTCCTTCAAGGTACTCGTCATCAAAGCCTGAACTTTAGCATGGTAAAAAACTATGACCTCTTTCGGCTCTGTCTCCTCCTTTGAAGCTGGCTCAGTCTTCAGACGGACGAAGCAGTCTGGGTAAGCCCCGAAGCTGGGCCACAATTCCATATCTTCGACGGGAAGTGTACCCAACTTCTCAGAAATGAAGATCTTACCTGTCGACATTGCCACGGGTTCACATCCGAGAATGGAGGAAGATCCTTTACGTTAAGTCTCTTCTGCGACGTACGGGAAGCTGCAAGTTGGCGCATCTCCAACCTTAACGCAGCTTGCTTCTCATCAGTTTGTTTTTAGATCTGCTGCACCGTTAGAATTGATGACAAAGTCGTCCCAATGCCGTCTGATGTGGGAGCAGCTGGCGTCGAGGGAACAGGTTCTAGGACAGGAACCGATGAAACTGAAACTGCTTCAGCTTCCTCCTCGTCGGTCTCAGGAGCCACAGTTGACTCCTCTTCCTGACCTTCCACAAGAAGGTCGTGTTCAGTGCCCTCTGACACTTCTGACATCTTGTCATCAAGCTGGATGTCTTTCATGGCATCCGAGACATCAGACTCTACTAGAATCTGGACGCAGAGGATCTCTGGATGAGGCAGAGGGATAACTGCATCTGCCGATGCCCTTGGGAAAAGATGAGTCCGCATCTTCTCATTAGGAAGGTAAGGCCCATGGTATTTTTCTGAGAACCCCTGACCCATTTTCGCAGCTTCTCCCTTGCTGCATCCCTTGACTCCGTCGACTTCTGGTCGTTAAAAGCCTCAGTAACCAAGTTAGTACAAATGTCATATACCTGGGGGTCCCAATACTTCAGAGGCCCCTTAGTAGTCACACAGCGTGCATGCGTCCTGCACAAACCATGGCCGCATAAGTTCTTGCTGCGGACATTGCAGAACATGCTCCCACACTTGGGATGGTCCTCTTGTAAAGAGAGGAAAATTCAATGTGTATACGGTGAATAATCTCACAAAATCAAGTATACAATATATTATTTTATGCATGTAGCTTAGGATAGATAAGCTAGAAAGGAAAAAGGAAAGACACATACATGTGCTTCCTGTTCAGCCAATTGTTGTGATCTCCCTTAAAATTAAAACTATTAGTAAATCTATGCAGAGAACCATTGGAAGATTTCTATTCTATGACGATAGAAAAGTAACTTAACACCATCTTCCAGACGTTTTAATATTGGGGATTGTTATCAGTTATCACTAATTAAGTTATAGAAAGAACTTACCTTCTTTATATTATATGGTCTCAACAACAGGGTGCACATGGCAACACAGAGTATGTTGGAAGAAACTTTTGGACTACTGTATAATCTATACTGTAGTTTTCTGTTTGCAGTATGATCTATATTGCAATTATACTGGCTACTGTATAACCATATACTGTATGCCGGCAGGCTAGCACCTGGGTACAGTTCAGAAGATATTTTTCCTTCTGGGATAATGGGCTGCAGTCCGCCGGCAGCCGTCGGCAGGTCGCCAGCCGCCGGAGGGTCGCCGGGTGGCGGCAGTCTATGCCAGCTGGCGATTATGTATTATACCCGGCGGTCAGCGGCCCATCCGGGTGCCGGCAGCTAGTCATAGCTACCGGCAGGTTAGGACCCAGTGGTACTAGCCAGTAGAGGTAGAGAGAAAAGCATGGATCGAGGGATTGTGTAAGAGCTCTACCTAACTGCCTTCCATCCAGAATGAGGGTTCAAATGGAAGGGGAGAATGTAACATTCAAGCTTCCACCCATCCATAACATTGCCGGTCCCTACCAGCAAGGTTTATGGATGGCAGTCCAAGAGAGGGCTGAAGAACACTCAACAGAACAGGGACTTCTGTCGGCAGCCGGCACAGCCGAGCTACAGACAGAAAACCCGAACCAGTCCCACAATCTGCCGGCAACTGGGTCGATTGTAGGATGATGGCCAAGAGCTTGTGATGGCTAGGCCTTCACTAAAGGACCGAATGGGGAGGGGTGAGGGTCCTATAAGGTGTGGAAGGAGCCGGCAGTACAGCCTGTCCTACCTCACCTAACGAAACTCTGTTCTAGTATTAGAGCTATCTCATGTGGCTAGAGAATTCTATTCTGGAGGCTAGGGTTAACTTAATACAGTAAAGGGGTCGGCAACACCCTCACCGCCACCCCTAAACCAAAGGGAACAGAGTTCTAGTGCCGATGTCTCCTAAGCAGTAGAAGAATTCTAATCTTCAGCCTAGGGTCTGCCGGCACAGGACTAGTCTGCTAGACCACAGGGAGAAGGTATGTCATACAAAACCTTCAGGTGTGGCCTAGGGAGGTCTAGCCTCCTTTGTCGGCAGCCTAACCTAACAGGGGAATGTCATTCACCCTGCCAGACAGCTACCGACTACAATCCCAAAAACCTGCATCTGCAGTTACAGGGGAGGACAGAAAACCTTAGCCTAGTTCTACCTGAATGCAATTCAAGGCATCACTAACTAGGATTAAGCCTACGCTAACTCAGAGGGAAAAACAGATTGCTCTTAAAGGAGCCTTTGTAGGGTGACGGCCAGATCCGTTTTCATTCATAGAAAATGGGAATATTATAAAGTGGGGTGGACTGTGGCCGTCATTCTAAAATCGAGTTCGTAGAAAACTGGAATATTCTGAACTGTGGCCGTCGTTCTAAAAACGATTTTGGCGGGAGAAGCGAACTTAAAAAACCCACCTAACCTATGCTAAAAGCGTATCCTTACCCAGGGGGGCTTCGCCCCCCTCCCCCCCCCCGGACACCCCCCCCCCTCTTACCTACTAGGGGAGCGAGAAGATTCATGGCCGGAGTAAGAACTCGAGCCACAAATTTTCAGGTAATTTAGGGTTTTCGGTAAAAAACATAAAAGGGTGCGTTTAAGCACATATTTAAGATCCGTAGACCATGTCCAAACGTTTTTATTCTATACAAGATAACAGTCGGAGCGATAATAAGCAAATTAGGATGCTTGGCCGTAGCTCTACAAACTACCCCTCTTAAATCTCCGAAGGAGACTAGTATCGTCCTATAAAAGCCTAGGAGATATCTATCTCCATACATAAGAGCAAATGGGGACGTGTATGAAAGTATACTAAAACCACTAGGCTAATAGCCTAGAGGCAGTGAGAATCGATTACCTAAATCACCGAAACTCTCTCGTATACTATCCTGCAAGAGGAAATTATGCATTTATATAATCTTACATGTATAAAATTTTGCCTAAAGCTTCATTAAAATTATAACTCTAGGAAAGTCTATTATATCATGCATGAAGTACTAAAACTGAACGCCTAGGCTAGGAAGCCTAGCATCAATAGGTTCGGTTACCTAAATCACCGAAGCTAAAATTATTACTATCGGCATAATATAAAGCATACCTAGCAATGAAGACTATATAGTTAAAGATATTAAAGCTATAAAGGCCGGAAAGGTCATTCTGGCTAACTAAATGACTCATGCATTACAAACGACAGCGTCCATGACACCTCCGGCTAGGCAACAGCTCTTGCAACGATAATTTAACTTTAATTCGTAATAAATAAGACAAGAGCTTACAATTATACAATGTAAAAATCAATACTCAACTTTCCAGAGGCAGATGATGCTGGAGAAAGCATGATAAATCCAAATTTCTTCCAAAATAGAAAGAGAACACAGCAAAATCACCGAGTAATGGCGCTACGAAAGAAGGAATGACAAGATGGCGGTCGGATATGATGTCATATAGGTACTCAAAACAGTAAGGAGTGGTGCCTTAATAACGGCTTCCCTCTCATTCTTGCTACTTTCCCTCTGGAAGCGTTAACGCTATTCGGGGTGAGGATAGCTATGTGGCGTGTCAAGAATACGTCCTCTGATATTATGCGGTATCCCTAAAGGTAAATTTAGAGATATTCGTGCCAGGAGTTAGAATTCTGGATACCTTAAGGTTAAAATCTCTGGGAATATCACTGTAGTCAAATATACCCTAGGAAGCTACTTTAAAGGAACTTCCATCAGGACGACATAGCCTGAGCTTCTGGAGACTCATACTTCTACATAACGTTTCTTAGGAAAACGTTATATTTGATAAGCTTAGCTTCTGGAGCCAGAATATCTGAACTCTCGGCCTTATCTAGAGAACCGGGTCACATTGACTTTCTTTTGTCTGGTGAGGTCCTGCTATCACCAGATAGGCGTTTCTTAGCAAAGAATGAGGATCCGCAGTCTCGATGGACTCTGTGGAAGATTGTTCCACTATCTCATGATCTCTACCTGTGCCCTGTCTACACTCTGAAAGCTTACTAAAGTAGAACTTCTGATACTTCTTCAGGCCCTTTGTTTGTTCGAGAACACGGAGGAACACTTTCCCTGAAGGGGATTAGGCAGCAGATTCTTTACTTTATTAAACAAGCCAATCCTCATTCAGTCCCCCATGCCCATGATGTCTGGGCAGTGGCAACCTCGGTTAATTATTTCCATCACATGAACTTTGAAGACTTGAAACGATATACCGGTTGGAAATCACCTACAGTCTTTAAACGCCACTATTTGAAATCTTTGGAGGCCCTTAAATTTGCAACAGTGGCGGCTGGAAATATAGTTCCTACGGATATAGAAGAACCATTATAATAAGGTCGTGTCTTTTATATGTAAAGGCAACCGGGGAGGTGCAAAAGTATAATAAAGCCCCTAAGCTGTTAGGTTAGGGGCAGGGGAATCGACTACCTTAATCATCAAAACCCCTTGTATACTCTCTAGCCCTGGACAGGTAGCGTGGCCAAACTCGCCCGTTACAAGTAGAGTGGTGTCATATGTGTTACGCTCCCTTTTGGGGGGGGGGGTGGGGGGTTAAAGGGAGGATACCAATTTACAATTTTTTTTTTAATAGTTTACTAGTCTAAAGAGTCTACTTTCTACTGGTGTAGGAGAAAAAAAAAACGTTGAATATAAAATAACACTGTACTTACATAAATACGAAAATAAGTATAAAAATAAAATTTTTCATAAATAACTTGCACTGGACACTTTAAAATAAAACAATGAACAAAAAACCACTTGTGTGCTGCAACTAGAGTCCTGTGTGCACAACTTGACATAAAATCATCGCCGATATCAGCAAAACTGCCAGATCTGTAAAGAAAAGAAAAAGCGGCTAATTTTTGTATACGCAAAATCACTACAAAATATTTGTGTGAAAGGAATGCTATATTTATAATGGTAATACTTATTATATTTGGATGAATTTTTCCAAAAGTCATCTACAATGATCCCAGATGATGGCAAAACCTTAGGAATTATATATAGTTAATATAAACTGGGCAAAAGCTTAGTTCAAATGTAACACGTACCGTGCGTAATTGACGTAAAAGAAAGGCATATCTAGAAAGAGTACTAATAATTGATGTATATGCAATAAAATGGTATAAAGGTTAAAAATTATTTTTAGTAAGTATAAACGGGTAAGAAAAATAATTCGTGAAACTTACTACGTGAGTTGGCACTGGTCGCAGGTGTAGTTGACATGCGAGTTACAAACAGGCTTATGGCACTTGCCACACAAAAGCTTGGTCCTGACATTAGTGTCTTCTTCAAAGGTAATGTTCAAAGGCTCTTCTTCATCACTACTGACGAAAAGGAGCTCCAAAAACTCCTCCTCCTTGAGATATTTCTTCGCCATGCTGAAATCTGAAAACAGGAAAAAATAGAAAATTAGAAATTAGCCTCAAAATCACATTTTTGAAGCTTTCAAAACAAAATGGCAATTGGTAAAAGTACCTACACCATTCACTGATATGTTCCAATAGACACAATTACATTATTTCACTAAATAATAATACAGTAATGTAAAATGCAAAATGTTTGCGTATGCGTGACATACCCCTGTAACGGTAACGTGGTTGCTAATATGCAACAATTCCAACTATGGAGGCCGATATCTGGCGAATGCGTCGGAGTAGAGAAGTGGTGAATGTTTCCTGCGATGAAGCTGGTGAGCAACTAACGGCTCCTGGGTAGACAGGCCAGAGCCTGCAAGGCGTCTATGCGCAGAAACGAAAAAATGAGTTTTTGCGCCGCTTCCCGGCCAAATCTGACACCACGCTACCTATCCAGGGCTAGGAGGAAAAACCCATGTGCAATCACTGAATCTTATATGTATAATCCCCTAATATCTTCATTTAGTTAAAATAACACCAGGAACACATAATATATCATGCATGAAAGTAAACTAAAGCGCCTAGGCTAGCATCTCTAGCATCATAAAATCGGCTACCTACACTCACCGAAATTAAAGAATACTATCGGCATAATATAACTAATTCCTAGCAATGAAGCCTAAATAACTAATACTGATACTTAGTTAAGAAACCGGGACAGTCGTTCCGGCTAACTAAATAAAGCATGCAAAACGAACGACAGCGTCAGGGACGCCTCCGGTTAGGCAATAGCTCCGCCACAAAACACAGTATCTTTCAATAGAAAAGCGTTACTTTATGGCCAGAGCTAATTTATACAGTATAAGAATTAAATACTCAACTTTCCAGTGACCGAAGAAGCTGAAGATTGCGACATGGATGCAGTAAATAGCGAAACAACTGGGAAAAACACCTGGTCAAACACGCTACTACAAAAGGAATGGAGTTGGCGGGCGGTGATGACGTCAGCCAAGATGGCGTCGCATATGAGGTCATCCAAGTACCCATAACAGTAACGGAGGAGGAGAATTCTGTAACGGCTCCTCTCATATCTTGCCACCAATGTCCCCCTCGAAGCGTAAACGCTATGTGGGGTGCAGATAGCTATGTGGCGTGTCAAGAATACGTCCCCTGTTATTATGCGATATCGTAAAGGACAACCTTAAGGGTACTCGCGCCAGAAGTTAGAATTCTGGAAACCTTTGGTTTATTTCTCTGGGAATATCCACTGTAGTCATATATACCCTTAGGAAGCTACTAAAGGAACCTTCCATCAGGATGACATGGCTACCTCACCCAAAAAACGGATTTTGAGCGAAGCGAAAAATCTATTTTTGGGTGAGGTAGCCATGTCGTCCTGATGGAATTTCCTTCATTAGTAGCTTCCTAGGTATATTTTACTACAGTGATATATCCCAGAGAATTTACCAAAGGCATCCAGAATTCTAACTCCTGGAGCAAATATCCCTTAAAATTTAAAAAGGGATATCGCGTAATATCAGAGGACGTATTCTTGACACGTCTCATAGCTATCTACACCCCTAATAGCATTTCCGCTTCGAGAGGAAAAGTGGCAAAAATATAGGAGAGTCGTTAAAGAGGCGACACTCCTACCGTACTGTAAATAGTGCGCCAAATCGCCACCGCACGGCGCCACCAAGCCATTCTTTGTAGATACAGTACCATAGGGAGGAATTCATTATCCTTTTGTCAAAAAGAGGGTGGGTCCATCAGGACGACATGGCTACCTCACCCAAAAAAGGGATTTTGACGAAGGAAAAATCTATTTCATGGGAGAGACCTGTGACGCCCGGTAAAAAGGGTCCTTCTTTACACTTTTCTAATATAAATCTTCCAAATATACTAGAGAAAGATAAAAGCATGGAATGCAGAGGTTACTACCCTCGCGCGATCACCTTGTGGGTGTCGTGTATTTAACAAGGGCGTGTGAAAACCACTATTCACAGGCTGTCTTCCATTTAGATAATCTCTTCATCAAAGGGGAGGGCCGTGACAGGCCCTAGAGATACAGTTCGACTACCCCACCGACACCTACTACTCCCGCTCTCCAGATCATCCTTCTGCAAGAACATATGGATTGGCAAGGAAAGGGTGGGTCCGTACAAAAATAACCGGGAAGGGTTTCACCGGGCGTCACAGGTCTCTCCCCAGAAATAGATTTTTCCTTCGTCAAAATCCCTTTTCTGGGTCGATCTGTGACGGCCGGTGAAAATGTACCAGAGAATGCCTTCCAAGCCCAGTAAAGTAATAACATAATGCGGAGAATACAATCACCATGTATATAATATAATAATGTAAGAAACGTCCAATTACCAACTAGCCAAATGACATATGGAGCGTAAGGCTAAATAACTAAGACGACAAGGAATCAACTGAGTGTCGAATCGCAAAAGTCATCAAACCTTACATGTCTAAGCATATCTAAACCTTAAAGGAACGGTAACTACAATAACAGTTAATTAAACCATAGGAATTAAACATGGCTAATATCATAGGGCTAACGAACTACCTAAGAGAGTGGCGACGTGGTGTGAGTGGCGGGTAGGAGGGAGAAGAGAAGAGATGGAAGAAAGGAAGAAGCAGAGATTAATGGAGAGGGAAAAGGCTCCCTGCTGCCATCGTCGGGTATTTAAGGGCCTGTAAGATCTTTAGATAGTGGCATTTGACAACCATAGGGGATTTCCAACCCGTATATTTTTTAAAAATCACCAGAGTCCCTGTTCTGGAAGTAATTGATGTAGGTATCTACTGTCCGTATATCATGAGCCTGGGGAAATGATTCCGGATTAGTATGTTTAAAGAAGTAGAGGATTTGTTGCCTGATACCGTGAATGGAAATAGTACCTCCTTGTTCCCCGATAACCAAGGGGCCAGACGAGCGGGTGGCAGTTCTAGCTAAAAAAGGCCTTGAGAGTAGTGACTGAACACAGAGAAAAGATCCTGGGGAAGAAGAATAATCTTCCGAGGGGAGCACCTATTTTGCGGATCCTCATTTCTTAGCTATGAAAGCATTGTCTGGAGAAAGGAGTTCTTCGGCTGAAGGGAGGAAATCTATGTTTTCCGGGTTCGTGAGAGAGCTGCTAGTTCTGATATTCCATCACCTGAGGCCAAAAGCCGTTAGAAATAAAGTCTTCCTAAGAAGAGTGATAAGAGCAGGTTTCATTGTCCGTGTCCGGCACAAGTTTAGAGGACACCGTTCATAGCCAGAGTCCTTTTGTGGCCGAACCGAAGGTCAAAGCCTAGCACATGTTTTTGGAATAGATGAGAAATAGGAATTAGCTAGGTCAATGTTAAACCCAACAAGGAAGATCTTCTTCAAAGCTGAATTGATGGTGGTTAAAGTGCTAACTGTTAGGCCTTTGCCAAATAAGAACCTCAAGAAAGAGATGTCTATATTCGGAGACATACGAGTATGGTCTGAACTCTTAGGGAATCTGCTAGTTGTTAACGGCCGAATCTTATTGGCGAATTGTCGAGTCCCTTTTGTCTGATTCGATGAAGAGATCGATTTCCTGTCCAATGTTCGCGTCTCTACGAGCTGCAAACTTCCTGTAGTCCACAAAGTCAGAGTTTTGGCTATCCTTAAGCAAACTGACACAGTGAGTTTGGATTACTTGAGTCAGTTTGGGGAACGGAATCCGGAAGGGACGGAGTTTCAACTCGAGGAGGAGAGAAAACCAACTCTTCTTGGCCAGTGAGGCGGTACTAAAGCCACTGCCCCCCGGAAGGAGCGTAGTTTGTGTAAAAGTCTCATTAGAAGATTCACAGGGGGAAATAGGTAAACCTTCTTCTAATGGTTCCTGAGTATCCACCAGAATGAAATTATGTCTAGAGACCATTCTGACTCCAGTGGTTTCGTCCTGGATAGTGAGTCCGCTTTCACATTCTGGACTCCCGCAAGGTGAGTTACTGACAGGATCCAGTTCTTTTCTGTTGGCCAGGCGAAGATAGTGACCAGGATCCGATTCAGGTTGGGTGACTTGGATCCTCCCCTGTTGACGCAGTGTACTACGTCTGTGCTTTCTGACACTACTCTGATGTGACTCGACCTCAGAGGAGAGTGTCTCTTCAGGGTCAAGAACACTGCCATGGCTTCGAGAACATTGATATGGGTCTGTTTCATGGCGGGTGACCAAGACCCCTGAAACATCTGATGTTCGGAGTAATCCCCCCATCCACTTAGAGGCGCGGCTGTATGGAATGTCTCTTGTGGAGGTGGGAATTGTAGAGGAACCGATTTGGAGAGGTTCTTCGGTTCGGACCATGGGCGTAGTCTCATTTTCAAGACAGAGGAGATCTTCGAGACCTTGTCTCTTAAAGGTACTGTAGCTCTCTTTCTCCAAACTCGATTGATATCTTTGAATTTTTGTTATTGAAGTGAATTGGAGAAGGCCGATGATACTCTCTAAGGTTCTTCTGGACATCTGTTTGTGTTTGAGAAAATTCTTGATCTTGGAAGCTATTCCTCTTACCTTTTTGGAAGGGAGAGACAACGTGTGCTTCGAAAGGTCCCACTGAATGTCTAACCATTCTAAGTGGGCTGATGGTTGCAGGCGAGACTTTTGGAGATTGACCCGAAATCACAGGTTGTCGAGAAATCGAAGTACTTCCTTCGTAGCTCTGTTGCCTTCTATGGCCGACCGAGCCCAAATGAGCCAACCGTCCAGATAAGCCATGATCTGTATCTCTTGGTTCCTGAGTTGTTCTAACACTGTCTCTCCCAGTTTCGTGAATATCCTGGGATCAATGTTGAGGCTGAAGGGCATGTCTTGAACGCAAAGGCTTTCCTGCCTCGGCGGAAACCCAGATAAGAAGAGAAGTTTCGAGCTAAAGGCACATGATAATAGTCGTCGGTAAGATTGACAGAGGTGGTGACGGCCCCACGGGGAAGTAAGGTCCGTACCTGAGAGATAGTCAACATCCGGAACTTGTCGCAGAGAATGTAAGAGTTTAGCTTTGACAAGTCCCGGTCCACTCTCAATGCCGACAAGCCTTTCTTCGGAATTGTGAACAGGTGGCCTTGGAACCTCAGTGATTGGTCCCGTTTGATTGCTTTCTTCTTGAGTAACTCTGTGGTGAACTCTTTCAGGATGGGAGTGGATTTCTGGGAGAAGGTCACTGGTGGAGGAGGAGGACCTTGTGGCCATTTCCACCTCAAACCTTTAGAGATTATGCTATGAGCCCACGGACCGAAGGTCCAATGGTCTTGAAAGTGGTAAAGTCTCTCCCCTACCGGGACCACCTCGTTGTAAGGGAGTGAACCTAGGTCCTTTCCTTCCCCGAGCCCCCTTTTTTCTAGGTCCGCCTCGATGGCGGAACTGTCTTCTACTCCTGTATCTTCCTCTCTGGTGTCCACACAAGGAACCTGAGAGTTCGGAGCTAGGGCTGTATGCAGGCGAGGGCATCCAAACGGGGTTGGGCTGTGTACCTGGGGAATCAGTGAGGTATCCCACCTGATGAGGGGGGATCCGGATGCATAGGCGTCGAATCAGAGGAAGACTGTGATGACGAGTGGGTAACTGACTATTGATGGCAGTGACCTCGGTTCGTTTTGTAGAGGGCAACTCTCTGCTTCTTCTTGAAGAAAGCTTGCTTTTGGTCTTCGACCTTCTTTCTGGCAGTGAGGCCCCGCCTTTCCTGCAATTTTGGGTTGCTCACGTATCATCTTGTAGAACCTTGTTCACCTCCTCCTTAGGGAAGAGGGTTTTACCCCATCAGGAGGAAACTATCAGCCTGCTCGATTCCTGTCTGATAGAGGCCTCAGACAGAACGTATTTCCTACAACTAACCCGATCAGACCACCAAACGTGTAGGTCAAATTGGAAGGGCAGAGATTGGTTCTTCATGAATATTCGAAACAAAGTCTCAGTGGGATAAATCGAGGCTAGGGTCTCCCCGAGGTGGGGTCCGGCTCTTTAAGACCCGGCATGGCCAAACCTTCTTTGTCAGCTTGAATAGTAAGACCTGTCCAATTATCCGTAATAGGCAAGGCAACAATGAAAGCAGTTGTAGATATGGCGTATTCCCCATTGTGTGGGGTGAGCTTGGAATTAGCGTACCCCCCAGACCGACAACATCCTGGTCCAGACAGATCAAGCCTGCCCTTTAGGAAATAATACCGTTACCTTCGGTACCTTGTCTAACCTAACCAAGGCATGCTCTTTCAATCGAACGAATCCGTTGAATGGGAATTCTAGTCCCTGAGAGTAAATTCTAGGTCCTCCAGAGGGCGGATGTCTATGCCATCCAGAGTTATGGTACCATCTATATATGGGACATGTAAGGCAAATTTCTATGTGTTGTTTTTATCGAAGGAGGTTACTTCGATACGCCTGGGGCTGTAGGGGGAGTCATCCGAGTTCCTGAACGGATCCGACTCACCACCATATCTTTGAGCTCCGTCATAGCCCCTTGGCTTGCCCTAGAATGTGTTGTATCTGCTCTTTAACCCTACCCCTGGCTTTTAGCAGTCATGGTTTTATGCACATCAGGATCCTTTGAGGGTCCTAGGTCGGTGACGCAGGTAATTGCAAAGCTGAAGGCTCAAAACTCATCACCACCTACCTGCCCGTCCATGGGGTCGATGTCCAACCCTAGAGAGGACACTCCGAGGAGATAGGGTCCTCTAGATGGAGCATTCCTTCCAAACATTGATACCCAAGGGCGGAGAGCCGCTCTTGGCAGGCCGGAGAGATTCATCATCATCCTGAAAGAAGTGAGGGGATTAGTGATGAAGGAGAAGACCGTTCTCCTCAATAAGCAATGCATACATAAATCCAGATCAAATTAAATCATCGCCAAAAGATACCAAAAGGAAACATATTAGAACCAACTTACATCATGGGTCAGGAGTAGGGAGGACAGCTCGTAGCAGAGCGTGCATGACTCCGGGAACCATAAGTCTGGATGTTCGTTGAAACTCTGGTTAGTGATCCTATTCACAGGCTGGGATCAACCGTATAACTAAAACTAATAATAATGTCTATATTTATGCATATATCTAATTATAGATATGTATAAATATGGATAAATATCCATACAACATCGTGTTCAAATAGAAATAAATTTCTACTCAGTACTTGGGACCGAACGCCAGCCACTTTTAATGAAAAGCCAGGTCGAAACCAACCAATGCCATGAGAGGCTATCTACTGTTCCTTGAGACTCCTGTCAGTGAACAGATGAATCAATAGAATACTAATATCCAGTAACCACGTAACATGTAACTATAAACCTCATCGGTAAAATAATGTTAGACCCGGTTCGGAACGTCTGAGTCAGGGGTGGCCAACCTATGGCGCATGCGCCAACAGTGGCGCATTGCATGATTACGAATGGGGCACTATACCCCAAAGATAGTGAATTGACTGACTTTTCTTTAAAATTGCTAATTATGTTCATATACAGTGAACCCTCGTTTATCGCGGTAGATAGGTTCCAGACCCTACCGCAATGGGTGAAAATCCGAGAAGTAGTGACACCATATTTACCTATTTATTTAACATGTATATTCAGACTTTTAAAACCTTCCCTTGTATGTAGTACTGTTAACAAACTACCCTTTAATGTACAGAACACTTAATGCATGTACTACAGTACCCTAAACTAAAACAGGCAAAAATATTAAAGGCGATTTTAAATCATGCATTTCCTAAAAACGCCAGAAAGCACGATAAAAAATGGCAACCAATGTTTTGTTTACGTTTCTCTGATCATAATGAAGAAACAAACGCATTTAGTGTACACATCTATGTATAGGTTAGTTTTTGCATCGATTATATTGATTATACAGTATGTTGATTTTGTTATTACCAATGTTTTACTTAATTTTTCTTAGGACTTCCAAATGAAATGTTTTTCTTTATGACGCCGCCTGAAACAACGGCGTCATAAAGTACGCTCAGTAAACAACCACGCTCAGTAAACAAAAAAGCATTTAATGCACATGATGAAAGTGATAAATAATTATATTACAGTAAAAGCTTTTAGAAAATATGTTATTACAAATATTATTTACCGTATCTATACAAAATCATACAGTACATACTGTACGTAGCAAAGCAGGAAAACAATTTAAGAGAGAGAGAGAGAGAGAGAGAGAGAGAGAGAGAGAGAGAGAGAGAGAGAGAGATTGTTTTACGTACGTGAATGTAAATTTTAAACAAAAAAAAATATGATAGGTTACAACATGTATACTCTTCAGACTTTTAAAACCTTCCCTTTAACTTAATGCATACAATACTAAACTAAAACAGGCACAAATATTAAAATGTTAGAATATTAAAGTAAAAAATAAAGATTGTTACTGTACTCACCACGAAAGAAGTTGAAGAAAAACTTGAATGATGATGGCGATGAATTTGCTGCACAGTAGAAATGATGATGATGAAGCTGATGATGTCTTCTACTGTGCAGCCAATGATAGTATTTTACATCTCTTCAGAAGGAGGTGTCTTTTCCTGGGACACCTCTTTAACTTCTTCCTGGAAAACTTCTTAAATTTCTTCCGAAGGCGTACTAGCAGGAGGAACTGGCTCTTTTTTGCGAGGCTGGAAGAACATTGTGATCGGAAGTTGCTGCAGCTGCTTCTTTTTTCGCTCTAAGAGCATCCTGTTGGGAGTCATGATTTCATCGATCTTGTTGCAGAATTGCATAGACCGAACCATATCCTCGTCCCACTCTTGCAACATTTCTTTCACCTCCTTTATATGGTTACAGACCTTGGCAAGCCGTTCTAATGTTAAGCCCGTTTCTTCGACATTTTCTTGGGTCTCTTTCTGTGTTTCGCTCTTTTCTTCACTGGCCGATTTCGTCAGGTTTTCTAGGTCTGCGTCAGTTAGCGGCTGGGAATGGCAGTCCAACAACTCGTCGACGTCTTCAGTCGTCATGTCGCCAAACCCGTCACCTCCAATTATCGCAGCTAACTGCACAGATTTGCATATTGCAGAGTGTTGGATTTCAGACAGAGTAAATCCCTCGTCGTCGTAAACAATCTGGAGCCACAACTTCTTCCAGCTCGCATTCACGGTTACAGGTTTCATTTCTTGCAGTGCCTTCTGAATGTTCTGCAGGTACGTGGCTATGGTGTACTGCCGCCAGTACGCCTTCAAATTAAAATCTTCATCTTCATCTTCTTGGGCAGCATCCACACACGCAACGAGGTCCGCCAAGGTATTCTTCGTGTAGGGGGCCTTGAACGGCCTTATAACCCCCTGGTCCATCGGTTGAATTAATGACGTGGTGTTGGGTGGCAGGAACTCAACCTGAACGCCCTCACGCGACAGGTCAGTTGCGTGTCCACCAGCGTTATCCATAAGGAGAAGGATCTTGAATGGCAAGCCCTTCTCTAAGAGACATTGACTGACTTGCAGGATGAAACACTGGTGGAACCAGTTGGAGGTCAGCATCTTTGTAATCCATGCTTTTGCATTATGCATCCAGTACACGGGAAGGAGATTCTTATTCTTATTTTTCAAAGCGCGAGGATTTTTCGACTTATAAATAAGCCAAGGCTTTAGCAAAAATCCAGCAGCATTGCCACACATCACGAGGGTAACGCGATCCTTGAATGCTTTAAAGCCAGAGGCTTTGGCTTCTTCTTTGAACAGGAAAGTTCGCAACGGCATTCTCTTCCAAAACAAGCCGGTCTCATCCATATCAAACACTTGTTCCGGCTTGTATCCACCTTTGGCGATAATATTCTTGAACGTCTCGTTCACGTAAGTTTCAGCAGCGGCAGTGTCGGCGGAAGCAGCCTCGCCATGCAGGGAAACGCTTTTCAGGGCGAAGCGTTTCTGAAACTTCGCGAACCATCCTTTGCTGGCGGAAAAACATTGTTTCTGACGCTGGGAATCAGTGGATGTCCCTGGTTGAGGTTCATCTACATCATCATCTTCTTCAGCATGGTCGCCATCGTCGTCTTGAGGTTCCTTTGCCGCAAAATTCTCATACAAGCTGAAAGCCTTGGTTCGGATGGTGTTCCTATCCAAGGCTATGTTCTTCTTCTGGCAGTCGGCAATCCACACTGCTAAAGCACCTTCCATGCATACGATCGTTTTATTACGCGTGGTAACGACTCGCTTCGCTGATCTGCTAAAGGTGATGGTAGCCGTCTTTCTAATGTTCGCCTCGTCCTTCTTGATATAGCGAACGGTGGATTCGTTGACTCCAAAATGGCGGGCTGCAGCCTCGTAACTTTTACCGTCTTTTAACATATCGAGAAGCGTCACCTTCTCAGCAATCGTCATCATCTTTCGGTGGCGTTTAGGCTCACTACCAGCCTTAGTAGAAGCAGAACGCTTGGGAGGCATTTTACAGTAGGGTTTAACAGAAAGTTCAACAAAAAGTTCAACTTAAAACAGTCACGCACAGCACAGATTAAAGTTCACAATAATTTAACAACATCTACACAGCGATACGGCAGGAGACAAAGTGACCGCGAATACGTAGTTGCGGGCAAAACACCAATCACAGGCTAGATTACAAAACTTGGGTTCTGATTCGTCATCTATCAGCGCTTGAACCAATCACAACCCGTCTTATATGCTACGTAGGTTACCAATTCAAAGTACCCTACGTATACAGTAATAATAATAATAATAATAATAAATAATGATAATAATAATAATAATAATAATGATAATAACAATAATAACAATAATAATTTTAATAACAATAATATTATCGGATGCAGTACTACGTACGTATACATACAAAAGATTCATGGAAAAGATGCACATCCATTACATTTGTAGTACAGTAGTAGCCATTAGCAGCCTTACACTATTCTAATATGGTATGACTCTATCTGATTTGCGTTTCATGTTCGATTTAATTTTACAACGTACTGTATACAGTACTGAATTATCGTATGATCACATTCTCTTTTCGTGTTTTATTTCTTTCTGTACTGAATTATAGGTCATATGTAATGCAATGAACAATCAGTAATAGCAGATATTACTAATTACAGTATTAATGGAATTACAGGTAACGAAATATCGTATTTGGGGTCTTCAGATATCGCGGTATTTTCGAAATTTCCGGAAAATCCGCGATATGTTTATATATATGGGTTATGAAAAAAACCCGCGAAGTGGTGAATTCGCAATGGTCGAACCGCGAAGTAGCGAGGGCTCACTGTATTTTCATTAGGATTTTCAAGAATAGCTAATGAATATTATCAACGCAAATTCAAAGTCTCATTAAAGTAAGTACAGTTTACTTAATATTCATGTTAAATCCTTTCCTTTACAGCTAAAACAAAAGATTGGCCACCTGTTGTCTGAGTGATCTCTGTTGCCACCGGATATCCGGTGACAAAGGTCCGTCATAGTGAAAACGTGAACATCAGAGGAAAGCTAATATTAACCTCAATGCTGAATGTCTGTGTGATATCCGGTTAAGCCGGAGATTCGATGAAAAAGGACCGCAATAACGAAATTGTGATTATTCATGAAAAAGGGTTCATACCCTGGTTCTGATCGTCTGATTGATTTCTGTTTGTACCTGAGATCCGGTGACAAAGGTCCGTCACTGTGAAATCATGACCCTCAGCGGTACGATAATATTAACCTCAATGCTGAACGTCTGTGTTATCTCCAGTGAAGCCTGAGATTCGATGAAAAAGGACCGTAATAATGTAATTGTGATCAATCATGACAAAGGTTCGTGTGCAAAAGGCCTCCGCCGGAGTCTGAGTGCCGGATTTCACCATTGCACTCCAAATATCTGACTAGTTCTCACCCAATGAGTATCCATTATAGCGGAGTATAACTCAAGGCGGAGCTAAGGGTGTCGGCATAAAGCGATCCCAAATAATGACTCATACACTAATGTAACCTATCAATAGTGCTAGCTCTATTAACAGTAACCACATCAATAAAACGTGAATATCATTAAACGTAATATCATCAACCCGGAGAATAAGAGGAGGCAGGAATAACTCGTGATCGTATAAAACGGAAAACGGGAAATCCAGCTCCTCTACTCGAGCTTATTAAAGAAAACGAGAGAAGGGGTATCTCGTAACTGTAGTAACAGAAAACGAGCACTCTATGCTCACGCTCTCAAGGTTACATAATACAGAACCAAAATCACACAATAATATGATAAGAATACTGATAAAATTCTAATAACCAAGAACGAAGAATAACGACAACGTAACAAATAAACATAAAGATATAGTCTAAAACGAGCACCTTCCTGAGGCGTGTACATAACTATAACAAAGACTAGATCGATATTCTTCGTCCAAATTGGACTTGATAGCAAATAAATACCATAGTAAAAACCTATAATAAATAATGATAATAAAAATGGTCATAAAACATAAGTGATATAACCTAGATGACAGAGTACCAGATGGGCAATATTAACTTGAAAAACTACCGAATGGAACAAAACCAAAATGGCTGCCGTCACCGAGGACGGCCAAGCCTCTTCCAAAATTAAATACACATCACTGGAAATAGAACAGATGCCCGGTATTGAAAAAAACTGTCAAAACAAACTATGGTACTTAACATTGGTAAAGGTGAAGTAGCAGCGTCAGTCATGTTGAATTAACGACATTCACTTGCAAAAACACCGAGCACAAAAATATTACGACTTTGCGGCAAGTCCAAAACAGAAGGATGACCTGGAGAGCGCGAGTAGTAGGTGTCTGTGGGGTAGTCCAACTGTATTCTCTAGGGCCTGTCACGGCCCTCCCCTTTGATGAAGGGATTATCTAAATGGAAGATAGCCTGTGAATAGTGGTTTTCACACGCCCTTGTTAAATACACGACACCCACAAGGTGATCGCGCGAGGGTAGTAACCTCTGCATTCCATGCTTTTATCTTTCTCTAGTATATTTGGAAGATTTATATTAGAAAAGTGTGAAGAAGGACCCTTTTCACCGGCCGTCACAGATCGACCCAAAAATAGATTTTGTGCTTCGCTCAAAATCCGTTTTTTGGGCTCAGGCCATGTCGTCCTGATGGAAGTTTACCAGAGCATTAATGTATCTGTGGATTTTCAATAGTGCCGTTATCTCGAGATAAATATTTCCTATTTGGTCTTTTGGACCTAGAGACACTTGATGTTACCGTTATACATCAATCAACTAATCATAAAATATGACAAATTCGGAGATAATTTGTATTTTTCCTAACCATACAAACCTTAGCTATTTACATTGGGTTTACCTTTTAGTGCAGCTGAAATGGCGAGCCATTAGAATTTAACGAGGGTGTATTACCCCCGCGCTAGTTAGTGGGGGGGTAGAGGAGTGGTAGCTAGCTACCCCTCCCGCCCCCTCACACACAGGTGAATGCTCATTTTCACTTAGAGGTAGGACTTATCTTGGGGGACAGGGCTGGCGGGCAAATATGTGTAAATAGCTAAGTTTTGTATGGTTAGGAAAAATACAAATTATCTCCGAATTTGTCATTTGTTCCGTAACCGAAATACAAACCACGCTATTTACATTGAGCGACTTACCCCTTAGGTAGGGTGGAAAGTCCCCAGCCATACTGGCTTTCGCTTTACCAGGGCACTCAGAATCCGAGTGAGTCGCACTCGAGAAAAGGAGTCCCTGCACCTCACAAGTTCCTTGCTCCGCAAGGAACCGTGTGGCCTACATAAGCTTGTGTGTGAAGGAAGAAGTGTGACCCATCCTAGGCAGTTGACCTGGAGTTCCAGAAGGAACTCTGGGTTAGGACGTTCCCAATACCACCTTGTCAGGGTATGGGGGACGCGACAGTATTGACTCAATACTCGGAACACAAGGAAGCATGGTTTACCTGCAGAGGTTCGAGGTCAGCTATGCAGAGACCAGGATGCTGCTTCCCCGTAGAGGGATGATGAAGAAAGAAATAATGGCCAGACATACTTCTTTCATTCATGCAGACTAAAACCTGATAACAATGCCCTCAATTTTCTGCTACCTGTCCAAAAAGGAGCCTGAGGTTAGACCAGCTGTTGTGTAACCACCACAGAGCGATAGAAGACGTATCGAAACTCCTGTGGGTCACGCCCTGCAGGAAGCGGGCTGCGAAGGTCATTAGACGCTTCCAGACTCCAGCTTGTAGCACCTGCGTCACAGAGTAGTATTACTCGAAGGCGAGGGACGTTGCGATGTATCCAACATCGTGCTGTAGGGCGACGTGATGAGGGAGGGTCTGGAGACAGGTTGAGATGAATGTCCTTGAGTCCGAGCTGAAGAGGTATACTGGTGACTCTCCCCCGTGTCCTCCTTGTGTTCCCAAATCGGCTGCAACTGAGGACAAACTGCAGCTGTTCCCAAAGCTAACCTCTCGATTCCTTTACTGGCAAGAAAGAGAAGGTTTTGGGATATCAGATACAGAATGGAGACTCGAAATCTTGAAGGAATTGGACCGAAGGGCCAAGACCCCAAGATTCTGAGTCTAGCCAACAACTCAGGAGCGAACCTGAATGTTGCCTCCCCCTCTTCCTTAGAAAGGGCGGAGTCGTACGAGACCAAGATGATTGCTTACACACTGGCCGCGGCCAGAGTGAGCAGGAGACCCGAGACGGAATACAATCCGAGGCCTGTCGTAAAGGGTCTTGAGAAGATCTCTTAAGGGACTAAAAAGTCCGAGCCATGCTCCAAGTTGGAGGTCTTACTCCGACTAGGGCAGGGACGATCGTAGCTTTGCATGAGCGAGGAAAGATCCAGCAGGCAGGAAAAAGTTATTCCTTTAAGCCTGAAGGTTAGGGAAAGGCTGAGCGACAAGCTTCATTGCCGAGAGCGGAAAGGAGTTTCCTCCCGCCGAAAGGCAATAAGACCGTTATTGCTGGAGAAGAGGCCTCAAGGGAAGAGGTATATCTTCCACGGCACCAACCACCGAAGGCTCTTCACTTCGCCTGGAAGACCCCTGCGGATGACTATCGCAGATGACGCGACCTCCGTCCAGCGACTGTAGCGGGTTGTCTCTTCTTGAGGAGGAGGTGTAGGACTCCAAGCATGAAGCCAAAGCGACGCCCCGGTTCGTGAAAGATGTTGCAGTGTGGTTGTTTGAGTAGTCTGTGCCGTGGGAGAAGCTCTCCCGGGAGGTCCGTCAGGTGAAGCAGAGGGTCCAGAAACCGTTCTGCGCATAGTCCCAGTGGAGCTCTCCCATTGAAAGGTTGACAGACAACCTGGTCTTGTTGAGACCCATTGTCCACAGACAAAAAGGAGGGAAGACGCAGTCGTCAAAGTTGTCCCACCATCACCGGAATGCATCTTGCCAGAGTCTCGGGGTCTGAGACTGGGGGGAAGAACAGCGGAAGCTTGAGGTTCCAAGCTGTCGCGATCAAGTCCCCCAGACCAGGACTTGCTGGTTACATAAGGCCAAAGACCCCCAGGTACACTCTCTCTACGAGGCTCTGCTCGGATAGTCGGAGAGAATATTCCTCTGCCTGGAATGAGAGAGCCGATGGTGGTATTGAGAGTATCTCAATCATCTCGGTATCTCTACTGCAAGATGTGGAGGTGTGAAAATGCGTCCCCTGCTGGTTGGAACACGCCAGAATAATGAAGTCGACGCGCACGGAGCGACTCGGCAGGAGCTGTAGGATCTGTAGGGGGCCAGACTACGGCCCCTAAGCCTGCCTGAAAGATGGAGAGGTATTCTTCAGGTCCTGACCATAGGCCTGGACCGGAACATGCCCCCCCCCCCCTTTTTTTTGACGAGTCCGAGAACAGCATCAAGAATGTGGGGAAAGGACGTGAATATCCACTACCATCAAGAGGTTCCATAGGTCAACACCCATTGCAGGCCTAATAGTTCCGCTGGTCCCATAGGGGCCAGGAAGTCCGGTTAATCGTTGCCTGAAGCTACCGGAACTTGGACCGGCCCACATGGAACTTATCCTGAGGCGACCGTTCGGAACTATAGACGGGTCAATGAGGAAAGGAGAACTAGGAAATGTTCCAAGGAATGGCTGAAAGCTCTGCTTGACCGAGAACAGGTACTGCGACTCTCCTCAGCCTTGCCATAGTCAACTGAAGGGAAGGCTCGGAGGAGGTGGCAACAGAATCTGGCGTCCCCAGGTGGTCACCCATCCAAGTACCGACCAGAACCGACGTTGCTTAACCTCGCTGGACGGACGAGAAGCGGGGTTTCTAACGTGGTAAGGCCGTTGACTCAATATCATGGCCAGATACTCCAGATGTTGAGGCAGAAGAGAGAAGGCTCTAGCAAAATACCATGAACCCACACTCGTGGTAAGCATCCGGAAGCTTGTCCCGGCGCTGAAGAAGGTCGAACCCGAGACTACCAGAGTTGACCAGCCCTCCAAAAAGCGAAGGAGGCGGAAGCCTGCACCTGAGCGACCATGAGGAAAGCAAGGAGAGTTCTCTGGGGAAAAAAACCTGCAATGCCACGGCGGGATCGCCACACTGCATCATAAGCAGGAGTACCTGCAGTCTAGGCTGAATTCCACGAGCTCCCTGGAAGATGGATGGAATGGGAACTGAAAGTACCCGTCCTTCCGATCCAGGGTTTAAGGAGTCCTGTCGCCTCGTTACCAGTCTGATCGATTCTGCTGTTCTACGCTGGACGAAGTTTGTTCGACAAACTTGATCAGGGCTGAGAGGTCGACTACGGAACTCCCAACTCAGATACTTCCTTACAAGAAAGGATCGACTGAAGAAGCCGGGGGTGAAGCCGTCGATGATCCCAAGGAGGACCTTCTCCTAAGGTATGGATCATTCTGCCCAAACGGGCAACTCTTGCCGACCCTATGGCATAGAGGTTCAGAGACACTGAATTCGCTGACAGAGACGGCAGGCGCGATATCCTTGGCTGATCAAAGAGATCGTGCGGGAATGGGCATCGGGAAGCTGTCATCCGGAAAAGAAACTTTAAGCATCCTCCCAGCGAGAAGCCTGCAAGGCGGGGGGGGGGGGGGGGCCAATCCTAGAGTACGTGAACTCTGCTGCTCCCGTTAGGACTATGCCCCCCCCCCCGGGGGAGCCTCCCGTGCCATCTGTTCCTGACAGGAGGATACTGCAATTGGACACCTTGTCTGAGTTGTCGTAGCCGATAACTTAGGCCGAAGTGGTTGAAAGAAAAAGGCCGGGAGCCCTACAGAGTCTGGAAAAAAGCGTCTTGGAGGAGTGAAAACGGAAGTCGATTTCCTCCGCACAGCCACTGTCTAAGTCTCTGTCCTTGGGCACAAACAAACTCTTCTCAAGGATGGAAGGGTGTCTGAGGTTGTCGACATCCACGGATGAGACACCCAAAAGGAAGCCCTCGGTCAGCGCGTCCAGATGGTCCAACATCGAGCTTGCCCGCAAGTTAGATACTTAACGACGAAACGCCAAGGTGCCTGAGTCCGAGAGGAGGAAAGTACCCATGATCTTCCAGTAGCTTCCTTGAACCAAACCTCGGGCTGTAAACGAGGAGGGAAAGGACCTGCTAAGCCCCCTACACGAGGTGGAGAAGAGGAAGGGGTAAGCAGTCACCCTTTGGCCGATGGAGAAATCTCGAACGGAAAGCCCCCGCCAAAAATCCTTCCAGGGAATGACGGAGAAGGGCTAACCCAGGTTCTGGAAAGAGGAGTGTTGCTCAGACCTTCCTGAATAATCTTCCTATTCTTGCAAGTGCCATGCTCTGTGTTTACGGGGTGAGGCCGTGTTCTGGAAATACGCTCCAGAAGAACTCGCCAGGGCTGGCCTTGCTGCGAAAACCCCAATGGGAATCGTGGTCGCAATCACCCTGGAGCTCACGCGATGGTAATTCAATGATTTGTGCGTGGGCGAACGTGGAAACGCTCATGCGCGGTCACGCAGGAACGCAAACGAAGGAGAGCGAAGGAGCACAGAAGGAGGGCGAGCGTGGTAGGAAGGGCGAGAGCTGGTGGTCGGTGAGCGATAACCCATAGACGTGCAATGGACACTGCAAGAATTAAGCCGACATTAGTGCGAAGAAACACCGTCGGTCCGCGCGGCGGAACACCGTCGGTCCGCGCGGCGGAACACCGTCGGTCCGCGCGGCGGAACACCGTCGGTCCGCGCGGCGGAACACCGTCGGTCCGCCCGGCGGAACACCGTCGGTCCGCCCGGCGGAACACCGTCGGTCCGCCCGGCGGAACACCGTCGGTCCGCGGGGCGGAACACCGTCGGTCCGCCCGGCGGAACACCGTCGGTCCGCCCGGCGGAACACCGTCGGTCCGCCCGGCGGAACACCGTCGGTGCGCCCGGCGGAACACTGTCGGTCCGCGGGGCGGAACACCGTCGGTCCGCGGGGCGGAACACCGTCGGTCCGCGGGGTGGAACACCGTCGGTCCACGCGGCGGAACACCGTCGGTCCGCGGGGTCGGAACACCGTCGGTCCGCGCGGCGGAACACCGTCGGTAGAACATTGGAGAGTATGTGCGCGGACGCGCAGGCGAGCGGTCGCGCGGGCGCGCAGGCGAGCGGTCGCACGGGCGCGCAGGCGAGCGGTCGCGCGGGCGCGCAGGTGAATGGGCGTGAGGGTGGGCAGGTGAATGAGCGCGTGTCCGAGGCGGCGAACGCAAGCGCTGGCGCGATAGCGAGGAAACGCGCTGCCGCGTGGGTGAGGAAGACCGCTGGCGGTGTGGATCAACAGGCGATCGGTGGTGAGCTGGTGAGCGCTGACGCACAGGTGAGCGATGGCGCGTCGGCAAGCGATTGCACGTCGGCAAGCGACGGCGCGTTGGCGAGCGGTGGTGCGTTACCAAAACGCTAGCGAGCAGATGAAGAATCGCGCGGGTGCGTAGGCGGTTGCCAACGCGAGAGAGAGTAGTGATGGTTAGCACGCATCGCGCTAACAGATGGCGCGCAGGTGCATCAGGAAGGTGAGCGCTGAAGCCAGCTGTTAATCAGGCAATCCTAGACGGTAGGAAAACCGTTGGCGCCCATTGATGCGTGGCAAAGAAGGGCACGCAGATGTGCGCTGGCAAATGAAGAAAGTTGGCGCACAGAAGGACAGAAAAAAAGGTGAGCGCTGGCGAGCAGGAGGAAGATCTACGGCAAGACTCAGCTACCGGGGATCGTGGTCCACAGCAGGCGAGCGCTAGATCGTTACTGATGGTGGTCAGGGGAACTGACACGCGTGGCGATCGTTGACGCGTAGGAGATCGCTGGCGAGCAGGTGAACGTTGACGCGTCTAAGGTCGCTGGCGAGCTGTTGATTGCTGACGAGCAGAAGGCAACGCGTGGAAGCCTGCGCATAGAAAAAGAGTCCTTGACCCAGACCTGAACCAAAGTTCTAGATCGCGAGGGCGAACGTGGGCGCACAGGGCGCATAACAGGAACCAACAGGAACAGCAGAGATGATCATCATGAGAGCGCTGACGAACAGGAGAGCGCTGGCGATTAGGAGAGTGCTAGCGATCAGGTAGCGCTGATGAGCAGGAGAGCGCCTGTGCGCTAACACTGAGCAGGAGCAGGAGCAGGAGCGAACACAGCAGAAGGGCACGCAGGGGAACCCTGACACGCAAGGGAAGCACCCCCGTGGGAGGTAACCCTTTGCCCCAGAGGGATCGTTGTCCGTCGGGAGACAGATGTCCATCAGAAGACCGTTGCCTTTCCGCCGGGAGACTGATATCCGTTGGAAGACTGTTGTCCGTCGGGAAGACCGTTGTCCGTAAGGAAGACCGTTGCCCATCGGAAGACGAGATCATAGGCCTGGACCGGAACATGCCCCCCCCCCTTTTTTTTTGACGAGTCCGAGAACAGCATCAAGAATGTGGGGAAAGGACGAGAATATCCACTACCATCAAGAGGTTCCATAGGTCAACACCCATTGCAGGCCTAATAGTTCCGCTGGTCCCATATGGGCCAGGAAGTCCGGTTAATCGTTGCCTGAAACTACCGGAACTTGGACCGGCCCACATGGAACTTATCCTGAGGCGACCGTTCGGAACTATAGACGGGTCAATGAGGAAAGGAGAACTAGGAAACATTCCAAGGAATGGCTGAAAGCTCTGCTTGACCGAGAACAGGTACTGCGACTCTCCTCAGCCTTGCCATAGTCAACTGAAGGGAAGGCTCGGAGGAGGTGGCAACAGAATCTGGCGTCCCCAGGTGGTCACCCATCCAAGTACCGACCAGAACCGACGTTGCTTAACCTCGCTGGACGGACGAGAAGCGGGGTTTCTAACGTGGTAAGGCCGTTGACTCAATATCATGGCCAGATACTCCAGATGTTGAGGCAGAAGAGAGAAGGCTCCTAGCAAAATACCATGAACCCACACTCGTGGTAAGCATCCGGAAGCTTGTCCCGGCGCTGAAGAAGGTCGAACCCGAGACTACCAGAGTTGACCAGCCCTCCAAAAAGCGAAGGAGGCGGAAGCCTGCACCTGAGCGACCATGAGGAAAGCAAGGAGAGTTCTCTGGGGAAAAAAACCTGCAATGCCACGGCGGGATCGCCACACTGCATCATAAGCAGGAGTACCTGCAGTCTAGGCTGAATTCCACGAGCTCCCTGGAAGATGGATGGAATGGGAACTGAAAGTACCCGTCCTTCCGATCCAGGGTTTAAGGAGTCCTGTCGCCTCGTTACCAGTCTGATCGATTCTGCTGTTCTACGCTGGACGAAGTTTGTTCGACAAACTTGATCAGGGCTGAGAGGTCGACTACGGAACTCCCAACTCAGATACTTCCTTACAAGAAAGGATCGACTGAAGAAGCCGGGGGTGAAGCCGTCGATGATCCCAAGGAGGACCTTCTCCTAAGGTATGGATCATTCTGCCCAAACGGGCAACTCTTGCCGACCCTATGGCATAGAGGTTCAGAGACACTGAATTCGCTGACAGAGACGGCAGGCGCGATATCCTTGGCTGATCAAAGAGATCGTGCGGGAATGGGCATCGGGAAGCTGTCATCCGGAAAAGAAACTTTAAGCATCCTCCCAGCGAGAAGCCTGCAAGGCGGGGGGGGGGGGGGGGCCAATCCTAGAGTTCGTGAACTCTGCTGCTCCCGTTAGGACTATGCCCCCCCCCCCCCCCCGGGGGAGCCTCCCGTGCCATCTGTTCCTGACAGGAGGATACTGCAATTGGACACCTTGTCTGAGTTGTCGTAGCCGATAACTTAGGCCGAAGTGGTTGAAAGAAAAAGGCCGGGAGCCCTACAGAGTCTGGAAAAAAGCGTCTTGGAGGAGTGAAAACGGAAGTCGATTTCCTCCGCACAGCCGCTGTCTAAGTCTCTGTCCTTGGGCACAAACAAACTCTTCTCAAGGATGGAAGGGTGTCTGAGGTTGTCGACATCCACGGATGAGACACCCAAAAGGAAGCCCTCGGTCAGCGCGTCCAGATGGTCCAACATCGAGCTTGCCCGCAAGTTAGATACTTAACGACGAAACGCCAAGGTGCCTGAGTCCGAGAGGAGGAAAGTACCCATGATCTTCCAGTAGCTTCCTTGAACCAAACCTCGGGCTGTAAACGAGGAGGGAAAGGACCTGCTAAGCCCCCTACACGAGGTGGAGAAGAGGAAGGGGTAAGCAGTCACCCTTTGGCCGATGGAGAAATCTCGAACGGAAAGCCCCCGCCAAAAATCCTTCCAGGGAATGACGGAGAAGGGCTAACCCAGGTTCTGGAAAGAGGAGTGTTGCTCAGACCTTCCTGAATAATCTTCCTATTCTTGCAAGTGCCATGCTCTGTGTTTACGGGGTGAGGCCGTGTTCTGGAAATACGCTCCAGAAGAACTCGCCAGGGCTGGCCTTGCTGCGAAAACCCCAATGGGAATCGTGGTCGCAATCACCCTGGAGCTCACGCGATGGTAATTCAATGATTTGTGCGTGGGCGAACGTGGAAACGCTCATGCGCGGTCACGCAGGAACGCAAACGAAGGAGAGCGAAGGAGCACAGAAGGAGGGCGAGCGTGGTAGGAAGGGCGAGAGCTGGTGGTCGGTGAGCGATAACCCATAGACGTGCAATGGACACTGCAAGAATTAAGCCGACATTAGTGCGAAGAAACACCGTCGGTCCGCGCGGCGGAACACCGTCGGTCCGCGCGGCGGAACACCGTCGGTCCGCGCGGCGGAACACCGTCGGTCCGCGCGGCGGAACACCGTCGGTCTGCGCGGCGGAACACCGTCGGTCCGCCCGGCGGAACACCGTCGGTCCGCCCGGCGGAACACCGTCGGTCCGCGGGGCGGAACACCGTCGGTCCGCCCGGCGGAACCCCGTCGGTCCGCCCGGCGGAACACCGTCGGTCCGCCCGGCGGAACACCGTCGGTGCGCCCGGCGGAACACTGTCGGTTAGCGGGGCGGAACACCGTCGGTCCGCGGGGCGGAACACCGTCGGTCCGCGGGGTGGAACACCGTCGGTCCACGCGGCGGAACACCGTCGGTCCGCGGGGTCGGAACACCGTCGGTCCGCGCGGCGGAACACCGTCGGTAGAACATTGGAGAGTATGTGCGCGGACGCGCAGGCGAGCGGTCGCGCGGGCGCGCAGGCGAGCGGTCGCACGGGCGCGCAGGCGAGCGGTCGCGCGGGCGCGCAGGTGAATGGGCGTGAGGGTGGGCAGGTGAATGAGCGCGTGTCCGAGGCGGCGAACGCAAGCGCTGGCGCGATAGCGAGGTAACGCGCTGCTGCGTGGGTGAGGAAGACCGCTGGCGGTGTGGATCAACAGGCGATCGGTGGTGAGCTGGTGAGCGCTGACGC
Source organism: Palaemon carinicauda (assembly GCF_036898095.1). Taxonomy (NCBI): domain Eukaryota; kingdom Metazoa; phylum Arthropoda; class Malacostraca; order Decapoda; family Palaemonidae; genus Palaemon; species Palaemon carinicauda. The sequence goes on from NC_090759.1 coordinate 19,003,050, forward strand.
ACAGGTGAGCGATGGCGCGTCGGCAAGCGATTGCACGTCGGCAAGCGACGGCGCGTTGGCGAGCGGTGGTGCGTTACCAAAACGCTAGCGAGCAGATGAAGAATCGCGCGGGTGCGTAGGCGGTTGCCAACGCGAGAGAGAGTAGTGATGGTTAGCACGCATCGCGCTAACAGATGGCGCGCAGGTGCATCAGGAAGGTGAGCGCTGAAGCCAGCTGTTAATCAGGCAATCCTAGACGGTAGGAAAACCGTTGGCGCCCATTGATGCGTGGCAAAGAAGGGCACGCAGATGTGCGCTGGCAAATGAAGAAAGTTGGCGCACAGAAGGACAGAAAAAAAGGTGAGCGCTGGCGAGCAGGAGGAAGATCTACGGCAAGACTCAGCTACCGGGGATCGTGGTCCACAGCAGGCGAGCGCTAGATCGTTACTGATGGTGGTCAGGGGAACTGACACGCGTGGCGATCGTTGACGCGTAGGAGATCGCTGGCGAGCAGGTGAACGTTGACGCGTCTAAGGTCGCTGGCGAGCTGTTGATTGCTGACGAGCAGAAGGCAACGCGTGGAAGCCTGCGCATAGAAAAAGAGTCCTTGACCCAGACCTGAACCAAAGTTCTAGATCGCGAGGGCGAACGTGGGCGCACAGGGCGCATAACAGGAACCAACAGGAACAGCAGAGATGATCATCATGAGAGCGCTGACGAACAGGAGAGCGCTGGCGATTAGGAGAGTGCTAGCGATCAGGTAGCGCTGATGAGCAGGAGAGCGCCTGTGCGCTAACACTGAGCAGGAGCAGGAGCAGGAGCGAACACAGCAGAAGGGCACGCAGGGGAACCCTGACACGCAAGGGAAGCACCCCCGTGGGAGGTAACCCTTTGCCCCAGAGGGATCGTTGTCCGTCGGGAGACAGATGTCCATCAGAAGACCGTTGCCTTTCCGCCGGGAGACTGATATCCGTTGGAAGACTGTTGTCCGTCGGGAAGACCGTTGTCCGTAAGGAAGACCGTTGCCCATCGGAAGACGAGATCATAGGCCTGGACCGGAACATGCCCCCCCCCCTTTTTTTTTGACGAGTCCGAGAACAGCATCAAGAATGTGGGGAAAGGACGAGAATATCCACTACCATCAAGAGGTTCCATAGGTCAACACCCATTGCAGGCCTAATAGTTCCGCTGGTCCCATATGGGCCAGGAAGTCCGGTTAATCGTTGCCTGAAACTACCGGAACTTGGACCGGCCCACATGGAACTTATCCTGAGGCGACCGTTCGGAACTATAGACGGGTCAATGAGGAAAGGAGAACTAGGAAACATTCCAAGGAATGGCTGAAAGCTCTGCTTGACCGAGAACAGGTACTGCGACTCTCCTCAGCCTTGCCATAGTCAACTGAAGGGAAGGCTCGGAGGAGGTGGCAACAGAATCTGGCGTCCCCAGGTGGTCACCCATCCAAGTACCGACCAGAACCGACGTTGCTTAACCTCGCTGGACGGACGAGAAGCGGGGTTTCTAACGTGGTAAGGCCGTTGACTCAATATCATGGCCAGATACTCCAGATGTTGAGGCAGAAGAGAGAAGGCTCCTAGCAAAATACCATGAACCCACACTCGTGGTAAGCATCCGGAAGCTTGTCCCGGCGCTGAAGAAGGTCGAACCCGAGACTACCAGAGTTGACCAGCCCTCCAAAAAGCGAAGGAGGCGGAAGCCTGCACCTGAGCGACCATGAGGAAAGCAAGGAGAGTTCTCTGGGGAAAAAAACCTGCAATGCCACGGCGGGATCGCCACACTGCATCATAAGCAGGAGTACCTGCAGTCTAGGCTGAATTCCACGAGCTCCCTGGAAGATGGATGGAATGGGAACTGAAAGTACCCGTCCTTCCGATCCAGGGTTTAAGGAGTCCTGTCGCCTCGTTACCAGTCTGATCGATTCTGCTGTTCTACGCTGGACGAAGTTTGTTCGACAAACTTGATCAGGGCTGAGAGGTCGACTACGGAACTCCCAACTCAGATACTTCCTTACAAGAAAGGATCGACTGAAGAAGCCGGGGGTGAAGCCGTCGATGATCCCAAGGAGGACCTTCTCCTAAGGTATGGATCATTCTGCCCAAACGGGCAACTCTTGCCGACCCTATGGCATAGAGGTTCAGAGACACTGAATTCGCTGACAGAGACGGCAGGCGCGATATCCTTGGCTGATCAAAGAGATCGTGCGGGAATGGGCATCGGGAAGCTGTCATCCGGAAAAGAAACTTTAAGCATCCTCCCAGCGAGAAGCCTGCAAGGCGGGGGGGGGGGGGCCAATCCTAGAGTTCGTGAACTCTGCTGCTCCCGTTAGGACTATGCCCCCCCCCCCCCCGGGGGAGCCTCCCGTGCCATCTGTTCCTGACAGGAGGATACTGCAATTGGACACCTTGTCTGAGTTGTCGTAGCCGATAACTTAGGCCGAAGTGGTTGAAAGAAAAAGGCCGGGAGCCCTACAGAGTCTGGAAAAAAGCGTCTTGGAGGAGTGAAAACGGAAGTCGATTTCCTCCGCACAGCCGCTGTCTAAGTCTCTGTCCTTGGGCACAAACAAACTCTTCTCAAGGATGGAAGGGTGTCTGAGGTTGTCGACATCCACGGATGAGACACCCAAAAGGAAGCCCTCGGTCAGCGCGTCCAGATGGTCCAACATCGAGCTTGCCCGCAAGTTAGATACTTAACGACGAAACGCCAAGGTGCCTGAGTCCGAGAGGAGGAAAGTACCCATGATCTTCCAGTAGCTTCCTTGAACCAAACCTCGGGCTGTAAACGAGGAGGGAAAGGACCTGCTAAGCCCCCTACACGAGGTGGAGAAGAGGAAGGGGTAAGCAGTCACCCTTTGGCCGATGGAGAAATCTCGAACGGAAAGCCCCCGCCAAAAATCCTTCCAGGGAATGACGGAGAAGGGCTAACCCAGGTTCTGGAAAGAGGAGTGTTGCTCAGACCTTCCTGAATAATCTTCCTATTCTTGCAAGTGCCATGCTCTGTGTTTACGGGGTGAGGCCGTGTTCTGGAAATACGCTCCAGAAGAACTCGCCAGGGCTGGCCTTGCTGCGAAAACCCCAATGGGAATCGTGGTCGCAATCACCCTGGAGCTCACGCGATGGTAATTCAATGATTTGTGCGTGGGCGAACGTGGAAACGCTCATGCGCGGTCACGCAGGAACGCAAACGAAGGAGAGCGAAGGAGCACAGAAGGAGGGCGAGCGTGGTAGGAAGGGCGAGAGCTGGTGGTCGGTGAGCGATAACCCATAGACGTGCAATGGACACTGCAAGAATTAAGCCGACATTAGTGCGAAGAAACACCGTCGGTCCGCGCGGCGGAACACCGTCGGTCCGCGCGGCGGAACACCGTCGGTCCGCGCGGCGGAACACCGTCGGTCCGCGCGGCGGAACACCGTCGGTCTGCGCGGCGGAACACCGTCGGTCCGCCCGGCGGAACACCGTCGGTCCGCCCGGCGGAACACCGTCGGTCCGCGGGGCGGAACACCGTCGGTCCGCCCGGCGGAACCCCGTCGGTCCGCCCGGCGGAACACCGTCGGTCCGCCCGGCGGAACACCGTCGGTGCGCCCGGCGGAACACTGTCGGTTAGCGGGGCGGAACACCGTCGGTCCGTGGGGCGGAACACCGTCGGTCCGCGGGGTGGAACACCGTCGGTCCACGCGGCGGAACACCGTCGGTCCGCGGGGTCGGAACACCGTCGGTCCGCGCGGCGGAACACCGTCGGTAGAACATTGGAGAGTATGTGCGCGGACGCGCAGGCGAGCGGTCGCGCGGGCGCGCAGGCGAGCGGTCGCGCGGGCGCGCAGGCGAGCGGTCGCGCGGGCGCGCAGGTGAATGGGCGTGAGGGTGGGCAGGTGAATGAGCGCGTGTCCGAGGCGGCGAACGCAAGCGCTGGCGCGATAGCGAGGAAACGCGCTGCCGCGTGGGTGAGGAAGACCGCTGGCGGTGTGGATCAACAGGCGATCGGTGGTGAGCTGGTGAGCGCTGACGCACAGGTGAGCGATGGCGCGTCGGCAAGCGATTGCACGTCGGCAAGCGACGGCGCGTTGGCGAGCGGTGGTGCGTTACCAAAACGCTAGCGAGCAGATGAAGAATCGCGCGGGTGCGTAGGCGGTTGCCAACGCGAGAGAGAGTAGTGATGGTTAGCACGCATCGCGCTAACAGATGGCGCGCAGGTGCATCAGGAAGGTGAGCGCTGAAGCCAGCTGTTAATCAGGCAATCCTAGACGGTAGGAAAACCGTTGGCGCCCATTGATGCGTGGCAAAGAAGGGCACGCAGATGTGCGCTGGCAAATGAAGAAAGTTGGCGCACAGAAGGACAGAAGAAAAGGTGAGCGCTGGCGAGCAGGAGGAAGATCTACGGCAAGACTCAGCTACCGGGGATCGTGGTCCACAGCAGGCGAGCGCTAGATCGTTACTGATGGTGGTCAGGGGAACTGACACGCGTGGCGATCGTTGACGCGTAGGAGATCGCTGGCGAGCAGGTGAACGTTGACGCGTCTAAGGTCGCTGGCGAGCTGTTGATTGCTGACGAGCAGAAGGCAACGCGTGGAAGCCTGCGCATAGAAAAAGAGTCCTTGACCCAGACCTGAACCAAAGTTCTAGATCGCGAGGGCGAACGTGGGCGCACAGGGCGCATAACAGGAACCAACAGGAACAGCAGAGATGATCATCATGAGAGCGCTGACGAACAGGAGAGCGCTGGCGATTAGGAGAGTGCTAGCGATCAGGTAGCGCTGATGAGCAGGAGAGCGCCTGTGCGCTAACACTGAGCAGGAGCAGGAGCAGGAGCGAACACAGCAGAAGGGCACGCAGGGGAACCCTGACACGCAAGGGAAGCACCCCCGTGGGAGGCAACCCTTTGCCCCAGAGGGATCGTTGTCCGTCGGGAGACAGATGTCCATCAGAAGACCGTTGCCTTTCCGCCGGGAGACTGATATCCGTTGGAAGACTGTTGTCCGTCGGGAAGACCGTTGTCCGTAAGGAAGACCGTTGCCCATCGGAAGACGAGATCATAGGCCTGGACCGGAACATGCCCCCCCCCCTTTTTTTTTGACGAGTCCGAGAACAGCATCAAGAATGTGGGGAAAGGACGAGAATATCCACTACCATCAAGAGGTTCCATAGGTCAACACCCATTGCAGGCCTAATAGTTCCGCTGGTCCCATATGGGCCAGGAAGTCCGGTTAATCGTTGCCTGAAACTACCGGAACTTGGACCGGCCCACATGGAACTTATCCTGAGGCGACCGTTCGGAACTATAGACGGGTCAATGAGGAAAGGAGAACTAGGAAACATTCCAAGGAATGGCTGAAAGCTCTGCTTGACCGAGAACAGGTACTGCGACTCTCCTCAGCCTTGCCATAGTCAACTGAAGGGAAGGCTCGGAGGAGGTGGCAACAGAATCTGGCGTCCCCAGGGGGTCACCCATCCAAGTACCGACCAGAACCGACGTTGCTTAACCTCGCTGGACGGACGAGAAGCGGGGTTTCCAACATGGTATGGCCGTTGACTCAATATCATGGCCAGATACTCTAGATGTTGAGGCAGAAGAGAGAAGGCTCCTAGCAAAATACCATGAACCCACACTCGTGGTAAGCATCCGGAAGCTTGTCCCGGCGCTGAAGAAGGTCGAACCCGAGACTACCGGAGTTGACCAGCCCTCCAAAAAGCGAAGGAGGTGGAAGCCTGCACCTGAGCGACCATGAGGAAAGAAGGGAGAGTTCTCTGGGGAAAAAAACCTGCGATGCCACGGCGGGATCGCCACACTGCATCATAAGCAGGAGTACCTGCAGTCTAGGCTGAATTCCACGAGCTCCCTGGAAGATGGATGGAATGGGAACTGAAAGTACCCGTCCTTCCGATCCAGGGTTTAAGGAGTCCTGTCGCCTCGTTACCAGTCTGATCGATTCTGCTGTTCTACGCTAGACGAAGTTTGTTCGACAAACTTGATCAGGGCTGAGAGGTCGACTACGGAACTCCCAACTCAGATACTTCCTTACAAGAAAGGATCGACTGAAGAAGCCGGGGGTGAAGCCGTCGATGATCCCAAGGAGGACCTTCTCCTAAGGTATGGATCCTTCTGCCCAAACGGGCAAATCTTGCCGACCCTATGGCATAGAGGTTCAGAGACACTGAATTCGCTGACAGAGACGGCAGGCGCGATATCCTTGGCTGATCAAAGAGATCGTGCGGGAATGGGCATCGGGAAGCTGTCATCCGGATGAGAAACTTTAAACATCCTCCCAGCGAGAAGCCTGCAAGGCGGGGGGGGGAGGGGTGCCAATCCTAGAGTTCGTGAACTCTGCTGCTCCCTTGAGGACTATGCCCCCCCCCCCCGGGGGAGCTTCCCGTGCCATCTGTTCCTGACAGGAGGATACTGCAGTTGGACACCTTGTCTCAGTTGTCGTAGCCGATAACTTATGCCGACGTGGTTGAAAGAAAAAGACGCTGGAGCCCTGAAGAGTCTGGAAAAAAGCGCCTTGGAGGAGTGAAAACGGAAGTCGATTTCCTCCGCACAGCCGCTGTCTAAGTCTCTGTCCTTGGGCACAAACAAACTCTTCTCAAGGATGGAAGGGTGTCTGAGGTTGTCGACATCCACGGATGAGACACCCGAAAGGAAGCCCTCGGTCAGCGCGTCCAGATGGTCCAACATCGAGCTTGCCAGCAAGTTAGATACTTAACGACGAAACGCCAAGGTGCCTGAGCCCGAGAGGAGGAAAGTACCCATGATCTTCCAGTAGCTTCCTTGAACCAAACCTCGGGCCGTAACCGAGAAGGGAAAGGACCTGGTAAGCCCCCTACACGAGGTGGAGAAGAGGAAGGGGTAAGCAGTCACCCTTTGGCCGATGGAGAAATCTCGAACGGAAAGCCCCCGCCAAAAATCCTTCCAGGGAATGACGGAGAAGGGCTAACCCAGGTTCTGGAAAGAGGAGTGTTGCTCAGACCTTCCTGAATAATCTTCCTATTCTTGCAAGTGCCATGCTCTGTGTTTACGGGGTAAGGCCGTGTTCTGGAAATACTCTCCAAAAGAACTCGCCAGGGCTGGCCTTGCTGCGAAAACCCCAATGGGAATCGTGGTCGCAATCGCCCTGGAGCTCACGCGATGGTAACTCAATGATTTGTGCGTGGGCGAACGTGGAAACGCCCATGCGCGGTCACGCAGGAACGCAAATGAAGGTTAGCGAAGGAGCACAGAAGGAGGGCGAGCGTGGTAGGAAGGGCGAGAGCTGGTGGTCGGTGAGCGATAACGCATAGACGTGCAATGGACACTGCAAGAATTAAGCCGACATTAGTGCGAAGAAACACCGTCGGTCCGTGTGGCGGAACACCGTCGGTCCACGCGGCGAAACACCGTCGGTCCGCCCGGCGGAACACCGTCGGTCCGCGGGGCGGAACACCGTCGGTCCGCGGGGCGGAACACCGTCGGTCCGCGGAGCGGAACACCGTCGGTCAGCGGGGCGGAACACCGTAGGTCCGCGGGGCGGAACACCGTCGGTCCGCGCGGCGTAACACCGTCGGTCCGCGGGGAGGAACACCGTCGGTCCGCGGGGCGGAACACCGTCGGTCCGCGGGGCGGAACACCGTCGGTCCGCGGCGCGGAACACCGTCGGTCCGCGGGGCGGAACACCGTCGGTCGAACATTGGAGAGCATGTGCGCGGACGCGCAGGCGAGCGGACGCGCAGGCGAGCGGTCGCGCGGGCGCGCAGGTGAATGGGCGCGAGGGTGGGCAGGTGAATGAGCGCGTGTCCGAGGCGGCGAACGCAAGCGCTGGCGCGATAGCGAGGAAACGCGCTGCCGCGTGGGTGAGGAAGACCGCTGGTGGTGTGGATCAACAGGCGATCGGTGGTGAGCTGGTGAGCGCTGACACGCAGGTGAGCAATGGCGCGTCGGCAAGCGATAGCACGTCGGCAAGCGACGGCGCGTTGGCGAGCGGTGGTGCGTTACCAAAACGCTAGCGAGCAGATGAAGAACCGCGCGGGTGCGTAGGCGGTTGCCAACGCGAGAGAGAGTAGTGATGGTTAGCACGCATCGCGCTAATAGATGGCGCGCAGGTGCATCAGGAAGGTGAGCGCTGAAGCCAGCTGTTAATCAGGCGATCCTAGACGGTAGGAAAACCGTTGGCGCCCATTGATGCGTGGCAAAGAAGGGTGCGCAGATGTGCGCTGGCAAATGAAGAAAGTTGGCGCACAGAAGTACAGAAGAAAAGGTGAGCGCTGGCGAGCAGGAGGAAGATCTACGGCAAGTCTCAGCTACCGGGGATCGTGGTCCACAGCAGGCGAGCGCTAGATCGTTACTGATGGTGGACAGGGGAACTGATACGCGTGGCGATCGTTGACGCGTAGGAGATCGCTGGCGAGCAGGTGAACGTTGACGCATCTAAGGTCGCTGGCGAGCTGTTGATCACTGACGAGCAGAAGGCAACGCGTGGAAGCCTGCGCATAGAAGAAGAGTCCTTGACCCAGACCTGAACCAAAGTTCTAGATCGCGAGGGTGAACGTGGGCGCACAGGGCGCATAACAGGAACCAACAGGAACAGCAGAGATGATCATCATGAGAGGGCTGACGAACAGGAGAGCGCTGACGAACAGGAGAGCGCTGGCGAACAGGAGAGTGCTAGCGATCAGGTAGCGCTGATGAGCAGGAGAGCGCCTGTGCGCTAACACTGAGCAGGAGCAGGAGCAAGAGCGAACACAGCAGAAGGGCACGCAGGGGAACCCTGACAAGCAAGGGAAGCACCCCCGTGGGAGGCAACCCTTTGCCGCAAAGGGATTGTTGTCCGTCGGGAGACAGATGTTCATCGGAAGACCGTTGCCTTTCCGCCGGGAGACTGATATCCGTTGGAAGACCGTTGTCCGTCGGGAAGACCGTTGCCCGTCGGAAGACGAGATCAGACTGCTGTCCATCTGCACCAGGGCGGAAGATCAAGAAGAAGGAGTTGTAGGCTGCAAACGGAGATTCAAAAAGGCGCCTCTTAGCACCCTTATAGGGAGATGAGAGGCCCTTACGACGAAGCGGACGGTGAGCCTTACGGCGAAGGAGACCAACAGCAACAGCAGCAGAAGAAACCTCCAAAGAGGAGTCTCTATGAGTGTACTCTCTCGCGAACGAAAGAGAAACACTTTGTAGAAGAGACTGGTCAGCCAGTGACCTAAAAGGAGCAATCCTCCGAAGAGGGGCTCCTGCAGTAGCCCAGCCACTTGAGAGAAACTGCAGGTGTGACCGCTCAGCACCAAGAGCATAGTCGCACGAAAAAAAGGCAAGAGAAGAACCCCCCAAAAGGGGAAAACTCAAGCCTGGACAGAAAGAACTTCCCTCGGAAGGAAAGTTACCCACCCAAGGAGGCAAGCCTCCTGAGAGTTCTAAACTGAACTGGAGAGCTGTCAATCGTCACGGGAGTACTTCCAGTAGAAGGAGACACGCCCCTGACAGAGAAGAGTCTAGATAGACTCTAGGAAAAAACCCCGAAGATTGTGAGTTCAAGGAACAATCTAGCAAACAGTTTGTATATTAGTGTCCTCATATACGTAAAGCATAGTTTGTACTTAGATGGTATAGATCTGTATAGGTTACTAATACCTCCCGAGTCTGGTTGTGAAGAGACAGACAGGTTTGTATACGTGTAGGAAACCTTAATTCAGTAAGATAAACAGTTTAGTACAATCAGTTCTTACCTGTTTGCTTGGAACAGTAGTAACCTTAGTTCCCCAATATTTTCTTAAATATTAACAGAATCAAGGATGCTCTGACTTTATTCTTAATCTACAATATTTGAGGCGAAAGAGACGCAAAGATTCCTTCTATTGTTTATTACAAAAATAGAAATCATGGTTGTATTCTATTACATTTTACAATGAACAATTCTGCATAAAAGCATAAACAGTAATAACAGAAATAAAATAAGTTTCACCTGAAAAGGAAACATTAGCCACTCTAAGGGAAATATAAAATTTCATTATGTATTCTGTTGTTACTAGGAACACTTTGCATATAAGTATGCCTGGCACTTGTCTCAGTCTATTATGCTTGATGTCACCTGTGTAGATAGAACAGTTTATAGTGTCATCACTAAACACAATACTCAACATGATATGCCTTAAGAGTCTATCACGTACACCCTTCACTAAAAGTCCCAAATAGTGCACGGTTCTTCGCAGTAATCAAGCGGCAGGTTTAATAACACTGCCGGCTGCCACCACATGAAATTTAATTTCCTGTAATTGCTTCGCGTAGTGTTTGAAGAAAACTCTGGATGACTTCCATCCAGTAAAAGAACGAAGGCTTTCAAACGACATCGTCTGAAAGAAATTCATTTCTCGGATCATGATCTGCAGGTGTACTGTCTGGATCCGCTCTGCGTATGAAATAGGTGATTTTCGCCATTATCTGTTTCAAGGATAACGTTGAACCAGAAGTCTCTCTTCTGAAAAGCTGACCTCCCTAAAGTCTGAAGATCTACGAAGATAGACCTTTAGGCATTCCACTGGGCAGAGGGATGCTTCTTCCTTCAGCGGGCAGATTCTCCAGGGACCCCATCTCTTAGTGGGCACCTCGTTCTTGGCGAGAAATGTCGGGTCCGGAAAGAGGTTCAGTTCTCCGCAGTCTGTGAACTGAACGTGGCCATCATCCTTCAAGAGGGCCACTATTTCGCTATCTCTGGCTCCTGAGGCTAGTGCAAATAAGAATATCACCTTTTGAGTCAAGTCTTTCAGCGAGCAATCCTCATTGTTCAGGGTTCATGCTAAATGAAGAACTTTGTCCAAAGACCATGAAATGGGCTTAGGAGGAGCTGCAGGCTGAAGTTTAGCGCAGGCTTTAGGAATCTTGTTGAAGATTTCATTAGAGACGTCTACCTGGAAGGCATATAGTATTGGTCTGGCTAGGGCAGATTTACATGTAGTAATTGTATTGGCTGCTAAACCTTGTTCATGAAGATGGATGAAGAAGGACAAACAGAAATCCGTAGAAATCTCCTTAGGTTTCTTCGCCTTGACAAAGGCCACCCACTTCTTCCAGAAAGACTCATATTGTCTTCTTGTTGACTTTGACTTGTATTCTTCTAAGAAGTTAATACTGTCTCTAGAAATCCCGAACCGTTTCTTGACCGCTAGGGCGAGAAAATCATGAGATGAAGGTTCGGGGTTTTCACTGATGAAGCTGAGACAGTCAATTTCTGCACTTGCTGAGTCAGAACTAAGTCCGGCAACGGGATCAGCTTCAGGCCTAGTTCCGTTATCAGAGGGAACCAAACACTGTTGGGCCACTTGTGGGCCACTATTGCTGCTGTCCCTTGAAAAGATCTCAGTTTGTCGAGGACTTTCAGCAGAAGGTTAGTTGGAGGGAACAGGTAGGTCTTGGACCATCTGTTCCAATCTATGGACATTGCATCTATCACTTCCGCTAGAGGATCCTCGTACGGGGCTACTTACCGGGGTAGCTTCTTGTTGTCGCTCGTTGCGAAGAGGTCTATCTGCAGTCCTGAGACTTTACGTAATATGGAAGAGAATGATCTTGCATCTAGAGACCATTCTGACTCTATCGGGTTGACCCTGGATAGAGCGTTCGCTGTCACATTGCGGAACCCTTGAAGGTGGACTGCTGACAAGTGCCATCTCTTCTTCTTCGCTAGACAGAGGATGGCCAGTATCACATGATTTATGCGAGGCGATCTCGAGCCTCGTCGATTTAATCATCTCATTACGACTTCGCTGTCTACAACCAGACGGATGTGGATTGAGCAGCGAAGTTCCAGTTTCTTCAGAGAGAGAAAAACTGCCATGGCTTCCAGAAAATTGATGTGGAAGGTCTTGAAGAGGGTAGACCAGGTTCCTTGGACTTTCCGATGATGACAGTGACCTCCCCACCCCTCTTTTCAGGCGTCCGTGTGAACGGTGACTGCCGGTGGAGGTGGTTTCAAGGGCGCCTTGCTCTTTAGGTTCTTGGCCTCCGACCATGGCTTGAGTAGTGATCGCAGATGATTTGGTATCGGTCTTTGTAGATCTCTTCGAGCGTTTGATGCGTATTTTTTCCAAACTCCTCATGCATCTTTTAATTGTGCTCTCAATACTGGATCTGTCACCGAGGCAAACTGGAGGGACCCCAACACTCTCTCCTGTTGCCTTCTTGATATCCTGTCGGATTGAAGGAGTTTTTTGACAGATCCTGCTATCTCTTTCCTCTTCTTTGATGGAATGGAAAGGCAGCGTGACTGTAAGTCCCAGTCGATGCCCAGCCACTGGAACTTTTGAGCTGGAGATAGTCGAGACTTTTCCAAGTTGATCTTGAATCCTAAGTGTTCCAGGAACTGGATCACTTCCTTGGAGGCTTGCATGCACTCTTCCTCGGATGCTGCCCACACCAGCCAGTCGTCTAGGTAGGCTACCACCTGGATTCCTTTTAGGCGTAGTTGATGAATGACAGCATTTACAAGCTTGGTGAATACCCTTGGAGCTATGTTTAGACCGAAGGGCATGGCTCTGAAAACGTACTTTCTTTTCTGTAGTTTGAACCCTAGGTAGGGGGAAACTTGACGGTTGATTGGAACGTGCCAGTATGCATCCGTCATGTCTATGGAGACTGTGTATGCCCGTTTGGGCAAAAGGGTCCTTATGTGTTGAAGCGTCAGCATTCTGAACTTGTGGTTCACTATGAACTTGTTGAGTGGTGATAAGTCAAGAATGACTCTGAGCTTTTCCGAGTCCTTCTTCAGAACACAAAATAGCCTTCCTTGGAATCTGACGGAATTCGCCTTCCATATAACTCTTTTGTTCAGGAGTTCCTGAACATATTCTTCCAGTATGGGGGTTGAGTGCTGGAAGAATTGAGGGAAGTTTGGTGGAGTTGAGCTCCAACTCCACCCTGGTCCGTTCTTGATTAGGCTGTGGGCCCAGGAATCGAAGGTCCAATGATCCCGGAAAAGGAGAAGTCTCCCTCCTACCGGTAGCATCTCACTTGGAGTGCTGGTTGGAGGACTTACCTCCTTGGCCACGTCCACCTTTGTTACCCCTACCTCTGAAGGGGCGTCTAGAGGATCCTCGAAAGGAACCTCGAAACTTCGGCCTAAAGGTTGTCGACTGCCTTTCGAATACTGGGGTGAACACAGGCGATTGGGTCGCCAGCGTTGGGGGCACCAGTTGGAAGGTGGTGGTTGGTTGTGCCACTGTCTGGGGCACCATGGCCATGGGAAGCTGTTGCTGTTGCTATGGCCGAGAGGGCACTCTTGGTTGTTTTGATTCATTCTTCGGCTGGGGACCCTCATCAGCGGAAGATTTCCTTTTAGAAGACAAGCCCCACTTGGAGAGGAGATTCCTGTTCTCCGTAGCGGCTTTGTCCATGACCTCTTTGACCACTTCACTTGGGAAGAGGTCTTTTTCCCAGATATTGGAGGCTATCAGCTTCCTTGGTTCGTGCCTCACTGCAGCCGAGGCGAACACGAACTCTGTACAAGCCCTTCGGGCTTTGATAAAATTCTACAAGTCCTTGGTGACTGTCGCCAAATGAGATTTGGCGAAGACCATGTACATGTCCGGGGTGTCCGGGATGCTTGCCATAGTCTCTAGGCCAGTCTGTAGAGACATGGAAGCAGCAAGACGTTCTTTAGTGTCCTGTTCCCTGTGCAGGAGAAAATCTGTCAGCTTCGGGAGGTCTTCGCTGAACTGTCGTCAAGCAATATCTGTCTCCAGCTTCCCAACTGTGAAGGTGTTGTGCCCATCCTTCCAGTCTTTATCGTCAGATGGAAAAGCGAGGGGAAAGGGTCTACACTCCTCCAGTGTAGGGCAAGGTTTCCCTGCCTCGACTGCCTTTAAGGCAGCCTTAAACCCTTTGTCCATAAAGGGGAAGGCACGTTTGGGGTCAGCAATAAAGGACGGGTGCTTTTTGCCGAGAGCCGGCACCTTGGAGCTAGTAAAGGCCCTCTCTTTCAAGGTGGTTGTATGTAAGGCCTGGGCCTTAGGGAGTTCGAGGAGAATCGTCTCCTTCTGCTCTGTCTGCTCCTTGGATGCAGGTTCCATCCTCAGACGGACATAGCAATCCGGGTAGGCCCCTTTGTAAGGCCAAAACTTAATTTCCTCTACTAGGACAGTGCCCAGTTTCTCCGAGAGGAAGATCTTCCCCCCCGACATTGGCATATGCTTTGCGTACCTCCATGGGTTAACGTCAGAGAAAGCGGGGAGATTCTTGACATTTATCTTCTTCGGGGCTAAACGTGTTGCAACCAGCTGATGCATTTCCATCCGAAAAGAAGCTTCTTTCTCGGACGATTTCTTCTGAATGTCCTGCACCATAGACAGCAGCGAGTGCAACGTACTCGTGATTGAATCTAACAGGGGTGCAGTGGAGGAAGTCGAAGGCACCGGCTCAGTCACCTCAGCTGATGATACCGAAATCGTTTCGATTTTCTCGACTTTAGCCTCAGGAGGTACGTCATCCTCCTGATCCAGTTCTTCCACTAGGAGATTGTTCTCAGTCTCCTCTGAGACAACAGACATGTTGTCCTCTAATTGGATGCCCTGCAAGGCGTCCGAAACGTCAGGCTCTACCAGAATCTGAACTAGGGGAATCTCAGGTTGAGCCTGGGGAATGATTGCATCCGAAGATGCCCTAGGGAAAAGACAATCCCTCATCCTCTCATTAGGAAGGTATGGGCCAGAGGTGTTCTTCTGAAAACCCCTGACCCATTTTCGCGGCGTGTCCCTTGCTGCATCCCTAGACTCAGTAGACTTTTGGTCATCAAAAGCCTCTTTCACCAGTTTGTCACAAACAGTACATACCTGTGGGTCCCAATACTTGATATCGCCCTTGGTGACTGCGCAGCGAGCATGGGACCTGCACACAAAAGTTGTTCTCGCACTCGGGATGCTCCTCCTGTAAAGAAAGAAAAGCATATAAGTATTCGGTGAAATTCTCAGATTTCAGCATACATATTTTTAATAATATTAGCTTGTATAGAGTAAGCTAGAAAATAGGATAGACACCTACTTGTGTTTCCTGTCCAGCCCATTGCTATGACCTCGTCCGATATTGAACACTAAATTCTTAATGAATTTTGTAGGGGAAGATAATATCCTTTGATATAAAGTGTCTTCTTAACACAATCTTCCAGGTTCAATATTGGGGATTAAAATAAATGGTTGATAACCATTAAATGGTAGAGAGAATCGCTCTCTTATATGTGATGGTCTCCCAATTGGCTGCCCATGAAGCACCTTGTAGGTTGGAAAAAACTTTTGGGCCACAGCAATGACTGCCACCAGTCCTGCCGGCATATGCAGCGCCTGGCGGCATATGCTGAGCCTGCCGACATATGCCGGGCCTGCCGACATATGCCGGGCCTGCCGACATATGCGGGCCTATTCTGGGCTATTGAAAGCAGTTACTGTCTTCAGAGTAATGGGCGGCAGGTCACCAACAGCGGGTCTGCCGGCCGGCAGCCGAAGGATCCCTCTATCAAGTAGGACCCGGAGGCAACCGGCGGCAATTGTCTAAACTTTGGGTGGACGACTGCCGGCCGACAACTTAGTTGCCGGCAGCTGGTCAGAGTATGTTTACTGTCATTGGGTCTTCGATCAGCGACACCCACGGCAAGTGGCAGCAGAGCAACTGCCGGACGACAGACAACCAAGATGGCCGCCGACAGTCGGCCCAGTATAATTAAAGGCAGAGAAAAAGAGGGAGGATGGAGGAAGGCAAAGGCTCAGCCTTGCCGGCCTACATCCCGAATGAAGGTTCAAGTGGAAGGGGGAATTATATTCAGGCTTCCACCCAACCATATCCCATCCATATGGGCTATGGAAGACAGTCCAAGGGAGGACTGAAGAACACTCTAATGAATATGAAGGTACCTGCCAGCAGCAGACAGGGAACCTCAGGCCAATTCTATAGATTACCCATAGGGTCAAATGTAGAATGACGGCCAGGTAGGGTGATGGCTCATCTAACACAAAAGAGACAACGGGGAAGGGGTAAATGTCCTAGAAGTAAGGTATTACCCGAAGGCATTACCTAACTTGAAGGATTCTGATCTCATAAAGTAACCTCAAGTAGGGGAAATCATTTCCCCAGGTTGGGTTAGTCAAGTGAGAAAGCGTCCACATGACACAATCTCGCAAGAGAACAGAATCTCGTACCCGAGATCTTAGGCAAGGAAGAAATCATTTCTTCGGTCTAAGATCCACCAGCACAGGACTGTCTGCTAGACCAAGGAAGGAGGAATTGTTATACAAAAACCTCAATGTATGGTCTAGGGAGGTCTAGCCTCCTGTAAAGACAACTTAACCTGACTTGGGAAATCATTTCACCAAGACAGTAAGATGCCTAACACAGACTTTTACTCTGATGTCCCGTTCTAAACTCAAAACCAACTCAGTGGTTAAGAGAAAGAAATGAAACACCCCGGTAAACTTTGCCAGAAATCATTTCACAGCAAAGCTAATTGAGGATAGCCTAGGCTAATCAGAGGGGAGGGGAATTGCTCTTAAATCTCGTCAAGAGATTAGTATCGACTTAAAAGGTATAGGAGGTGTCAGTCTCCTCTTAGAAGACAATACAAGAGCAATTGGGGACATGTATGAAAGTATACTAAAGCCCCTAGGCTAGTAGTCTAGGAGCATAAAGAATCGTTCACCGATACTCTCTTGTATACTATCTTGGAGGAGGAAAATCTTATGCAGTAATATCTCAATTGTATAAAATATTGCCTGAGCTTCAATAAAACTTTACCAGGAAGGTTATATCATGCATGAAGTGTGTAGGTGCCTAGGCTAGGAAGCCTAGCACTCGTGAGGCTCGATCTTAAATAGCCAAATCCACGACAACAATGACATAATATAAAAATCCCTAGCTAAATATCTAAATAGCTAAAGTTATTAAAGCAAATAATGCCGGGAAAGTCGTTCTGGATAACTAAATGTACAAAAAGAATTACCGCGTCCATGACGCCATCCGGCTGGCAACAGCTCTTGTTACGTTAATTGCGATCTCAATCGAAGAGCAAACCTGGCAAGAGCTTATATTTACACAATTCAAAGATATTACTCAACTTTCCAGAAGCAGATAAGGCTGGTGAAGACATCATAGCGACAAATAACTCCAAAATAGCAAGAGATAACACGGGATAACACCGGTCAATGAAGCTACGGTAGAAAGAATGGCTTGGTGGCGCCGCGCGGTGGCGATTTGGCGCACTATTTACAGTACGGTAGGAGTGACGCCTCTTTAACGACTCTCCTATATTCTTGTCACTTTTCCCCTCGAAGCGGAAACGCTATTAGGGGTGTAGATAGCTATGAGACGTGTCAAGAATACGTCCTCTGATATTACGCGATATCCCTTTTAAATTTTAAGGGATATTCACACCAGGAGTTAGAATTCTGGATACCTTTGGTAAATTCTCTGGGATATATCACTGTGGTTAAATATACCTAGGAAGCTACTAATGAAGGAACTTCCATCAGGATGACATGGCCTGAGCCCAAAAATAGATTTTCCGCTTCGCTCAAATTCCATTTTTTACTCCCCATTTTTCTTTTTTGCCTAGTCTTCCTTTATAGAGGGAGCCGTAACCTGCCTAGCCTACTCTCCCTACCGTCCCGTTGTTATTCATTGGTTTACACCCTACCCTCTGTTTATGATGTGTATTATGTATTTAGCAGGTGCACGAATTGAAACGCTTCGTGGTAGCTGCAGGTAGTGTGTTAAAACCTGCTGTTTAGTGCTGCGATGAACAGCAAGTTATTTGGGACTCTAACTCTAAGGGTGTCTGTGTTGATCCTATTGCGCAACATAGTGAAAATAGTGCCACCAAGTGACACTACAGACTGTTCTTATACTAAGGTGAAGTCACATAGACTAAAACACTTGTACCACATGTTCCAAGCATGAAGCGTATATAAGACATTCGAGAAAGACTTTATAATTCTTATGGAATTAACGTGTGTGATGGCAAGTTTTCCTTTTCAGATACCACATCTATTTCTATTAATGTCCCAAGTCTATGTAACTGATTTGCATTCCATTACAATTTACAGTTATTACTTTTATTTATGCTAATTCTTATTCATGCCCAAATACAAGAATTTGCTATACTTGTGTGTCTTATTTCGCCCTAATATTGTAATAAAATACTGTTTGAGTTTTAATATCCCCCTATAATATGTAAATATATCTGAACAATGAAATACTATTGTTCCTTCATTTATACAAACTCATCTAGACTAAAGTAATATGTTCAACCATGTTGTACTTACCTTATCTTCTACCTGGCTCTGGGACCGGCAGGTACTTTCTGATGCTGGGAGAGTTTCTTTTTTGGGCTCAAGACATGACGTCCTGATGGAAGGTTCCTTCAGTAGCTTCCTTGGGTATATTTAACTACAGGGATATTCCCAGAGAATCAAACTAAAGGTTATCACAGAATTCTAACTTCTGGTGCGAGTACCCTAAAGGTTTCCCTCTAGGATATCGTATATCAACAGGGGACGCATGTATTAACACGCCACATAGCTATCTGCACCCCATATAGAGTTAACACTTAGATATGAAAGGTGGAGAATAACTGGGGAGCCGTTCCACAGTTACACTCGTCCGTGGCTGCTTTTGGTACTCGAAACGTAAACAAACGGGCTCCATTGCTAAATGACGTCACGTCCGTCCTCATCCTTCAGCCTGTAGCCCCTTGCTTTGGTCGGATTTCCCTTTGTGCGATTTTCATCGACTTACATCGCCGTTATGTCGTTACCTACAGCCTCGCCTTCTTCTGGAAAGTTGAGTACCAGGTCCCAGTATTGTTTAAATAAGGTCTAGCCGAAAAGTAACTTTTACTTTTCGTAAAATATTGTGTTTTGTGGCGGAGCTGTGCTGCTACCGGACGCGCCATTTTATGGCGTCGCTGTTCATATCGCATGCCTTGTTTTAGTTAGCCAGAACAGCCTTATCCGGTCTCTTAACTAATTAATATTATTAGTTATTTAGTCTTCATAGCTAGGAATTACTTATATCGTGTTTAAGCGCTCATCTGACTCGGTCGCCGTTCGACCCCATACTAGATCGCTAGCTTAGCCCCTAGGCTGGATAGCCTAGTGCTTGTGTTCATGCATGATATATACCAGTGTTCCTAGGTTAAGTTATGAAGATTGTAGCATTATTAAACATACTGTTAACTGTGATGTAAGTGTTTTTGCCTTCGGGGACCATATAGGGGACCGGGTTGATTGCGTATCTTTCCACCCTAACCTAGATGTAGGAACCCCTATATGCTCCCTAATCCCCTGTCTGCGGGCATTCCCTCTGTGTGGCCCTGCTTCCCCTTCTATATAGGGGAATCCTGTCTACGAACAGAGTATTTATCGCTTCTCTGTCTACCCTAAGGGAATGATCCCCCCTTAGGGTTGTGACCAAGAAATAAGGAACGGCTCTGCCCTTCCTCAGTTGCACCTGGTTGGGTTACTCCTCCCTCCCTGCAACTTGCGATGTGTCTTTCAGCCTACCTAGCCTAGAAGTTAACCCTCCTTCTCTAGGTTAGGCTCTGGGTGTTGATTCTGTGCTTTTATAGTTTGAGACGGTACTCCTGTACCATTCTCATTCTGGTTACCTAACCTAGGTTAGGGATCGTTCTCCCTCTCCTTGGTGGCCGTTCTTGTACAGAGCCTCCCCTATGAAAGACCCCTCATCTTCTCCCTCCCCACCTATCCCTTTGGTGTAGGCTTGCCTATACACATCTGTCCTTAGTCCTACAACTCCTCCCTTGGGTGAAGTGGTAGGGCTAACTTGTTCTCCTGCTGAGCTGGCCGCTCTGGTACACATACTCTTCATAGCGTTCTATGGGGGTTGTCACCGGCAGTGGTCCGGCCGGCGGGGGTTTCCCCCTCTTGAGTGCTCTCTAACCCTCCCTTGGGTTACCCCAGGCACCTGGCCGACTGCCGGCCCCCTGCCGCCGGATGCTAGGAGTACCCACTCCTATCATGAGTGCACTCTCTCCGGACGGATGCCGGAGGGGTATGTGGTCTTACCCCTCCCATCCCTCCTTACCTTTCTCTCTGTCTATCCTGGTGCCGGTCCCTTGCCGCCTCCACCGCCGGTGATACCGCCTTGCCTCTGGTGACATTCTTTCATAAGATGCCCTCCCCCCTCTAAGACGTCAGCCTTCCGTGTGCCGGAGGCTGCCGCGTTCCGTCGGCATACAGCCGACGTCCCACCAACCATTTTACCAAGTAACAGCTGGCTGACCCTCCGTGCCGGACACCTGTGTGCCGGCATTGACTGCCGGAGGTCTAGGTATACAACCATATACATATCTATCTTATGAATTGATCCAAGCTCACCAGGCCGTCAGCCGTCGGCTGCCGGAGCCGCCACCTCCTGCCGGCGACCCGCCGCTGTGCCGGCGGTCGCCACGATGGTATTATATTTTAGATACTCAATGTGTCTGTCTTGATGCCTTCCACCCTGCAGGACCGGCCTCCGGCGTGTCTCCGGTCTGCCGTCACCCCCTGGAGACGTTAAGGGACATGCACCCCTTCTCATGCCTGCCGACAATATGCCGGCAGCCAACATACTGTAGCCAGATAGCTTAGCCACTTCCACATATAGGTAATGTCTTACCTTTGAAATTGTGGCTGTGCTGTCTGATTGCACATTGCAATATTCCAGCATACTCTGTGTGTCTTAGCGCAGCCGATTGACGGAACCTATATCTAATAAGAGGTTTTCTCTACTCCCCTTCTACCCAGGGATCTGAGTGGTCTCAGTCCCTGCTACACCTCGCGGGCAATTTCTGCTAGAGGCTTACCTTCTACCCACCACGGCTTATCCATATGGATTTCCGTTTTGTGACCCTCGGCCACAAAAGAAATTGCCTACTGATAAGGTTACGGTAACCGACTGGGCGGGATTCACAAGTATGTGTCTATCTACTTCCTTTCCCGCTCTCTACTCTCAGGCATTATAATACCTTATGAATTATTTTAATGTTTAAAAATTTAGATTAAGTTATCTTAATTTTAGAGTAATGTAAGTCATTTTTATGCCTTCCATGTACTCATGATCTCTTTCTTTTAAAGGGGTAGTATATGAAGTGCGAAAGCAACTTTTGTGGAGTGAAGCGCCCGGACTTCTACGGGCACAAGGCGTGCCGGACCCACGCCCCCTGCGCCGCCGAGAGAGGCGACCTGAAATACTGGTACCCGTAGCACTGTACAGTCTGCAAGAGTCGTTTGGTCAAGGCGTTCGACGATCCTCCTTCAGCGGAGGCAAGGGACAACGCTCGAGAGAAGCTACGCAAGTGGGTGCGTGGCTTCCAGAAGAACGCCACTGGACCGTATCTCGCCAGCGAAGATTTGAGGGCCTTGCTGTTTCCAAAGGCATCTAAAGACTCTGAGATCCCCAGTGATCAGATCCCCACCATCCAGAAAGGGGTGGAACCTGATATTGTCATGGCCCAGTCCATGCATGAGTGCCACTTGGATTCCGATAACGTGGAACGTATGTCGGAAGTGTCGGAAGAGACGGAGAAGAACCTCATGGGCGAGGAGCTCGACTATGAGGAAGATCAGGTGGAATATCCTGATTCGGAGTCCGAGGTCGCTCCCACTCGTACTCCCGCAGCGACTCCTGCACCGTCCGAGGAACCTGTTCCTTCGACTTCCGCCACCCCGGACCCTCTTCCATCAGGCACTCAGGAGGTCTTGAAGATCCTTGAAGCCCTCATGGAAAGAAAACTTCGAGAGACCCATGAGCAATTCCGGTCTACCCTAGTGAGTTTTAAACAACCGAAACGGATTTCGGTTAAAGACCTCCCCTCTTGCTCGGATACTAACCCACGGAGATATGCCGAGCATATGCCGATCACAACTGGTAAGATCTTCATCAGTGAGAAGGTCGGCTCTATCTTGTTGGAAAAGTGAAATTCTTCCTGAACTTTGAGGCTTATCCGGACTGTTACGTCCGGCTCAGGTCCGAACCAGCCTCAAAGGAAGAGACCGAACCGAAGGAAGTAATTGTGTTAGATCTCGCGAAGGCCCAGGCTATGCTAGCCAGTGCGGTGAAGAGTAAGGGTTTCACCAACTCCAAGATGCCGGCGCTCAGTAAGAAGCACCCAACATTCGTTGCGCCGAGTGCTGCGACCTTCCTCTTTATAGAAAAGGCCTTCACAGCTGTCTTGAAAGCAGTGGAGGAAGGGAAACCTTGCCCTGCACTGGAGGAGTGCAGACCCTTCTCCCTTACCGTTCCTCCCGATGATAGGCACTGGAAAGACGTCCAGTCAACCTCCACGGTGGGGAAGTTAGAGCCTGACGTAGCCGGTCGTCAGTTCAATGAGGACCTCCCAAGGCTAAATGATCACCTCCTTCCTAGGGAACAGGATACGAAGGAGAGGCTTGCCGCATCGCTGTCCCTCCAGGTACAGCTTGAACTCATGGCCGGGGATACTAGAGTCCCGGACTTTTACATGGTCCTAGCCAAAACACACTTAGCAACGGTGACTAAGGACCTGTACAGCTTCACTAAGGCTCGCAGAGCCTGTCGTGAATTCGTATTTGCCAGCGCGACGGTAAAACATGAACCCCGGAGGCTGATTTCCTCCAATATCTGGGGTAAATATCTCTTTCCCTCCTCCCTGGTGAAAGAGATTGCAGACAAGGCCGCCACGGAGAACAGGAACCTTCTCCACAATTGGGGCATGTCGAGAAAAAGGAAATCCTCTCAGGACGATGGCCCTCAACCTAAGAGGAAGTCCCAGAAACCGAAACCCCAGCAACGTTAACAGAGACGGCAGTTTCCGGGTTCCGCTACTCCCCAAGTGGCAGCACAGCCACAGCAGACCTTTCAGTTGGTCCCCCAGCCGGTGGTGTCGCAGTCACCGGTCTTTACCCCTGCATTTGAGCAACATGCTACTACCTTTCGTCCCAGAGGTAGGGGCTCAAACAGAGGTTCCGGCAGAGATTCGTCTCGCCGCCCCTCCAGAGGCAGATGAGGAAGGGGAGCTAGCGGCCGAGGTGGCAAACCCTCGGGACACCAGAAGCAATGAAGTGCTTCCGGTGGGAGGAAGACTCCGCCAATTCCAGGATCATTGGACCTTCGATCCCTAGGCACACAGCATCGTCAAGAAGGGACTAGGCTGGAGCTGGACGCGACCAACCCCAGCCTTCAAGCAATTCTTCTAACAGTCAACCCCCCTCCTGGAAGAATACGTCCTAGAACTCTTGAACAAAAAGGTGATCAGGAGGGTAAAGTCAACCAGGTTCCAAGGGAGACTATTTTGCATTCCCAAGAAGGACTCCGACAAACTCAGAGTCATTCTAGACTTATCCCCTCTCAACAAGTTCATTGCGAACAACAAGTTCAAGACGCTGACTCTCCAACAAATAAGAACCCTTCTGCCTCAAGGGGCCTACACGGTCTCCATAGACCTGGCGGATGCCTACTGGCACGTTCCAATGAATCATCACGCTTCCTCCTACCTAGGATTTCGACTCCAAAGGAAAAGTTACGCCTTAAGGGCCATGCCCTTCGGGCTCAACGTGGCTCCACGGATCTTCACCAAGCTGGCAGACGCCATCGTCCAACAGTTCCGCCTTCGCGGCGTCCAAGTGATGGCCTACCTAGACGACTGGCTAGTTTGGGCGACATCGCCCGAAGATTGTGTAAGAGCCTGCAACAAAGTCACCCAGTTCCTAGAGCCTCTGGGATTCAAGATAAACACCGAGAAATCTCGCCTCTCTCCAGCTCAGAAGTTCCAATGGTTGGGAATCCATTGGGATCTTCAGTCACACCGCCTTTCCATCCTGCAAAAGAAAAGGAAGGAAATAGCAGGGTCTGTCAGAAGACTGCTGAAATCCAAACGGATCTCAAGACGACAGCAGGAATGAGTTCTCGGCTCTCTACAGTTCGCCTCTGTGACAAACCCAGTGCTTCGCGCACAGCTAAAGGATGCCGCGGGAGTCTGGAGACGTTTCGCATCCATCGCTCGAAGAGACCTCAAGAGACGGCTTCCAAACAGACTTCGCTTACTATTAAAGCCGTGGTCGAAAGCAAAGGCCCTGAAAAGGTCCATTCCTCTTCAACACCCGCCTCCATCGATCAACATCCACACGGACGCTTCACTTGAGGGTTGGGGAGGTCACTCCCACCAACGACAGGTTCAGGGAACATGGTCTCCCCTATTCAAGACGTTTCACATCAACATCTTGGAGGCCATGCCGGTTCTTCTCACCCTGAAGAAACTCTCCCCGCCTCCCTCGATCCACATCCGTCTGACTCTGGACAACTCGGTGGTAGTCAGATGTCTCAATCGTCAGGGCTCGAGATCGCCCCAGATAAATCAGGTACTTCTTCCGATCTTTCGTCTGGCAGAAAAGAAGAAATGGCACCTGTCTGCAGTTCACCTACAAGGATTCCGCGACGTGACGGCGGACACTCTATCACGGACAAGCCCAATAGAGTCGGAATGGTCTCTAGACGCAAGATCATTCTCCTTCATCTCTCACCAAGTCCCGGAACTTCAGATCGATCTCTTCGCAACGAGCGACAACAATCAACTTCCTCGATATGTGGCCCCGTACAAGGACCCCAAGGCAGAAGCAGTGGATGCCATGTCACTGGACTGGAACAGATGGTCCAGGATATACCTGTTCCCTCCCCCCAACCTTCTGCTGAAAGTCCTCTCCAAACTGAGAACCTTCAAAGGGACAGCGGCCCTAGTGGCTCCCAAGTGGCCCCGGAGCAATTGGTACCCTCTGGTCCTGGAGCTGCAGCCCACTCTGATCCACCTACCGGGCCCAGTTCTCTCTCAACAAGTACAGAAGTCGACCGTCTTCGCTTCATCACTGAAAGTCAGGGACCTTCATCTCATGATTTTCTCTCCTTAGCCGCAAAGAAAAGGTTTGGAATCTCGAAGAAAAGTCTAGACTTCCTCGAGGAATACAAGACTGAATCCACACGGCGGCAATACGAATCTTCCTGGAGAAAGTGGGTCTCTTTCGTCAAGGCAAAAAATCCTACGGAAATCACCATTGAATTTTGCATGTCCTTCTTCATTCACCTTCATGGACAAGGCTTAGCAGCCAACACGATTTCCACCTGCAAATCGGCTTTGACTAGACCACTAATGTACGCTTTCCAGATTGATCTGTCCAGTGATATCTTCAATAAACTACCAAAGGCATGCGCTAGACTACGCCCAGCACCTCCGCCAAAACCTATCTCCTGATCCCTGGACAAGGTGCTCCATTTTGCCTCTAACCTGGACAACGATTCGTGCCCTCTAAAAGACCTGACTCAAAAAGTTATCTTCCTTTTTGCTCTCGCCTCGGGAGCCCAAGTCAGCGAAATAGTGGCATTGTCAAGAGACGAGGGTCATATCCTGTTCGCAGATACGGGAGAACTTACCCTCTTCCCTGATCTGACGTTTCTCGCAAAGAATGAACTACCCACCAAGAGATGGGGCCCTTGGAGAATCTGCCCCCTGAAGGAAGATGTCTCTCTATGCCCAGTAGAGAGTCTTAAGGTCTATCTTCGAAGAACTTCAGACTTCGGTGGAGGACAACTCTTCAAAGGAGAAACATCGGGTAGTGACCTGTCACTGAAACAACTAAGAGCGAGAATCACCTACTTCATTCGCAGAGCAGATCCTGACAGTACACCCGCAGGTCATGATCCTAGAAAAGTCGCGTCTTCTCTGAATTTCTTCCAGAGCATGGATTTTGAAAGCCTCAAGAGCTTCACAGGGTGGAAATCGTCGCGCGTTTTCTTCAAGCACTACGCGAAGCAAGTGCATGAAGTTAAACATTTCGTGGTAGCCGCAGGTAGTGTTATGAAACCTGCCGTTTAACTCTGCATAGAACAGTGAGTTACTTGGGACTTTAACTCTACGGGTGCCTGTGTTGACCCTCGTGTGATACATAGTGATTTCTTGGACACTTAGTGTTTCTAATAAACTGTTCTTATCAAGGTGAAATGTCATAGACTTCACATGAGTGCCACATGCTCTAGGGCATGATGTGTTTTTATTTGAAAAAGATCGACGTTCCTCTGGAACTTGTGCTTCTAAAAGTGAAATTTCTTTCAGATTCAAGATTGAAGTCTTTTGTTTTCTATGTACATTATTCTTTATTATTGTAAATTAACTTTACACTTATTATTGCAATTGTTATCACAATAATCTGCAATCTATGAAATAAAATGTCTATTTTATTACATGTGCGTCTCTCTCCGCTCCTATTATTTATTATGAAATATATGATTGCCATAGTTTCATTTAACCCCTTCCTTTTGAATGAGAAGAATAATATAAATTTACTTGTATTATATACTCACTCATGCTATGTAATATTCCTACCTGAATACTTACCTTCGTCCTGCCTTCGAGACCAGATTGATCTCTCCTCCAAGGAGCGTAGTGATTAATTAACACTTACCTATGCTTGATAATATTCCTACCCGAATATTAACCTTCTGTCTTGTCTCCGAGTCCTGCACGAACTCTCCGCACAGTGAGTAGCCCTTCAATGATCACTTCGGGATTTTGGTATGATCCGCCGGGACTTCTCTGCCAGGGGGGCAGGAAGCTGGATACCCACGGAAACTTTAGCGAGGACACATTACATACCTCTATTCGAAGCCCTTGGCACTTGCATAAAAAGGGGAAATTTCCCATGATACATTAATTCTCTGGTACACTTCCATCAGGACGTCATGGCTTGAGCCCAAAAAATGGATTTTGAGCGAAGCGAAAAATCTATTTTTTGGTGAGATAGCCATGACGTCCTGATGGACCCTCCCGTCTATTCTAGTCCAGCCTTTCAGGCCCTGCCCTGCCCTGCTGTATCATAGAGATTAGCAAGGAGCTGGCCTCAGGATGAGGACAGACGTGACGTCATTTAGCAATGGCACCCTTTTGTTTACGTTTCGAATACCAAAAGCCGCCACGGACGAGTGTAACTGTGGAACGGCTCCCCAGTTATTCTCCACCTTTCATATCGAAGTGTTAACTCTATATGGGGTGCAGATAGCTATGTGGCGTGTTAATACATGCGTCCCCTGTTGATATACGATATCCTAGAGGGAAACCTTTAGGGTACTCGCACCAGAAGTTAGAATTCTGTGATAACCTTTAGTATAATTCTCTGGGAATATCCCTGTAGTTAAAGATACCCAAAGAAGCTACTGAAGGAACCTTCCATCAGGACGTCATGGCTATCTTACCCAAAAATAGATTTCTCGCTTCGCTCAAAATCCGTTTATCAAGTAACTTCGAGACTTTCCATAAGTCCAACAGGACTCATCCCTGCCGGGGGGCAGGAAGGGGTAACATAGCACATGTTTATCTGAGGTGACATATACCGGTAATGTCACAAGGTCTTTGTGGTCATTAGACCAAAGGAATATGGTCTAGAAGTCGAAGGCACTACTAAAAGGGAAAAATCCACGATATATTAATTCTCTGGTACACTGCCATTAGGACGACATGGCCTAAGCCCAAAAAACGGATTTTGAGTGAAGCGAAAAATCTATTTTTGGGCGAGATAGCCACGTCGTCCTGATGGACCCGCCCTTTTCTCTATTTTAGGCCTTGGCAGGCCCCCTCCCAATCTTACTGTTTCATGGGGACTGGCCTCGACGCCAGAAGGAATGGAGAAGGCGTGCGGTTATGACGTCAACCAAGATGGCGGCCAACATGGCGTCGTTTATGACGTCATCTGAGTACCATAACAGTAACGGAGGAGGAGAACTTTGTAACGGCTCCTCCCATAACTTGCCACCAACTTCCCCCTCTAAGCGTAAATGCTATGTGGGGTGCAGATAGATATGTGGCGTGTCAAGCATACGTCCCGTTATTATACGATATCCTAAAGGGAAACCTTATGGGTACTCGTGCCAGAAGTTAGAATTCTGTGAAACCTTTAGTTTAATTCTCTGGGAATATCTACTGTAGTCATATATACCATACCCTTTGGAAGCTACTGAAAGATCCATCCATCAAGACGACATGGCTATCTCACCCAAAAATAGATTTTTTGCTTTGCTCAAAATCCGTTTTTTGGGCTCAGGCCATGTCGTCCTGATGGAAGGTTCCGTTAAGTAGCTTCCTAGGGTATATATGACTACAGTGATATTCACAGAGAATTTAACTTAAGGTCTCCAGAATTCTAACTCCTGGCGCGAATATCCTTAAAGTTTTCCTTAAGGATATCGCAAAATATCAGGGGACGTATTCTTGACACGCTTCGAGGGGGAAAAATGGCAAAATAAATGAGGAGCCGTTAATAAGGTTCCCTTCCTCCGTTACTGTTTGAGTACTCAGATGGCGCCACCATCTTTATTCCTTTTTCTGTAGCAAACTCGCTCGGTGATTTTCACAGTAGCTCTCTCAGTATTTCGGATTTATCATGCAAGCCCCAGCTTCTTCTGCCTCTGGAAAGTTGAGTATTTGATCTTACGTTGTATAAATATAGCTCTTGCCGTAATGTGAAAAATTAAGTCAAAATTAAGTTAATCTTTGGGCAGAGCTATTGCCTGAACCGGAGGCGTCTTCGGCGCTGTCGTTCATGAAGCATGAGTTATTTAGTTACCCAGAACGACTTTTCCGGTATAATAGCATAAATGATATAAGCTATTTAGTCTTCATTGCTAGGAATTAATTATATTATGCCGATTGTATTCACATTAGCGCCGCCGATTTAGGTAGCCGATCTTGTTTACGCTAGGCTTCCTAGGTTAGGCGTTCTAGTTTACTTTCATGTATGATATAATAAGTGTTCCTGGTGTTATTAAATTCAAATGAAGATAATTAGGCAATTTATACATGTAAGATATATCGATTGCATATAAATTTTCCTCTTCTGAGATAGTATACGAGAGAGCTTCGATGATTTAGGTAGTCGATCTCACTGTCATTAGGCTAATAGCCTAGTGGCTTTAGTACACTTTCATACATACTCCCCGGTTACCCTTGTGTATAGGGTAATCCCTCTTTCCCTCTGAGCATAGCCTTTGGCTACAACCCTAGTTGGTCTGCCTCGAGTTGTCATTCAGGCTAGGGTTTTTCTGTCCCTTCCCTAAGCTGCAGATGGTAAGCTTTGGGTTTGGGTCAGAACCTCAGAGTATATAGTCTAGGGTGAAAGAGATTCCCCTGTTGATTTATGTTGTTGGCATAGCAGGCTAAGCCTCCCTAGACTGCACTTGAAGGGGTCATATGTTTTACCCTCTTCTCCCTGCGGTCTAGTAGACTAGTCCTGTGCTTGCAGACCCTAGGCTGAAGAATAGTTATTCTTCTGCTGCCTAGGATGGCGCCAGCACTAGAACTCAGTTTCTCTCTTGTTTAAGGGTGGCGGCTAGGTGGCTGCTGGCCCCTTAACTGTATTGGCAGACCCTAGGTTGGAGAATAGATTCTCCTTCTGCCTAGGATGGCGCCGATACTGAAACAGAGCTTCCTTAAGGTGCGGTAGGACCGGCAACCTGCCGGCTCCTCTCACACCCTATACAGGACCCTTTTCCTTCCCCCCTCTGTCCTTTGGTGATGGCCTAGCTATCACAACCCTTTGGCCGTTGTCCTGCAATCTCACCACTTGCCGGTAGGCTGTAGGACCGGCTCGGGCTTCTGCTAGTATGGCCTAGTCACTCAGCTTTCCCTTCGGACACAGGCTCCGGGATAGCTGTGTTGGCGGGACCAGCTGCCGGCAGAAGATTCCTTTGCTATAGAGTGTTCTTCAGTCCTCTCTTGGATTGCCATTCACAACCGGTGTCCGGCAGTGACCGACAATGGAGGTGAATGGGTGGAAGTCTGAATATTGTATATTCTCCACTTCCATTTGAACCCTTATTCCAGAGGAAGGAAGTGAGACAGTGCTCTTACAACATCCTTCACTCCTTGCTTTCTCTCTCTCTATCAGCTAGTGCCGCCAGGTACTAACCTAACTGGCGGCTGCCGGCCACTGCCCTAGCCGCCAAGATGCTGGCTAGAATTGTGTGCCGACAGCTAATGATCTACTGACACAACTGATTTAGCCGACAAGAGCCGGCCGAGATCTGACTACCGGCCACCACCCTGTCACATAGAATGCTGACTGGGCTAGTGTGCCGACAGCCGGTGACCCACCGGTGACCGGCAAGCCGTCGGCTACTAATTCAGTCAATGTTGTGCCAGTTGAACTGCCCTGGGTGCTAGCCTTGCTGACAACATGCTGTGGAGGATTAATTTTATTTTAATTTATTTTTTTTTGTTTTGCCAAATCGAGAGAGAGAGAGAGAGAGAGAGAGAGAGAGAGAGAGAGAGAGAGAGAGAGAGAGAGAGAAAAAAAGAGAGAGAGAGAGAGAGAGAGAGAGAGAGAGAGAGAGAGAGAGAGTGTGTTGTTTTAGTATTGGTAAATCGAGACATTTTATTTGCTTTAGCTTTGTCATTAGAGAGAGAGAGAGAGAGAGAGAGTGTTTATTTACTTAAGTTTTGTTAAACCGCAAGAGAGAGGAAGTGTTTATTTGCTTAGTTTTGTGAGAGAGAGAGAGAGAAAGAGTGTTTATTTGCTTTAGTTTTGTCAGAGAGAGAGAGAGAGAGAGAGAATTTCATTTGCTTTAGTTTTGTTAGATCGCGCGTGCGCGAGAGAGTATGTGTGTGTGTATGTGTGGTTGTGTGTGCGTGTGTTTATGTGTCCGTGGTGCGCGCCGAAGAACAAGGGTAATTAGCGAATGATTGGTTGTTGTTGGAAAGACTGTCGGTATATTTGAGGTTGTTTGTTTACATTTTTTAGCTAGGATAGGGCGGTGATGAATGTCTTGGTCGAAAGCATTGGATCTTTGACTGTAGAAGGAGTCGGTTCTATTTTTTTTGTTCTTCGAAAGCCGGCTGTGAAGTGTTTTTTTATATTCGGAGTAAGTACTGTTTTTATTCATTTTTGTTAGGCGCGTTCGTGGATGATAGAAAGTTTATTGTTTATCTTTGATTATAGTGCGATAGTTAAGTTAGTTAGGAGTGTTCATAAGTGTTTTTTTTATTGCAGGCCGTAATTCCTCCTTTAGATTCCTTTAGACTCCTTGGAGTTTTAGTTTGGCCTGGAAGGTGGTGTTTGCAAGTCGTGTGTATATTGTATATGATTAGCTTGATGATGACGACCCGGACCGGACAATGAATATAGGAATAGACTGCTGAAATACAGAATTGTTGAACGTTGATGACCCGGCTATAAAATACGGATTTCTCTCACGACAATTGATAACGACGACCACCGCATAAGATTGCACGGTCGAATTGGCCATACGATAGTGTTGGCCAGTGCCAGTAGGCTACAACTTGCTTAAGGACTGTTGCGTGTGAACCAAGAGGTTCTCTTGGTTTGGCATTAAATTTTTTGTTGCAGAATATGATTGGTGTTTAGTATTAAGTAATTTATTTAGTCTTAAGTGTGCTTTTGGTACTGTGTGTGGACTGACGGTGTTGGGTATATTAAAAGGATATTGTTTTTCGATTGTTGGCGAGTTCTTGGTACCATCACGCACCGATATATACAGCGAATTTTGTGTGTTTTTTTTTTGTCTATTGAATTTATGATAAATTGTGATTGTTCCTGGTTTATGGCATATGATGGATGGTTTGGTGATAAGTGATTTGTTTTAGTGTTAAGTCAGTTTAATGATTTGTGTTCTGTTTTTGGTTGCATTAATATAGTTTTAAGGCTATGTTTTGTTTTCATTTTCCTTCTGTTCAAGAGTCCAGTTTGAAGTAAAGTAAGGGGAAAGTTTGTATTGTGGGATATTGAGAAAGTAAGAGTGATCAAGGGTGTGGGGGTTGTTTTTGTTTACATCCCGCCACAATGCCGGATACAACTACAGTATATGTCTATACAGTAGCCAGTATATTTGCAGTATAGATCATACTGCAAACAGAAAACTAAGGTATAAAAGTACAGTAGACCCCCGCAATACGACATTAATCCGTTCCAGAGTTGGTATCATATAGCGGGCAATAGAATAGCTAATGCGTGCAAAACCCCAGGTAAAAACTTTGAAAAGTAGTACGTAACAAAATAGTATAGTAAGCACTGTACTACAGTATACTTATATATAATATACATTTACTGTACAGTATATAATTAAATAACATTACAGGTATAAATAAAAAGGTAAATTTACAGTTTCATCCATTATGTGGAAACTGGAATAAAAATATATTTGTTGCATCAGAAATAGTGTAGTTTCAACGAATTTAACGTTTATTTTAACTGCAAACCCTCCGAATTAGAGATTTACTATGGAGTTAAAACAACAAGTTTTTCCAGAAAAATCAGTTTTTGTAACCGTGTTTTTATTGTTTTTGTTACATATTATGTTGTAATGCAGAAATACCCTACTTTATCCCAACAATTATGGGGTACCCCAGGTGGGAACCAGGGTTTTGGGTGGGGGAGGGGGCGTCCAATGATATTTGCACTAATTAATGTTCCACCACCCCTCCCTCTATACCCCTACCTAGCCCTACCGGGGGGGGGGGGGGGGGGGCTCCGCCCCCCCTGCAACCCCCCTTAAGGCCACAGTGATTTTCAGGGCACTACCGAACCTAAAAAACCCACCTAACCTAGCCTAGGGGCCCTGTACCCCTACCAGGGGGGGGGGGCCTCCGCCCCCCCCTGCGACCTCCCCTCTTAAGGTCACAGTGATTTTCAGGGCACTACCGAACCTAATAAACCCACCCAACCTAGCCTAGGGGCCCTGTACCCCTACCAGGGGGCTCCGCCCCCCCTGCGACCCCCCCTTAAGGTCACAGTGATTTTCAGGGCACTACCGAACCTAATAAACCCACCTAACCTAGCCTAGGGGCCCTGTACCCCTACCGGGGGGGGGGGGGGGGGGGGAGGCTCCGCCCCCCCTGCGATCCCCCCTTTACCCCGGGCTAAATTTAAATATATATTTTTTAAGTCACTTCTTACCTTAAATGGAACCTGACGATGATGATGTGGAAGGCTGTGGTTGACCCTCTTCTGAATCATCAATAGCTACTGGAACCCGTTGTGCCTCAGATTGTGGAGGATACAGTTTGCTGGCCGTGATAAAAAAATGATGGAGCAGCTTCTCCTCAGGGTAATTGTGTATAAAAATAAAACGTGACAAATACTGCCTGAAGTATTCACAACGGTTACCAGGCCGTTGTATCCCTTCCTTCAGCTCCCGCCAAAGACGTTCAATGTTTTGGGTATGGGTGTCGGGGTTTGAAGGATCCACAAAATTTTCTGAATGGTTTACAGTACGGTGATCGTATCCAAGAGACTGCAGAGAATTATAAGCCCGCCACTTATCACTAACAACAATGCTGCCCCGTTTAATGTACTTCTCAATTAAAGGGATGAGGGTAGCTGCATCACGCTTCTGTGGTAATGGGTTAATTAAAGGCACAATAAATGTTTTTTTTTGGACTGCCTCACAATACCCCCCAACACCCATATGTCACTCAGAGGCCTTCCACGGTCATACTTCCGTTTTCCAAAATGAGATTCGTCAATCTCAATGATTACACCTTCACCACCAATAGCCTCTTGGTTATCAAAACTAAATTCAGTCACTTCTGAACAAAAGCTTCTCCAGTCTACACTAGTAGATGGAGATATACTGAGGCCCTTAATTATAAAATGGTGGTCCCAACACTTATGCAAGCAGTGATTGACAAATAAAATTAATTTCCACGGGGGAAGGTGGGACCCGTGAAGAAAAGTTCCCTTATAGTCACTAACACTATAATTGCACAAACGCCTTTTCTTCGTTTTAGGTATTTTCACTGATTTTGTACAATACCACACATGTCTATCTTCACGGAAAAGTAAAGGCGAATCACATTTAGCACACGAAACACTTATAGGTAACACTAAATGCTCTCGAAGAAACCGATTCACAATGTCTGGGGTACCATTATAATTACCATGAAATCGGCCGATCACCTCAAAATAAGAATAAAGACATATATCGCACACCTGCACCGGAGGATCCATGACAGTTAAGTATGAGAAAACTTAACCGGCAGGTTTCCAACCCAAAAACAAACGACAATC
Source organism: Palaemon carinicauda (assembly GCF_036898095.1). Classification (NCBI taxonomy): domain Eukaryota; kingdom Metazoa; phylum Arthropoda; class Malacostraca; order Decapoda; family Palaemonidae; genus Palaemon; species Palaemon carinicauda. The sequence goes on from NC_090759.1 coordinate 19,037,079, forward strand.
AGGAGTTTTTCCCATAATGAAATAGGAAAAAAACAAAATACTATCGGTTATAATGTTATATTGCACGAAAAACAGATCCTTGAAACAAGAATAAGAGACAAAATGAATCGTCCAATAATAACCCTTGAAAAGATCCCAGTAGTATTTTGATTGGAGGAGCGACATTAGTGGGAGGAGCAAATGCGCATTCAAGCAAATATTGTCACATTACGCAATGGGGAGGAGCCAAGTAGGATGAAAACAGATATTCAAACTAACAAGAGGTACCTTGCGTGCCCATGGAAAGATATACACTAAACTTAGAAAAAGTCAAGACCTTCAATACCTGAAATAGTTTTTTCTCCGTAAGTATGCATTAGCGACAATAATGTATTGAGAGGAAGTATTTGGTTATCACGTGCTGTACTAGGGAAACATATTATTATAATACATTTCCCATAATGGATGAAACTGTAATAATACCAATAAGAATTATAAACTGTACTGTACTGCAAAGGAAAAATTAAATTTTATTTACCTTTGGAGTGACGTGACTTGAGAGCTGGTAGTGGGTGGAGGCAGAGGGGGGAGGAGACGGTAGATATAAAACCGTACCGATGCTAATTATGTTATGTACACTTAATAATAAATTTATTCTTACTATTAAACACTTAAAATTAAAAATGCTTTTTATTATTATTTTTGTCTTTTGAAATTTTTTTCTATTTTTTTAGAATTTAAAAAATTACTTTTTTCGCTTTCTTAATAGAATCAATTATATCATCTTTGCTTTCTGACACTTCTCTTTTGGAGATATATTTCTCCAAAAGAAGCCTGTTTCTGACGATTCCTCAACATATTTCTAAAATGACTCATACACTTGTCATTAACACTCTCCATAAGATGACCTGTGTGAAGTTTTTCTGGGTGTTTTTTTTCAATGAAACTTGTAAGGTTTTCATATCAACCGATAGCTTCCCTTATTTCTGCCGATGTCGTTTCTTCAGTCCCCCCCCCCCCCGGTCCTCGCCACCACTAGAGCTGTGCTCTTCTTGCATGATGGTCAACTGCATTGCCTCCAACTCCTTCAAGTCTTCAGTCGTAAGCTCCCCCCTGTGCCTACTCGATAAGGTTATTCGTACTAGCGAGGGTAACAATGCGCATGCCTTCTTCGTATTTCTTTATTATCTCCAGCTTCGTTTCCATAGTAATCATCTTCTTACTTCTCCCTTTAACACCACTAGTAATCTTGGAACCCATGGCTAAAGAATTAAAGTTATTACAAGCAGACGCTTTCTTGCTGAGAGCTCCCAATGACCAGTCAAGAAAATTAAATACTTCAAAGGCACGGAAGACTCCCTTGAGTAGGTGATCCAGTTCTGAAGTAGTCCATAACACTTTTGAGCGTCTCATGGCTAGACGAGGAGGAGAGTCTACCAGGCTTGAGAAGTCTCCCTGGGCAGAGGCAGGAACTCCCAAGCCGAGAACTTCTCCTGTGTCATACCAGACGCTCGAACGTGAAGCCAATTTAGATGGGGGGAAAAGCAAAGGAAGCCTTGCCAAGACTTCTTTTGGTTTGTAACCAATCTCCCAACAGAAGTAAAGCTCTCTTGGATGATCGAGAGAGTACAAGTAGTAAAAGCAGGAGTTGTAGCGGCCAACCCTAAGGTAAATTCTGAGGCTGGCGAGCGAGCAGCAGCAGGAACAAAAGAGGACGGAAAAACTTCCTTGAAAACCGTCATGATTTTCTTAAAATCTAAAGCCTGTTGTGTAGACTTAGGTTCTTCTTCGTCTGACATGACACCCAAAGGTACAGCAGTAAATAAGGGATCGTCCGCTTCCTCCTCCGGAAAAACTTCGTCCAAATTTATGAGTCTGTACGTGGTGGAGAGTCAATAATAATTCGCGATGGAAGGGCTTGACAACTAGCATCAACCTGACGTTGAATAACAGGTAGAGGTTGAATGCCGACGTCACGTCGGGGTTGCATCGACTGACGTTCGACTTCACGGTGAGGTTGTCGATCTACGTCACGGAGCAGCTGTCGATCAGCGTCACGTTTGACAGCTTGTCGAGCAGTAGAGATCATGTCAGCTTGACGTGAAACCTCACGCTCAGAAGTTTGACAGGAGTCACGTTTGATAGGACCGTGACGTTCCGCTAGCAAAGGTTCTTTACGCTCAAGAGCTGGACACACTACATTAATGTCAATATTTTTGACTGAATGTCCTGCAGCATACTAAAATTAGGGTCGTGCACAGGAGGATCAGAACGTGACTTCGGCAATGTTCGATCTGAAACGTCAGTGATAAAAACGGGAGCAGCACTCACGTCACGCCTGGATTGTCCAGATGAAATTAAAGAACCGTGACCCTGCATAGACTGACGTTCGTTACAGTGTGCGGGGGTCTCCGGAGCAACAAAATCAGACGTTAAAAAAAAGGGATTTTGACAAAGAAAAAATCTATTTCTGAGGAGATACCTGTGACGCCCAGTGAAAAGGGTCCTTCCTTACACTTTTCTGATATAAATACTTCCAAATATACCAGAAAAAGTTAAAGCATGGAATGCAGAGGTTACTACCCTCGCGCGAGCACCCAGTGGGCGTCGTGTATAAAGCAGAGGCGTGTGAAAACCACAATTCACAGGCTGTCTTCCAATTAGATAATTCCTTCATCAAAGGGAAGGGCCGTAACAGAGGCCCTAGCTACATTACCTGAGCCACTCTACCGACGCCCGACGCTAGCGACATCTGTACTACATCCTTCTGCAAGAACTATGGCTTGGAAAGGAAAGGGTGGGGCCACGTAAGGGAGGGGTTTCACCGGGCGTCACAGGTATCTCCCCAGAAATAGATATTTCCTTTGTCAAAATCCCTTTTCTGGGTCGACCTGTGACCCCCGGTGAAAATGTACCAGAGAATGCCTTCCAAGCCCAATAAACACTATCAAATAATAAGGATATAGTCAAACACCATGTACCAAAAACAAAATACTATATTAAGGTAAGTAAAATATGAAAAATAACACATTATCCAAACAGGAATCCAAAAATATGGAGTAACAATAAGCTGAAATGCAGGGAATCATCCCGAGAATCAAAACGCAACACGAAATCAATCCTTACATGGCTAAAGAATGGTAACATGAAATAACATAAGGTAAGGTTAAACATACTAAAAGGTAATAACCAAGGTAATGACGTAATGGTAACATAATTCTAGGGCTAAACGAACCACCCAGGAGAGCGGCGACGTGGCGAGAGAGGCAGGTAGGTGGGAGAATGAGAGAGATGGATGAAAAGGAAGAGCAAAGAGATTATTGGGGGGAGATAAGACTCCCAGCTGCAACCGTGGGGAACTTAAGGGCCTGTAGGTTCTTCAAATAGTGGCGTTTGAAAACCATAGGAGATTTCCAACCCGTATACTTCTTAAGGTCATCAAAATCCATGTTCTGAAAGTAATTGATGGAGGTTGCTACCGACCGGATATCATGAGCATGGGGAAATGATTCCGGGTTAGCTTGCCTAATAAAGTAAAGGATTTGTTGCCTGATGCCTTGAATGGAAATAGTGCCTCCTTTTTCTCTGAGAAACAAGGGGCCAGACGAGCGGGTGGCGGTTCTAGCTAAAAATGCCCTGAGTGTAGTGACTGGACACAGAGAAGTATCTTGGAGAAGAGGGATAATCTTCCAAGGGGACCACCTATTTTGCGGGTCCTCGTTTTTAGCTAGGAAAGCTCTGTCTGGAGAAAGTAGAACTTCGCCTGACGGGAGGAAATCTATATTTTCAGGATTAAGTGAGAGAGCTGCTAATTCTGAGATTCTAGCACCTGAGGCCAAGGCCGTTAGGAATAAGGTCTTCCTAAGAAGAGTGATGTAGGAGCAGGATTCGTTATCCGTGTCTGAAGTTAGCTTTAGTATGTTGTTCAGAGAACAAGAGACCTTTTGTGGGCGAACCGAAGGTCTGAGCCTAGCGCATGCCTTCGGAATAGATGAAAAATAGGAATCTGCCAGGTCAATATTGAAACCCACGAGGAAGATCTTCTTCAGAGCCGACTTAATCGTGTTTATAGTGCTAGCTGCTAGGCCCTTGTCAAATAGGGACTTAAAGAATGAGATAGCCAAATTAGAGGTCATGCGAGAATGTTCTAAATTCTTTAGGAAATCTGCTAATTTCTTCACGGCCGAATCGTATTGTTTAATTGTAGAGTCCCTTTTGTCTGATTCTATGAAGAGGACATTTTCCGGGTCAATGTTTGCGTCCCTGTGGGCTGCAAACTTCATGAAATCCACAAAGTTAGGGTTTTGGCTATCCTTGAGGAATCTGACACAGTCTGAGTTTGGACTTTTTGGGCTCTAGCCATGTCGTCCTGATGGAAGTTCCTATAGGGTAGCTTCCTTGGGTATATTACAACTACGGCGATATTCCCAGAGAATTTACCTTAAGGTACCCAGAATTCTAACTCCTGGAGCGAATATCCCTAATAAAAGAACCAGGGATATCGCGAAATATCAGAGGACGTATTCTTGACACGCCACATGGCAATCTGCACCTCGAACAGAGATAACACTTCGAAGGGATCAATTGGCAAGAAAACGAAAACGAGAAAGAAAAAGGAGAGCCGCTCGCAAGGCTCTCTCTTCTCCCGTTTCGTAAGCGTGCATTGCGCCGCTCATGGCGCCATCTGTATTCCTTTTTGCTTAGCTTAACAACTCAATTAAAGAACCGTGACCCTGCATAGACTGACGTTCTTTACAGTGTGCGGGGGTCTCTGGAGCAACAAAATCAAACGTTAAAAAAAAGGGATTTTGACAAAGGAAAAATCTCTTTCTGAGGAGATACCTGTGACGCCCAGTGAAAAGGGTCCTTCCTTACACTTTTCTGATATGAATACTTCCAAATATACCAGAGAAAGTTAAAGCATGGAATGCAGAGGTTACTACCCTCGCGCGAGCACCCAGTGGGCGTCGTGTATAAAGCAGATGCGTGTGAAAACCACTATTCACAGGCTGTCTTCCATTTAGATAATTCCTTCATCAAAGGGAAGGGCCGTAACAGAGGCCCTAGCTACATTACCTGAGCCACTCTACCGACGCCCGACGCTAGCGACATCTGTACTACATCCTTCTGCAAGAACTATGCCTTGGAAAGGAAACGGTGGGGCCACATAAGGGAAGGGTTTCACCGGGCGTCACAGGTATCTCCCCAGAAATAGATTTTTCCTTTGTCAAAATCCCTTTTCTGGGTCGACCTGTGACCCCCGGTGAAAATGTACCAGAGAATGCCTTCCAAGCCCAATAAACACTATCAAATAATAAGGATATAGTCAAACACCATGTACCAAAAACAAAATACTATTTAAGGTAAGTAAAATATAAAAAATAACACATTATCCAAACAGGAATCCAAAAATATGGAGTAACAATAAGCTGAAATGCAGGGAATCATCCCGAGAATCAAAACGCAACACGAAATCAATCCTTACATGGCTAAAGAATGGTAACATGAAATAACATAAGGTAAGGTCAAACATACTAAAAGGTAATAACCAAGGTAATGACGTAATGGTAACATGATTCTAGGGCTAAACGAACCACCCAGGAGAGCGGCGACGTGGCGAGAGTGGCAGGTAGGTGGGAGAAGGAGAGAGATGGATGAAAAGGAAGAGCAAAGAGATTATTGGGGGGAGATAAGACTCCCAGCTGCAACCGTGGGGAACTTAAGGGCCTGTAGGTTCTTCAAATAGTGGCGTTTGAAAACCATAGGAGATTTCCAACCCGTATACTTCTTAAGGTCATCAAAATCCATGTTCTGAAAGTAATTGATGGAGGTTGCTACCAACCGGATATCATGAGCATGGGGAAATGATTCCGGGTTAGCTTGCCTAATAAAGTAAAGGATTTGTTGCCTGATGCCTTGAATGGAAATAGTGCCTCCTTTTTCTCTGAGAAACAAGGGGCCAGACGAGCGGGTGGCGGTTCTAGCTAAAAATGCCCTGAGTGTAGTGACTGGACACAGAGAAGTATCTTGGAGAAGAGGGATAATCTTCCAAGGGGACCATCTATTTTGCGGGTCCTCGTTTTTAGCTAGGAAAGCTCTGTCTGGAGAAAGTAGAACTTCGCCTGACGGGAGGAAATCTATATTTTCAGGATTAAGTGAGAGAGCTGCTAATTCTGAGATTCTAGCACCTGAGGCCAAGGCCGTTAGGAATAAGGTCTTCCTAAGAAGAGTGATGTAGGAGCAGGATTCGTTATCCGTGTCTGAAGTTAGCTTTAGTACGTTGTTCAGAGAACAAGAGACCTTTTGTGGCGAACCGAAGGTCTGAGCCTAGCGCATGCCTTCGGAATAGATGAAAATAGGAATCTGCCAGGTCAATATTGAAACCCACGAGGAAGATCTTCTTCAGAGCCGACTTAATCGTGGTTATAGTGCTAGCTGCTAGGCCCTTGTCAAATAGGGACTTAAAGAATGAGATGGCCAAATTAGAGGTCATGCGAGAATGTTCTGAATTCTTTAGGAAATCTACTAATTTCTTCACGGCCGAATCGTATTGTCTAATTGTAGAGTCCCTTTTGTCTGATTCTATGAAGAGGACATTTTCCGGGTCAACTGGCTGTTACTGCCGGCCGGCACATGCATTTGAACCAGCGTTCTGCCGCCTTATAGCTCTTATGTAGTATACTTTAGAGCTAGTTATGGTGAGTGCTGGCCGGCACATTACCTTCTATACTGTACTAGTATTCTTCAGTATAGTATATACTGTAGGGAGAAAACTATAGTATAGTATTGTTACAACACTGTGTTTTCTAACATTGTTGTGTTGTCTTGCACAGCCCTTTGGTGTTGCCTTACAGATAAAGAAAGTGAGTTCTTTCTTGTCTACTATCCGGTATTTTAAAATCATCCCTTAGGTGTGAGCTACACCTGTTTCCTCTGGAAATTTTTCATTGGTTGCTCTAGGATAGATTAACCATACGATTTTATTATCTGGAAGGTTGCAACAATTGACTGTGCGGGAAACATAAGTGTGTGTCTTTCCTTTCTGTTTTGTTATGCTAAACTGTGCATATCCAGTGATACGTAGTTCACTTGATACTCGTGGAAATTTCTTCTCTTTACAGGAGGACCATCCGAAGTGCGAAAGTGTTTTCTGCAACGTCCGCAGCAAGAACCTCTGCGGACATGAGTTATGTAGGAGGCACGCAGCATGCGCTGTCTCCAAGGGTGATCTCCGGTATTGGGACACTCAGGTATGTACCATGTGCACTAACCTAGTTGCTGAGGCTTTTGATTCCCCTAGGACGGCGGAGTCAAGGGATATAGCAAGGGAGAAGCTTCGTACCTGGGTAAGGGGTTTCCAGAAGAACACCTCTGGACCTTATCTTCCAAGTGAGAAGATGAGGGCTTACCTTTTCCCCAGGGCATCAGCTGATGCAGTGATTCCCCAGCCTCAAGAGGAGATCCCCCTAGTTCAGATCCCGGTGGATGCTGAAGTCGCGGTCGCCTTGCAGGACATCCAGTTGGACGACAGGATGTCGGACGTGTCCGAGCGTCTGGAGAAGGACCTCCTGGCAGAAGGCCAGGATGAAGATCAGGCTCCAGACATTGAAGAGGAAGAGGTCGACGAGGTGTCGGCTGCTCCGGTTCAGGTCCCTGAACCTATTCCCTCATCTTTGTCCGCTCTCCCAGTAGAGCTGGGACAGGCCCTCTCCTCCATCGTTGGAATGATCCAACAGATGCAGAAGGAGAATAATGAGAAGGCGGCTGCAATGGAACTGCAGATGCAGAAGCTTGCAGCTTCACGTGGGCCCCAGAAGAGGCTCAACGTGAAAGACCTTCCCTTTTGCTCAGATGTTAACCCGTGGAGATATGCTGAGCACATGCCGATGACGGTCGGAAAGATCGTCATGTCGGAAAAGTTGGGCTCAGTTCCCCTAGAGGAGGTGGAATTCTGGCCCAGCAAAGGGTCGTATCCGGACTGTTATGTCCGTTTGAGGAAGGAACCAGCTTCAAAGGAGGAGACAGAGCCGAAGGAGGTCATAGTGATGGACCATGCTAAGGCTCAAGCTTTGCTTTCATCCTCGATGAAAGAGAGGGGTTTCACGAACTCAAAGGTGGCTGCTTTGAGTAAGAAGCACCCTTCCTTTGTGTCCTCTCCTGCTAGAGCCTTCCCCTTTTTGCAGAAAGGGTTTGCGGCTGTGCTAAAAGTAGTCGAGGCTGGCAAGCCATGTCCCTCCTTGGAGGAGTGTAAACCCTTGTCGCTGGCCCTACCTATGGACCACAAGGACTGGAAGGACGTCCATCTTACCTTCTCAGTCGGGAAGTTGGAGGGTGACATTGCAGGACGTCAGTTCGGTGAGAACCTCCCTAAGCTGTCTGACTTTCTTTTGTGGAGAGAGCTCGAGACGAAAGAAAGACTGGCTGCCTCAATGTCTTTTCAGACCACTCTTGAGACGATGGCAAGTGACCCCAAGGTCCATGAGATGTTCATGGTAGTGGCCAAGACTCATCTGGCCACAGTGACGAAGGATCTTTACAGCTTCGTCAGGGCGAGGAGAGCTTGTAGGGAGTTTGTGTTCTCCTCGGCTGCGGTGAGCCACGAGCCAAGGAAACTAATCTCCTCCAACATTTGGGGCAAAGACCTTTTCCCTAGCGAATCGGTCAAGGAGGTTTTTGATAAGGCCGCCACGGAGAATAGAAACCTTCTCCAGAAGTGGGGCCTGTCTATCAAGAGAAAGTCTTCCCCGGATGAGGGTCCCCAACCAAAGAGGAAGACTAAGAGGACTAGGCTACCCTCTCGGCCAGCCAACCCATTTAGACAGCAACAGCAACAGCAATTGCCTATGCCTTCAGTGCCCCAGATGGTGGCACAAACACCGACCACATTCCAGTGGGTAGCCCAAGCCGCGTCGACACAGTCTCCGGCATTTAACCCAACGTTCGAAGGGCAGTCAACTTCCTTTCGAGCAAAGCCTAGAGGAGCAGCCAGAGGCTCGTCTAGGCGCCCTTCAAGGGGAAGGGGATTCAGGGGTGGTCGCGGTCAGGGAGGCAAGACCTCAGGACAGCAGTCGAAGTGAGATGATACCGGTAGGAGGGAGACTTCAGAATTTTCGGGATCGGTGGACCTTCGATCCCTGGGCTCACAGCCTACTCAAGAATGGACTGGGCTGGAGCTGGTACAGCACTCCACCCCCGTGCCCTCGTTTTTTCCAACACTCCACCCCGTTCTGAAGGAGTACATTCAAGAACTGTTGGAGAAAAAAGTGATCCGAAGGGTAAAGTCCATCAAATTCCAAAGGAGGCTGTTTTGTGTTCCCAAGAAGGACTCGGAGAAACTCAGAGTCATTCTGGACTTATCGCCACTCAACAAGTTCATAGTGAACTGCAAGTTCAGGATGCTAACACTGCAACACATAAGGACCTTACTGCCCAAGAGGGCATTTACCGTCTCCATAGATCTGTCAGACGCCTATTGGCACGTTCCAATCAATCGCCGACTCTTCCCCTACCTAGGGTTCAAGCTACAACGAAGACTATACGCCTTCAGTGCCATGCCATTCGGGCTAAATATAGCCCCAAGGATCTTCACGAAGCTTGCGAGCGTAGCTCTCAAACAATTACGCCTAAAGGGAATTCAGGTGGTAGCCTACCTGGACGACTGGCTGGTGTGGGCAGCATCCAAGACAGAATGCTTGCAAGCTTCCCTGCAGGTGATCCAGTTCCTAGAGTATCTAGGCTTCAAGATCAACAGAAAAAAGTCTCGACTTTCTCCATCTCAAAAGTTCCAGTGGCTGGGAATCCACTGGGACCTAGTGTCACACCAATTCTCCATCCCGTTGAAGAAGAGGAAGGAGATAGCTGGTTCTGTCAAGAGACTTCTGGATTCCGAAAGGATATCAAGACGCGAACAGGAGAGAGTGCTGGGTTCTCTCCAGTTTGCTTCGGTAACAGACCCGGTGCTAAGAGCACAGCTAAAGGATGCAACCAGAGTTTGGAGAAGTTATGCATCAAACGCGCGAAGAGATCTGAGAAGACCAGTTCCGCTTCATCTACGTACTCTTCTCAGGCCTTGGTCCCAAGCCAAACAACTAAATAAGTCGGTACTTCTTCAGCCACCTTCCCCCTCGTTGACTATTCACACAGACGCCTCGAAGGAGGGGTGGGGATGTCATTCTCATCGGAAGAAGGCCCAAGGGACTTGATCCAATCTATTCAAGACATTTCATATAAACTTTCTAGAAGCTATGGCAGAGCTCCTTACCTTGAAGAAAGTCTCCCCGCGTCGCTCGATCCACATAAGGTTGGTGCTGGACAGCGAGGTGATTGTGAGATGCTTGAATCGACAAGGATAAAGGTCACCACCTCTCAACCAGGTGATGTTGGAGATCTTTCGACTGGCGGAAAAGAAGAAGTGGTACCCGTCGGCAGTTCACCTTCAAGGAGTCCGCAATGTGACAGCGGACGCTCTATCCAGGTTCGCACCGATAGAGTCGGAATGGTCCCTAGACGCAGGATCGTTCTTCTTCATCTTGAGTCAAGTCCCAAAACTGCAGATAGACCTCTTTGCGACGAAAGACAACAAGAAGTTGTCCCTGTACGTGTCCCCGTACGAGGACCCCTTGGCGGAAGCAGTGGACGCGATGTCCCTCGACTGGAACAGATGGTCCAGGATCTACCTGTTCCCTCCTCACAACCTTCTGTTGAGGGTCCTCAACAAACTGAGATCCTTCAAGGGAGTAGCGGCAATAGTGGCCCACAAGTGGCCGAACAGCGTGTGGTTCCCTCTGGCATTGGAACTACGGCTGAAGTTTCTACCGCTACCAGATCCAGTTCTGACCCAGCGAGTCCAGAAGTCGACTGTCTGCGCTTCATTACAGAAAACCCGGACCCTGCAGCTCATGATTTTCTCTCCCTAGCGGTGAGAAAGTGTTTCGGGATTTCGAAAGACAGCAGAGACTTTCTAGAGGAATATAAGTGCAAATCTACTAGAAGGCAATATGAGTCATCTTGGAGAAAATGGGTGGCCTTTGTCAAGGCGAAGAATCCGCAGGAGATCTCGACGGACTTCTGCTTATCTTTCTTCATCCACCTCCATGGTCAAGAGTTGGCAGCTAACACGATTTCAACGTGTAAGTCTGCTTTGACAAGACCCAGTCTATATGCCTTCCAGGTCGACCTCGCTAACGAGATCTTTAATAAAGTTCCGAAAGCCTGCGCTAGGCTCAGACCTTCAGCACCTCCAAAGCCCATTTCATGGTCTTTAGATAAAGTTCTTCATTTCGCTTCACTGTTGAACAATGAGGAGTGTGTGCTAAAGGATTTGACCCAAAAAATTATTTTCCTATTTGCACTCGCGTCCGGGGCCAGGGTTAGTGAGATTGTAGCCCTCTCGAGAGAGGAAGGTCGTGTTCAGTTCTTGGATGGGGGATAGCTGAACCTGTTTCCGGATCCTACGTTTCTCGCCAAGAACGAGTTACCCACCAACAGGTGGGGTCCCTGGAGAATCTGCCCTCTGAAAGAAGATGCATCTCTATGTCCAGTAGAATGCCTAAAGGTCTATCTTCGTAGAACTTCAGACTTTAAGGGTGGTCAACTATTTAGGGGAGAAACATCAGGCTCAAATTTATCACTGAAACAACGCAGGGCGAAAATCACATATTTTATTCGCAGAGCGGATCCTGACAGTACACCCGCAGGTCACGATCCGAGGAAAGTTGCCTCAACCTTAAATTTCTTTAATTGTACGGATTTTGAACATCTTCGTTCATACACTGGCTGGAAGTCTTCCAGAGTGTTCTTTCGTCACTATACGAAGCAAGTGGAGCAACTAAAGAGGTCTGTGGTAGCGGTGGGTTGCGTCGTTAACCCTGCTGTTTAACTCTGCGAGGAACAGTGGATTTAATTGGGACAATTAATTCCAGGGTGAGTGTGTAGTTACATACTGTACTACAAACTAAGTGTGAGGGCACCGGGTTGCCCACGTTGACTGTTCCACTTTCAAAGGTGAACCTAGCATAAGTGCAGATATGTGTGCCGAGCGTTTCTAATGCTAATGTGACTGATTAGTAATACAGACTTTTACAACTTTGATACCTCGGTATGTTAAAAGTGGCGCTAATGTTTTTCTTTCAGATAAACAAGTTTCTGTTTACTATCATGCTTATGCTTAAATTTTTGGTTATCCTCCTCTTATATATATATAATTGTTGTTAACCTGTTTATTTATTGTCTGTCAATAAATTTGTTCTTGCGAACCTTGCGTCTCCTTCACCTGTGTCAATTTATTGATAATAATTGAGCATCCTTTCTATGTATATTTATCTGGGATAATTCTAATAGATTGTTCCTTTATGCAAGCTAATTTTGCATTGGTTTATGCTTTCCCTTAACGGGAGGACTCCATCCCCTAAGGGGACGGTGGCGGATATTCAAGTTTCCTCCTACTCGGATATAAACCTTTGTCCAATACAGTATTGAACGGAGAACTGGTCGATATTTCATATTGACGCAGTGGTTCTTTACAAACTATGCTTTACATAATATAGGGTGTGACCACTATATTGGCTTGCCTGTTATTCATACATAGGTATATGTACTCTTCGAGACTTTTCCAGAGTCTAGTAGGACTCTTCCCTGTAGGGGGCAGGAAGCTCTAACATGGTTTATGGTTAGTTGAAAGAATGTATAACGGGAACATCTTAGGTCTCTAGGTCTAGTCGACCGGGGAAATACCTCCGGTGAGTACGGCACGTTTTGAGAATCCACAGATACAGTAATGCTCTGGTATACTTCCATCAGGACGACATGGCTTGAGCCCAAAAAACGGATTTTGAGCGAAGCGAAAAATCTATTTTTGGGTGAGATGGCCATGTCGTCCTGATGGACCCGCCCTTCCCTTTCTATGAAAGGGCTGTAGGTCCTCTCCCTAAATACAGTATCTGTAGCACCTCGTGTATCGCTACAAGGAATACAGATGGCGCCATGAGCGGCGCAATGCATGCTTACGAAACGGGAGAAGAGAGTGCCTTGCGAGCGGCTCTTGTTTTTCTTTCTCGTTTTCGTTTTCTTGCCAATTGACCCCTTCGAAGTGTTATCTCTGTTCGGGGTGCAGATTGCCATGTGGTGTGTCAAGAATACGTCCTCTGATATTTCGCGATATCCCTGGTTCTTTTATTAGGGATATTCGCTCCAGGAGTTAGAATTCTGGGTACCTTAAGGTAAATTCTCTGGGAATATCGCCGTAGTTGTAATATACCCAAGGAAGCTACCCTATAGGAACTTCCATCAGGACGACATGGCCATCTCACCCAAAAATAGATTTTTCGCTTCGCTCAAAATCCGTTAATTGGGTCAGCTTGGGGAATGGGATCCGGAAGGGGCGGAGTTTCAACTCGAGGGGCAGAGGAAACCAACTGCTCTTTGGCCAGTGCGGTGCTACTAAAGCTACAGCCTCTTGGAAGGAGCGTAGTTTGTGTAAGACTTTCATCAGAAGATTCATCGGGGGGAATAGGTAAATCTTCTTCCAATGGTTCCAATCCAGGGTTAGAGCGTCCAAAGCATATGCCTGAGGGTCCAGGTTTGGGGTCATATAACAAGGAAGTTTGTGGTTCAGTTGTGTCGCGAATAGATCCACCTGGAGACCGGGAACCAGCCTAGAAATCCACCGGAAAGAATTCATGTCCAGAGACCATTCTGACTCCTGTGGTTTCGTCCTGGATAGTGAGTCCGCTATCATGTTCTGGACTCCTGCCAGGTGAGTTGCCAACAAGAACCAGTTCTTTTCTACTGCCAAGGCGAAAATCGTGACCAGGACTTGATTGAGGTTGGGATATTTCGATCCGCTTCTGTTTATGCAGTGCACCACTGCTTGCTGTCTGAGACTATCCTGATATGCGTGGACCGTGGAAGGGATAGCCGCTTCAGGGTCAAGAATACTTCCATGGCTTCTAGTACATTGATGTGGAAGTGTCTCATGGCGGGGTACCAGGAGCCCTGAAACATCTGTTGGTTGTAATATCCCCCCCAACCACTCAGAGAGGCGTCTGTATGAATCGTCACTTGTGGAGGAGGGAATTGCAGAGGAACCGATTTGGAAAGGTTCTCAGGTTTGGACCATGGCCGGAGTCTCTCTTTTAGGATTGAGGAGACCGACGAGATCTTGTCTCGTAAATGTATAGTAGCCCTCTTTCTCCAAACTTGGTTGATGTCCTTGAGTTTGGCTCTCAAAAAGAGGTCTGTCACTGACGCAAACTGAAGTAAGCCGAGGATTCTTTCCAAGGCCATTCTGGACACCTGTTTGTGCTTGAGAAAGTTTTTTGTCTCTGAAGCTATCTCCCTGACCTTCTTGGAAGGAAGAGAGAGCTTGTGACTTGTGAGGTCCCATTGGATGCCTAACCATTCGAAGCGGCTTGCCGGTTGCAGGCGAGATTTTTGCAAGTTGACCTTGAAACCCAGCTTGCTGAGGAATTGAATCACTTTGGCTGTATCTTTGTTGCATTCCGGGATCGACTGTGCCCAGATTAGCCAATCGTCCAGATAGGTAACTACTTTGATCCCTTGGTTCCTGAGTTGTTGGAGCACTGTCTCCCCCAGCTTTGTAAATATCCTGGGGGCTATGCTGAGGCCGAAGGGCATGACCTTGAACGCGAAGGTCTTCTTGCCCAGGCGGAATCCGAGGTAAGGGGAGAAGTTTCGTGCTACTGGGATGTGATAATAGGCGTCTGTAAGATCGATAGAGGTGGTGACGGCCCCATGGGGAAGTTAGGTCCGCACCTGCTAGACAGTCCGCATACGGAACTTGTCGCAAAGAATGTAAGAATTCAGTTTTGACATGTCCAGGACTACTCTCAGTGGCGACGAATTCTTCTTGGGGACTGTGAACAGGCGCCCTTGAAATTTCAGTGACCGTACTCTCTTTATGGCTTTCTTCTTGAGTAATTCTTTGGTGTATTCCTCCAAGATTGGAGTCAGTTTCTGGAAGAAGGTCACTGCTGGAGGTGGAGATCCTTGTGACCATTTCCAACCAAGGCCTTTTGATACTATGCTGTGAGCCCAAGGACTAAAGGTCCATTGGTCCTGGAAGTGGTATAGTCTCCCTCCTACCTGATTCCCTTCATTGAGAGGGGGTGAATTTAGATCCCTGTCCTCCACGGGGACCCCTGGCTCTTGGCCCGCCGCGGTGGCGAAACTGACCTCTACCCCTGTTGCCGCCTCTAGAGTATCCTCGAAAGGTACTAGAGGCTTCGAAAGCTGGATTGAAGGCCGGGTAGGGCATCCAAGGAGCCATGGGGGTAGGATGGGTACCTTGGGGAGCAGGCAGGTAGACCACCTGCGGTGGAGGAGCTGTATGCGGAGTAGCCGTCTTAGAGGTTGAAGGAGTTGACGAGTGAGGGCCTTGATGGAACTGTCCACGGCTGGTCTTGTATGGGGTTAAACGTTGTTTCTTTTTGAAGAAAGACTGCTCCCCTGAATCTACCTTCCTTTTGGTCGAAAGGCCCCATCTCACTTGTAAGTTCTGGTTAGCCCTTGCAGCATCCTGTAAGACTTTGTCTACTTCCTCCTGTGGAAACAGGATCTTGCCCCAACAGGAGGAGGCTATGAGTCTATTTGGCTCATGCCTAATGGACGCTTCCGCAAGAACATACTTCCTGCAGTTTATCCGGGATGTCCAGAAATCATGCAGGTCGAACTGGAACATTTAGAGGTTGTTCTTAGCAAACACCCGGAATAGAGACTTATCCGGGTATAGGGAGGCTAACATCTCTGCCGAGATCATGGAGTGAAGAGACCTAGCTAGTCTGTTTCTAGCGTCGAACTCTGAATAGAGAAGGTGATCCGGTAACTTGGGGAGCTTCTCAGAGAAGAGAGATGAGGCGCAGTCCGGGTCGAACTTTCCCACTGAAAAGGTAGCAGAGGCATCCTTCCAAAGGGCGGAGGAGCCCGGAAAAAGCATCGAGGTGGGGTCCGTCTCCTTGAGGACAGGCACAGGGGAGCCCTCCTTGGCCGATTGGATGGTCAACTCGGCCACTTTATCAGTAAGAGGGGACGGAACGGATTGTGGCATGGTAAGAAATTGTATAAGAACCTTTATGGGGGTCAGTTTGGAGTTGACGCAACCCCAGTCGGCAAGAGTCCTAGCCCATACAGCTTGGGCTTGCTCCTTAGGAAAGATGACAGTCTCCTTAGGGACTTTATCCATCCTAACAAGAGCATTTTCCTTCAGCCGGACGAAGCCATTGAAGGGGAACTGAAGTCCTGGAGGGTAAAATTCAAGATCATCTAGAGGGCGGGTCCCTAATCCTTCTTGGGTTAATGCACCATCTATGTAGGTTGCATGGTGAGCAAACCTTCATGGGTTGTTCTTCTCAAAAAGAGGCAACTTAGAGGAGTCTGGGGCTACTGGAGGTGCCACCTGATTCCCCGCACGGAGTAGATTGGCCACCATATCCTTCAGCTCCGTTATTACCCCAGATTGTTGTTGCATCTGAGTCCTCACTATCTCCTTTATCATCTCTGTCAACGGGGGTTCCGAGGAACTGCCCACTGACGAAGCCTTGGCTTTAGCGGACTTTCCTTTTTTGGAAGGTTGAGGTCTTGATCCCATAGGGATGTCGGGAGTAGTGGAGGGTCCTGGGACCGGAGACACAGAGACTGGTGAAGCTGAAGTATGAGACTTAGGTTTGTAATTGCGTAGGGGCTTCACCTTGGGTCATACAGAGATAGAGGGATCCAAAGTAGAAGCCTGAGGCTTATCAAAGCAGAGGAAAGAAGAGGCAGGAGAAATAGATGATGAGAGAAAAGGGTCTGCCAACTCCACGCAACTTACCTGCTCGTCCATGGGCTCAACGTTAATATTCAGCTCGGCGACGTCTCCTGAGAGTTGATTCGCGTCCCGAGGGATAGTCGCCCTGATGGATTCAATTATAGGCTCAGCTAAGATTGAGGGAACCGCAGCTGAGGAGGAGCTCGGAAAGAGACATGAGGCCAAGTCTTCGTCCAGGAGGTAGGGGGATCCGGAGGGAGCATTACGCCCAAAGCCCGAAACCCAAGATCGGAGGCTCGTTCTGGCGGTCCGGAGGACATCCTCGTCGGACTGGAAGTGGCGAGATTATTAAAGAGACTAACGGAGAAAATACCCCGAAAGTACAAAATATCAGTATCACAGAAAGTAACAAATTAAATTCATCACAAAATATGTTATAACCTTATTAATTAATATTGAAAAATACTCACATCGTCATTCCACAGGATTGACGCAAGGTCATAACACAACGTGCATGCCTCTGGGAACCACACCATGAAAGGGGATTGGCCCGGCTCACGGACGAAGGGGATGGCACAGTGAGCGTGAGACCGGCAGACATCGTGACCTACAGGATCACTAAAGGAGGCGGAGCAGCCCTTGGCAGCACAGCGAACTTTCTGTAATAAAAAAGAAGACATAAGTCTAGATGCTCTCGGAAACTCTGATATAACAAGTGAAGTTATAAAGAGTCTGAGAATAATTATGTGATCTAAGGTTCGTACAAAAGAGAGCCGAAGCTCCGTTGTAAATACTACAATAAATAAAAGAGTGAACCCACTCCGTAGTGCGACGGAGTAATCTAGAGTAAGTGAGCCGGAACTCGTAGTAATTACATAAGAATAGTGACTAGTGATTGGAAGATCTCCGGGGATGCCGGAGATCCGGTGGTAGGTCCTTGAAATAATAAATACCCCTATTATATTATATAAAAAAGTAGAATGATCTACGCAAGAACTCTGAAGGAAACCTCCCGGGGAGGGAGAGGGAAGATGAATAAGTCATGTGGGGAGGGCCGAAGCCGGAGTCAAAGTGCAAGCGACCACCGAGGGGCCGAAACCCTGCCGGAGGAGTGCACCAGAATAACAGAAAGGCACGTGTTCCCAGCTCATGGTATGGCAGAGTTGGATAGGGGTTCAGACCCAGCTCCCAAGGCCGTAGCGGGGAGAGGATGGAACTAGGGGAACTAATGATGGCTCTGGGCCATCCAAAAAACCAATACAATAGACTCACACACGACAGGACCTATTTAAAACACTAGCCCCAAAATAAACTAAAAGTAACCACAAGATAAACATGTAAATAATAAAATTAATGCGTAATTCCCGCAAGGGGAAGAGAGAGAGAGAGGGAGAACCCGTGATTGTATGAACAGAAAACGGGAACTCCAGCTCTCGTACTAGGTATAACCTTGGAGGAAAAATGACTGGAGATGCCCTGACCCGGATTAAGGGAAGCCAGGTTTTTACCCTTCGAAATGTCAGTTCATGATCCTTCAAGTTAATCTCTGTCACAGTATTGGAATTTGTAGTCAGTTCTATTCAGACATTTGTTTAGAGACGGTAACCCTTATTATGCTTTCATTAGCGATGGCTCCTTCCTGTGCTGCTCTTGGTTGTACGAAAAAAATAAGTTGCCTGCCTTTTGGCAAAGTCAATAACAACAGTTGTGAGATTATCACAAGCTGTGTTCAATGTCATCCAAAGACGGCTATAAAGGTCAATGACTTTACTGTAGTTCATAATTCCAAGGAGTTTGTAACTGATTCACCAATAAATTGAGCAACAAGTTTAACATTATTTTTTTTTTTAATAAAGTATTACAGGAAGGGACCATTGGTAATAAAATAGCACAAGTAAATAGTTATCAGCTAAAAATAAAGGTCTGAGTAAAACAGACTAAGTACCAGTATGCTGTTGGAGGATTAACTTGGGATTGATATTTGACAGTTTGAAGGGGTGAATCTGGCCAAACCCTGCCCTCACAGGTTCAGGAAAGAATTCTGAGTCAGGGCATCTCCAGTAGTATTAATCCTCCTAGGGTATAACAATGATAAATGAGAGAGAGAGAGGGAGACACGTGACCGTATGAACAGAAAACGGGAACTCCAGGCTCTCTCCCCCGTGGTTACTATAACGAAAACTAAAACGAACCTTAAATAAAATACACATAATAGTCCATGATCAACAAAACAATAAAATAGAGAGGAACGAAAAATAGCGAAACGAGAACGAACAAGAGTGAAAAATGGCGAAATTATGACAACGCCAAACGGAAATAACTCAACTATAATAAAGCCCCAAACGCTATTCTTGGTTCGACTAAAATATGGACTCGTAAGCGATAAAAAGTACCAAGACAATAAATATGGTTCAAAATATAACAATATATATGGCACAAGGCCAGGAGTATATAAAAGATAATGAACCTAAGATGACAAAAGTACCCAACGGGCATAACAAGTTAAAAGAGACGTAAAAACGTAAACAATAACAATGGCCGCCAACGCCGTGGAAGGCAAAAGCCGGACGCACTAAAAACAGTAAAATGAATTAAGATAACACTAGCCCAGTACTAAAAAAGTCTGTCAAAACAATCTATGGTACTTAACATTGGTGCAGGAGCAAGGAGAGCCTCGGTCATGATGAAAATTCACGAAAACAGTGAAAAAACCAAGTGGCACAAAAGAACAAAACGACGCTTACGAAGTCCAACAGAAGGATGTTGTACAGATGTCGCTAGCGTCAGGCGTCGGTAGAGTGGCTTAGGTAAGGTAGCTAGGGCCTCTGTTACGGCCCTTCCCTTTGATGAAGGAATTATCTAAATGGAAGACAGCCTGTGAATAGTGGTTTTCACATGCCCCTGCTTCATACACGACGCCCACTGGGTGCTCGCGCGAGGGTAGTAACCTCTGCATTCCATACTTTAATTTTCTTTGGTATATTTGGAAGTATTTATATCAGAAAAGTGTAAGGAAGGACCCTTTTCACCGGGCGTCACAGGTCGACCCAGAAATAAAAAACGTTTGGCAGGAGAACCTTCCTCCATGAAGGTAGATGTTCTGGACTGCTCCAGTGACTACAGCCAGGACGTAAATTTTGTTCTGAAGTAACCAACTTTCTCTTAAGAGGTCTTGAAACCTAGCTCCAGGATTTTTTAGTGACGTTAACGTCTTCGGAGGATGAAGAGAAGTTATTCTCACCTCTCTCAACATAAGGATGAACGTTACGAGAAACGTCAACAGCAACTCGAGAGGGAACGTCTGTACGTTGTTCAAAACCTATCGCCCCCCTTGGTCTTTTGACATTCCTTCTCCCAGGGGTTGGGGAGCTTGAAAGCGGTCTAGGACTAGGGGAACGGAAAGTACGTACAGACGAACCCTTTGCAACACTGAACACATTTTTCGCACTTTCACTGACACTCGCATTTTTCAATAACTTTACATCGGACATAAGTTGATTTCTATCCGTAGCAAGCGATTCGTCCTTGGTACCCAGGGTATGAATAGCTTTCATCATATCCTTAAGTGAAGGCTCGTTAGTGCTAGTAGGGGGTTCAGAAACTACCACTACAGGGGAAGGAAAAGGTTCAGGGACATGGGGAGAGGAAAATTCACAAGAATGAGAAGAGCTTCTCCTGACCCCATCTCTTTCTAATTTATGAACATATTTGCCATATTCGAGCCATTCATGGTCGGACAAAATTACATATTCCTCACATCGATTCCCCAACTGGCATAATTTGCCTCTACATTTGTTACAAATACTGTGGGGATCGATTAAGGCTTTAGGGAGGCGAGTATTACAACCTCTAACACACTTCCTATATACAGGGGAAGGGTCAGCCATTTTGGAATATCCAGAGAGAGATAAAAAAACAAGCAAGGGTCAAAAATAGTCAAGTCAAAAAAGATTTCAATTACAGTCAAAAGAATAAACCAACCAGCGAAAGCCATAAACCATAAATCAAGTACTTCACCAACAGTTGAGGAAAAAACTTGGTTAGCGCGAGCAAGAAAATCAATATTTACGCAACTGCAACAGAGAACTGAGGATCTGAGGAATGGTTACAGTATCATGGCGAGTGCCGGCGCTAATTGTATACACCCAGCTGCCAATCTTCGATCGCCGAAAGTTTTAAATTTCTGTCGTACGTCAGACGTTAGCTATATATATATCCACCGGCTAAGTTCGATGTTTAAAAAATGGATTTTTCGCTTCGCTCAAAATCCGTTTTTTGGGTGAGATAGCCATGTCGTCCTAATGGACCCGCCCTCCTTTCTTTGAAAGGCCTTGGCAGGATCCCTCCCTATAATACTATATCTCTAGCACCAGCTCAACGCTACAAGGAATAAAGATGGCGGCGATGTTGGCGACATCTGAGCACTCAAACAGTAACAGAGGAAGGGAACCTTATTAACGGGCCTCTTTTATTTTGCCACCCCCCACCCAGGCGTGAACGCTGTGCGGGGTGCAGATTGCTATGTGGCGTGTCAAGAATACGTCCCCTGATATTTTGCGATATCATTAAGGGAAACTTTAAGGATATTCGTGCCATTAGTTAGAATTCTGGAGACCTTAAGTTAAATTCTCTGGGAATATCACTGTAGTCAAATATACCCTAGGAAGCTACTTAAAGGAACCTTCCATCAAGACGACATGGCTATCTCACCCAAAAATAGATTTTTCGCTTTGCTCAAAATCCGTTTTATACCTTTGTTTGTTATATTTAAATTTTTGATTCTTGAGATTTTCACCAGTATATCTGGCTGTTGATTTTAAGAAGTTCCCTGTCTTCTGTACTTTTTGTTTTTGATAGTTTCTGTTCGGTTATTAAACTTTCTTAATTACAGGTTCTGTTTTTATTTTCAGTTCCTTATTTTTGAGTGTTCCCAGGCTAGGGACCATTTCTCTGTTATAATTTCACGGAGCCCAGAAAAGGAATTTTGACGAAGGAAAAATCTATTTCTGGGCGAGGAACCTGTGTCGGCCAGTGAACCAACCCTTCTCCTTTTCCCTCACCCTGGCTGGTCCAAGCTTGGGGTGCTAGGAAGAATAAAGGTAGGGGGGTGGGGAGGTGTAGGGGTGAAGGGAGGATAGTCGTAGTAGGGGATGTTGATGATGGAGAGGTCTAACTGGTGAGGGACCTATGGTCGTGGTTCTATCACGCCCCAGTAACTATACCGACACTCATTGAGTGAGCGAGTTGGGTTAATTCCTAGCATTCCATGCATTCCCTTTTCCTCTGGTATAATTAGCAATATTTATGCCTTTGAAAATGATATTTTCATTATAAAATAAATTTTTAAACATACTTACCCGGTGGATATACAGTATATATAGCTTAAGTCTCTGATGTCACGGCAGAAATTCAAAACTCGCGTCATACGCAGATTGAGTAGCCAGCTGTACCACCAGTGAGCCCTCACGCGACGTTACGTAGAACCATTCCATGTATCCTCAGATTTTCCATGCCCATAGGCCTCTAGAGGGTAGGAGGGAGGGAGTTGAATTATATATATCCACCGGGTAAGTATGTTCAAAAATTTATTTTATAATAAAAATATAATTTTTAAACATCTGACTTACCCGGTGGATATATATATATAGCTGATTGACACCCTTGGTAGAGGGTCAAAGACAGCCAACATTGTAGGAATATTACTTAAGAGTTAAATAACAAGCTTAAGGGTTTGTACCTGATAAGGAAGCTGACTTTTATGATACTAGTCATTAGTCTGCTTTCCTTATGAGACCCAGAGATCCACTCAGGGGGCTGAAGACCTCTAGGAGCTGTCAAACCGGTCTAAAACCCTTTATGTTGACAGGACATCAACCAATACCCTTGTTCCGGACTCTCTCAAGGAACAAAATTGACCACCTGCTAAAAATGATATTTTCATAATAAAATCAATTTTTGAACATACTAACCCACTGGTTACATATAATATTGTGGCGGGATGTTGCAATAACAAACCCCACACCCTTGAATCTTACTTACTGGCAATTGTCTCCTCAACACATTCTTTCCCCATACGTTATCATAAACTGGACTCTTAGACAAAAGGACAAACAAAACAAAACATACCCTTTAAACTATATTTCCTAATATCACAATACTTAACATGGAACCATTCACAATCAAAATAATAATCACACTTACAACTAATCATAAACTTCACACTAAATATACAATAACCACCATTCAACTAATCAACAAAACCCCTAACAAAACTTAAATCAACCGCACACCAACACCCAAATAAATATCTGTGTTCATGTATATTTTATAGACACCAATACTATCTATACACACAAGCCAACTGTCTTTTATGGCACAACACCACTATATGAAACCCGAAGACTGTCTTGAATTTCCATAACGGCCTTAACTCCTCGGGGTCATGGGTGTCATCGTCGTCGATATCATCATCATCATTATTATCATCATCATCATCATCATCATCATCATCATACGAAATCTTAATTCACAGGCCTAGGTCATCAACAGTTCAGCAATCCAATAAAACAGTCCAAACAAAATCGTAATACAGGCCAAGTCAACAACAATACATTCACATTCTGAAAAACTTTGGTCTCTCCAAAGGAGGAATCACGGCCTGCCAAAATAAAAAAGAAACACATTTATGAACACTCCTAGCTAACTAAACTATCGCACTATAATCAAAGATAAATAATAAATTGTTCCTATCATTCACAATCACGACAAGCAAAGATAAACAAAACTGTACTTACTGTCAAAATAATTAAACACTTCCACGCTGGTAAATAATAATGATAATCCAGCATTCAGACGCAACTGAATCGAGCAGCAGTCAAATCAAAATAAGCATTGACCCAAGACCTTCACCACTGTCATAACCTTACTAAAAACATAAACAAACAATATCATTTGTACCAACAGTCTTTCTCACCACAAACAATCGATACACATACACTAACACACACACACACACACACACACACACTCTCTCTCTCTCTCTCTCTCTCTCTCTCTCTCTCTCTCTCTCTCTCTCTCTCTCTCTCTCTCTCTCTCACAGGATTTGGCAAAAAACAAAAACTAAAATAAAAAAAAAATAAATCCTCCACAATATGACAAATTCGGAGATAATATGACCAATTCGGAGATAATTTGTATTTTTCCTATACAAACCTTAGCTATTTACATTGGGTATTACTTTCGGCGTAGCTGAAATGACGAGCCATTAGATTTTAACGAGGGTTTCCTACCCCACGCTAGTTAGCAGGGGTAGGGGGAGGGGTAGCTTGCTACCCCTCCCTCCCTCACACACCTGTGAAATGTCTCACTTCACTTAGAGGTAGGACTTGACTTGGGGGACAGGGCTGGTGGGCAAATATGTGTAAATAGCTAAGGTTTGTATGGTTAGGAAAAATGCAAATTATCTCCGAATTGGTCATTTGTTCCGTAACCAAAATACAAACCACGCTATTTACATTGGATGACTAACCACTTAGGAAGGGTGGAAAGTCCCCAGCCATACTGGCTTTGGCTTACCCGGGGACTCAGAATCCGAGTGAGCAGCACTCGAGAAAAGGAGTCCCTGCACCTCACAAGTTCCTTGCTCCGCAAGGAAACGTGTGGCCTACATAAGCTTGTGTGTGAAGGAAGAAAGTGTGACCCGTCCTAGGCAGTTGACCTGGAGTTCCAGAAGGAACGCTGGGTTAGGACGTTCCCAATACCACCTCGTCAGGGTATGGGGGACACGACATTATTGACTCAATACTCGGAACACAAGGAAGAATGGTTTACCTGCAGAGGTTTGAGGTCAGCTATGCAGAGACCAGGATGCTGCTTCCCCAGTAGAGGGGACGATGAAGAAAGAATTAAGGGCCAGACATACTTCTATCGTTCATGCAGACTAAAACCTGATAACAATGCCCTCAACCTTCTGCTACCTGTCTAAAAAGGAGCCTGAGGTTAGACCGGCTGTTGTGTAGCCACCACAGAGCGATAGAAACGTATCGATACTCCTGTGGGTCACGTCCTGCAGGAAGCGGGCTGCGAAAGTCATTAGACGCTTCCAGACTCCAGCTTGTAGCACCTGCGTCACAGAGTAGTTCTACTCGAAGGCGAAGGACGTTGCGATGTATCCGACATCGTGCTGTAGGGCGACATGACGGGGGAGGGTCTGGAATCAGGTCGAGATGAATGCCCTTGAGTCCGAGCTGAAGGGGTATACTGGTAACTCTCCCGTGTCCTCCCTGTGCTCCTAAACCAGCTTGCACGTGAGGACAAACTGCAGCTGTTCCCAAAGATAACCCCTCGATTCCTTTACTGGCAAGAAGGAGAAGGTCTGGGTCATCTGATACAGAACGGAGACTCGAAATCTTGAAGGAGTCGAACCGGAGGACCGGGACTCCAAGATTCTAAGTGTAGAAAACAACTCAGGAGCGAACCTGAATGTTGCCTTCCCGTATTCTCTTGAAAGGGCGGAGTCGTACAAGACCATGAAGATTGCTTACACCCTCGCCGAGGCCAGAGTGAGCAGGAGCACCGTCCCCCAAGACGGAATACGATCAGAGGCCTGACGTAATGGTTCTTGAGAAGATCTCTTAAGGGACTAAAGAGTCCGAACCATGCTCCATGGAGGAGGACTCACTCCGACTGGGGGCAGGGACGTTCGCAGCTTCACATGAGCGAAGAAAGGTCCAGCAGGAAGGAAAAAATCTATTCCTTTCAGCCTGAAGGCCAGGGAAAGGCTGAGCGATAGGCTTCACTGCCGAGAGCGGAAAAGAGTTTCCTCCCGCCGAAAAGCAATACCTACGTTATTGCTGGAGAAGAGGCCTCAAGGGAAGAGGTATCTCTCCCACGACACCAACCACAGAAGACTCTCCACTTCGCCTGGTAGACCCCTGTGGATGACTATCACAGGTGACGCGACCTCCGCTCCGCGACTGTAGCGGGTTGTTTCTTCTTGAGGAGGCGGCGTAGTGTCTCCAGGCGTGAAGCCGAAGCAATGCAACGGCTCGTGAAAGATGTTATAGTGTGGTTGTTTGAGTAGCCTGTGTTGTGGAAGAAGCTCTCCCGGGAGTTTCGTCATGGGAAGCAGAGGGTCCGGAAACCGTTCTGCGTATAGTCACAGCGGAGCTCTCAGGGCCATCGAAAGGTTGACAGACAACTTGGTCTTGTTGAGATTCATTGTCAACAGACAACAATGGTGGGAAGACGCAGGTGTCGATGTTGTCCCACCGTCACCAGAAAGCATCTTGCCAAAGAGTCTTGGGGTCTGAGACTGGGGGGAAGAACAGCGGAAGCTTGAAATTCCAGGCTGTCGTGATCAGGTCCCCCAGGCCAGGATTTGCTGGTTACTATAGGCCAAAGACCCCCAGGTACTCTCTATCTGTGAGGCTCTGCTCAGATAGTCGGAGATAACATTCCTCTGCCCGGAATGAGCGAGCCGATAGTGGTATTGAGAGGACCTCGGATCATCTCAGTATTTCTACTGCAATATGAGAAAGTATGAAAATGCGCCTCCCTGCTGGTTGGAATACGCCAGTACCATGATTGATTGATTTAAAGTTTTCAGGCATCCTGACATCTGGGGTCATTGACGCCGGTAACATTTAATTTATGTATACAAAAATAAAAAATAAAATAAAATAAAAAATAAAAGAGTATTCAATTAAAATCATAAAAGTTGAATGTCATAAAAGTTAAATATTTTTCAGAAGACCTGCTTCTGAAATAAATCTAAAAATGCCACTTGCATGGTAGGACACATCATTTCCAAGAATCTTGGCAAGGATGAACCTGCCACCCTCACCTCGAGCCTCAAACAAATATCTATTCCTTAAGTTGTTATAATTGGGGCATTCGGTCAACAAATACCTTACTGTTAGAGGTACTAAACAGTCGTCACAATACGGTTGGTGTTGGCCCTTCAGCAGAAACTCGTGTGTCAACCGAGTGTGACCAATACGGAGACGACAAAGAGACGTCTCCCATTTTCGGGGCATCATATTATACCTCCGAGGAGATATGTCATTTGTTATCTCTCACATTTTATTGCCATCTTGACTATCCCATTGCTGTTGCCATTTATTGCAAATCAATTTCTTGATGTCAGGTAAGAAATCATTACAGGGAATGGGATACCTTCTGGGCAGCAACTCGGATGCAGCCTCCTTAGCCAGTGAATCTGCCTTATCATTCCCGGACACACTTACATGTGCTGGAACCCAACAAAATTGAACTGTTATACCTCTCCGTCCAATAATGAAAAGCCATTCTAAAATCTTTAAAACTAGAGGGTTATTAGAATTAAAAACTTCCATAGCTTGAAGGACACTCCTTGCATCACTAAAAATTGTAAAATTACCCTCCTTCTCCAACGCTATTTTCTCAATAGCGGTTAATATGCCATACAGTTCGGCAGTAAATATGGAAGCGGTCAGAGGAAGCGCACCTCTACAATTAAAACCATTACTATGTACTCCAAATCCAACGCCAGCATCAGATTTGGAGCCATCAGTATAGATAAAAGTTGATCCTCTATGTTCTTTAACATGTTCATTAAAAAGACACCTGGCTTCTAGGTCTGACATATTCTTCTTATCTCTAATAGAATATTTACAAAAAAATATCTCTGGTAACTTCCATGGAGGCATTGATGATACCTTGAATGGAAGTACCTTATTTCTAATTATATCCAGACTATTTAACCCTGGATAGGTACGCTCCTCGGACACCCCTTTAAGGGTATACTCGGACGCGAACGACCCCGACGCCAAAAAAAATTCTTGAAAAATCAGTTTTTGCAGTAACCTCCTTTTTTCTTTTGCCAAAAAAAACTTCAATGAATGCTTAAAACAACTGTAAAGATAAATACTACTCATCTGCAGAAAAACTATTTATTATAAATATTTTAAAAAATTAAGTAGAAAAAAAAAAGACCTGACATAAAAATTCATAAAAAAAAGTTTATACATATATACACAATTCCTTTTAGGAATTGATTCTTGAATGTTTAGGACACATCTTGATGTATTTTGGATGAAGTCAGACCCATGGAGGTGAAGATCTGAAATGAGAAAAAAAGGGTAACTTTTTTTGGCCAAAAAAATTTGTCCAAATTTCATGAATTTTTTTGGGTACCCAAATGAAATAGGAAGTGGCTAATTTTTTTAGGGAATAAAAATATGTTATCCTAAAATAGAAATATGTAAAAAAATCTTCATTATTTTGTAAATTACATTTATATCAGGGGCCATATCTAAAGGTAATTTTTTGAGTACTTAGAAATTTCGTAAAAAAATACATATATTTAATATATAATATGATATTTATGCAGGTAAAAATCTACCAAAATATCACAAATTCTATAGGGAACAAGAATATATATAGATAGGGCAGCTTACGCTTCGGATATGTCCACAAAATGGCCGCCAACCACACTGACTCAGACTCCCTAATCTGCCACTTGAAATGTAGGAAGGGTATGTCAATTTCAAGGTGTTATTTACTAATCTAATTATTATTGGATATGCATAAAAATTGTATGGTGGGTTGCTGAATAATTAACGATTATTTTACGACTATAAAATTAAAATTCTGACCCAAAAAATTTTTTTGGAAGGGAAATAAAATCGAAAAAAAAATGTAAAACAATATAATATTTTAGCTAAAAAAATTTGATGATATTCAATCAAAAAAAAAAGTAAACAAAATTTTCCGACAAATAAACATCTAGAGGAATCATTACTCTGTGATAGTTCCTTAGTACGTAGTAATTTTGAAAGAATTGGGAAAAAACGAAAAAATGGCAATCACCGGAAAATCGAACACATACCTATATATACGCCATATCTGGCTAAAAAAAAGATAGGCATGGGTACCCAGATCATCTAGAAACACTTTCCAACACTATAAAAATATAAGTTTTGCGACACTACTTGCCAATTCCTTACGGTAACATGACTAAGCAAAAAAATGCAAAACAAATAAAAAGGGGCACTCGCGGAAAAATGGCTAACATTCTAATATACGGCATTTCAGAAGAAAAAAAATTCAGCCACGTGCTAGGCAAACCATCAAGGCACATTTTCCGACAAATAAACATCTAAATGAATAATTACTCTGTGATAGTTCCTTAGTACATAGTAATTTTGAAACAAATGGGAAAAAACGAAAAAATGGCAATCACAGGAAAATCGAACACATACCTATATATACGCCATATCTGGCTAAAAAAAGAAGATAGGCATGGGTAGCCAGATCATCTAGAAACACTTTCCAACACTATAAGATTATAAGTTTTGCGACACTACTTGCCAATTCCTTACGGTAACATGACTAAGCAAAAAAAAGGCAAAACAAATAAAAAGGGGCACTCGTGGAAAAATGACCATTCTAATATAAGGCATTTCAGAAAAAAAAAAATTTCAGCCACGTGCTAGGCAAACCATCAAGGCACATTTTCCGACAAATAAACATATAAATGAAATATTACTCTGTGATAGTTCCTTAGTACGTAGTAATTTTGAAAGAAATGGGAAAAAACGAAAAAATGGCAATCACAGGAAAATCGAACACATACTTATATATACGCCATATCTGGCTAAAAAAAAAATAGGCATGGGTAGCCAGATCATCTAGAAACACTTTCCAACACTATAAAAATATAAGTTTTGCGACACTACTTGCCAATTCCTTACGGTAACATGACTAAGCTAAAAAATGCAAAACAAATAAAAAGGGGCACTCGCGGAAAAATGCCCAACATTCTAATATACGGCATCTCAGATAAAAAAAAAGACATGCACGTGTTAGCCCAACCATCAAGGCACACTTTCTAACACATAAACATGAAAAAAAAAATCAATAATATACGGCAATTCCTTACTACGTAGTAAATTTTTACAAATATTGAAAAAAAAACAAAAATTGGCAACCGCAGTTAAATACCCAATATACCAATAACTACGTCGTATCTGACAAAAACAAAATCACGCATGGGTAGCCAGATCATCTAGACACACTTTCCAACACTAAAAAAGCAAAAGTTTTACGACACTATTTCGCAATTTCTTACGGAAAAATGACTTGGCAAAAAAATGAAAAAAAATGAAAAAGAGACACTCGCGGTAAAATGCCCGACATTCTAATATAAGTCATCTCAGATAAAAAAAAAGACATGCACGTGTTAGCCCAACCATCAAGGCACACTTTCTAACACATAAACATGAAAAAAAAAATGAATAATATACGGCAATTCCTTACTACGTAGTAATTTTTACAAATATTGAAAAAAAACAGAAATTGGTAACCGCAGTTAAATACCCAATATACCAATAACTACGTCGTATCTGACAAAAACAAAGTCATGCATGGGTAGCCAGATCATCTAGACACACTTTCCAACACTAAACAAGCAATAGTTTTACGACCCTATTTGGCAATATCTTACGGAAAAATGACTTGGCAAAAAAATGAAAAAAAATGAAAAAGGGGCACTCGCGGTAAAATGGTCCTCGTGGTGATGAACGACATTTTAACTAAAAAAAAATCATGCACATGGTAGCCAAACAATCCACCAAGACTTTCCACAACTGATAACCTATACAAGTTGCACCATTCTACGACAATTTCATAATACGTAATAACTTTGATAATTATGCAAACTACCTTAGAAGGGTAAACTCGGTCGCGAACGACCCCGACGCGTCTCAGAAATCGGGGAAGGAGTACAGCTACAGCAATGCACATCTGGACACTACTAGAGCGTGTAGGGGAGACACCTCCTGCAGGTCGATCACCCACAAATTCAGTCACGGGGGTGAGTCACGTGAGAAAAACCAGTTTTTTTTTGACGCTCGGGGTCGCAAACGACCCATCGTACCTATCCAGGGTTAATAATCGTTTCACCCGAAAGCCATAAGGTTGAGGAGATTTTGGGTGCAACTCAAAGTATGATGCGTGTCTTACAAGTCTTACAGTCTGAAAGGCTAGAGAGTTAGGGAGTCTTTGCAATCTAAACCAATACCGAAGAATGGAAGACATTCGGTAAAGGTCTAGAGGTAACTCTCCAGCATCAACAAGGAGCCTTGGGATAGGCGAGGTTTTAAAAGCTCCAGTAGACAATCTAATACCTGCATGATGTATCGAGTCTAATATTTTTAACCGGCTTGGGGTGGCTGAAGAATATACCTCACAACCATAACTAATTTTGGAAAAAATCAAGGCCTTGTATAATTTTAAAATAGTATTGCGGTCTGCCCCCCACGATGTATGGGACAATACTTTTAAGATATTCAGAGCTTCAACACATTAAGCTTTTAATGCTTCAAGTGAGAAACCCATGTAAGCCTACAATCAAATATCAAACCTAAAAATTTAGATTCTCTTGCACATGGTATCCATTGACCTTTAATGTATATATCAGGGTCTGGATGTACTCCCCGGATACGACAAAAATGGACAATGGTAGTTTTACTTGTCGAGAACTTAAATCCATTCATGTCAGCCCACTGGATAATTTTATCAATAGAGAGTTGGATTTTTCTCTCAGCAATTGCCATTCTAGTGCCAGCAAATGATATTGAGAGATCATCCACAAATAATGTTGAGAGAACATCCTGGGGAATGGCTGAGGATATCCCATTAATTGCTAGTGCAAAAAGGGTTACACTCAGCACACTACCCTGAGGAACTCCTTCTTCCTGGCACTTACTCTCTGACAGAGCTTCCCCCACTCTCACTTGAAAAACTCTACGTGAAAGAAATGCCTGAATAAATAGTGGCAGCTCTCCTCTCAATCCCAATTCATGAATGGTTTTAAGTATACCATATCTCCATGTGGTATCATATGCCTTTTCAAGGTAAAAAAATACTGTAACATGGTGCTGTTTGGGAGCAAAGGCTTCACAAATAGAAGACTCTAGTCGTATCAACACATCAGTCGTTGAGTGCATTTTTCAGAATCCACATTGAATCGATGATAAAATACTTTCTTTTCAAGGTACCACATCAGCCTGGCATTGACCATCTTCTCCATGATTTTACATAAACAAGATGTCAATGCAATAGGACGATAGTTTGCTGCTAAAAACTTGTCTTTACCGGGTTTTAAAAAGGCTAAAATAATGGCTAGTTCCCAAACACTTGGGTAACTATGATCATGCCATATTCTATTAATAATACTTAAAATAAATAGCTTTGTATTAAAATGTACATGTTTAATCATTGCATATGAAATTCCATCGGGTCTAGGGGCTGTATCATTACAATGAGCAAATGCGGAATCAAATTCTCTTTCAGTGAAAGGAGAATTATACGACTCTTCCCTTCTTGTTGCAAAATTTAAAATTTTCTTTTCTTCAGTGCTCTTATACTGGTGACCAGGGGCTCCTTCACACTTGCTGGCTACATTTGAAAAATGATTAGCCAGGGCATTGGTAACATCATTTGCTTCAGTTACATACTGGCCATTCACCTTCAACACTGGTGGTGGGTTGGGGGTGAATTTGCCAGCTATCTTTTTTACTTTCCTCCACACAGAAGATGGTGGTGTTCTACTGTTAATGGAGGAAACAAAAGACATCCATGACTGGCGCCTTGCTTCTTTCATGGCACGACGGAACTGTGCTCTACATTTCTTGTACATAATTAAATTCTCATCAGTTCTGCGTCTACGCAATCGTGTTAGAGATCTTCTTGTTACTCTGTGGAGGGCAGTAAGTTCTGAAGACTACTACGGGACTGGCTGTCATTTGAATAACCCTGTTGTTTTGGGAATTGAACTGACTCCTGCTGTATGGAGAGATCCATTCAGTAAGTCTATGGCATCATCGATATTTTCAACTTGTCCTGCATCCCCCTCAATTTCGCTTAGCTCACGAAATTTATCCCAGTCCGCCTTGTCAAGATTCCATCGTGGTGATCCCTGTAAAGGTGGACCATTGTTGGTATTTATAATGATTGGTGCATGATCACTAGTATGCCAGTCATCTAATGTTCTCCAATCGAAGTCAAGAAGGCAATTAGAGCTTACGATTGATAGGTCAATACATGACAAGGTACCTGTCTGGACATGAAAGTGTGTGGGCTCTCCTGTATTAAGGAGTCCTACAT
Source organism: Palaemon carinicauda (assembly GCF_036898095.1). Taxonomy (NCBI): domain Eukaryota; kingdom Metazoa; phylum Arthropoda; class Malacostraca; order Decapoda; family Palaemonidae; genus Palaemon; species Palaemon carinicauda. The sequence goes on from NC_090759.1 coordinate 19,069,969, forward strand.
CTTCATTTTCCACAACACATCACCCCACAAAGAATGTCTACCATTCAAATCTCCAAGTAAAAGAAAAGTTTGAGGGAGTTGTTGAATCACCTCCACTAAGTTATCATACAAAATATTATCATTTGGAGGCAAGTACAGAGAACAAATTGTATATTTTCGCCCTATGTCAATCTGTACAACCACTGCCTGCAGAGGTGTACGAATAGACAGAGAAACTTGGGGAACATCTCGACGAACGTATATTAGACTTCCGCCATGGCTCCCCACTTGGTGATCATATGGTGTCCTATAACTAATATATTCGCGAGGACAAGGGGTATTATGATCAAGTTTGCTCTCCTGTAGACAAATAATTATGGGGGGAATGCTCATGAATAAGGAGCTTGAGTTCTTCATATTTGGCCCTTAAACCCTGACAATTCCAATGCAAAATGGAGGAAAAAACTATGGTTTATAATTTGGTAGACCCCTTGGATGGAGTCTTCCCATTAGCAGTTTTAGATCTAACATTATTTTTAGGTGGTTTTATTAAAGAGGGTCTTGATAGATTGGGTTTAGCATTTATGATTTTCTTTTTGTCTTTTTGATCTGATTGTTGAGGAGGTTGGTGGACCTCCACTTGAATTTCCGATTTATTTAAATTGACTTCCAGATCAGAAATATCAACAAACAAATCATCATATTTATTTGACGTCGTAATTTTGAAATTTCTTATGGAAGGGGGCGAGAGAGATGGAGATCTCTCTCTTTTCCGATTAGTAGGTTTTGAGCTACCAGGTTTTTGCACCTTCCCCAATATAGGTGCACCTGGTAACTTGGTGTCAGGTGGCATCTCCATCAAATCAGGCAAGGACATGGCCTGGGAGAGGTTAGTACTATTGTTGGTAATGGGGGACGAAGGCTGTACAGAAATGGGCAATGACCCATTTTTAATACGCTGTGGCAGAGCCTCAGAAGGCAATATGATTACCTTGTCATGCAGTACTTTATTATCAGAGGTTGTATTTCTTTTCTTGGGATTACTGGCAGTGCTAGGTGGGGTTTCTGTCTCCTGTAGTAAATTTACCTTTGATTTTAAGGCCTTTGCATAGCTGGTTGATTTATTCAACAGTCTTTTTGCATGTCCCACACTTATGTGTTCTAAACTTGATTTGTTTAGGGCAGCTTCCTCCAACTTATACAGTTCGCATCTCCTATCAGTTGATTTATGATTCAAATTGCAATTTGAACACCTGGCCTCAAGTGTACATTCTCCATGATAAGTTTTGGAGCAAATACCAGACATTTTTCCATTTTTGCAAACTTTGGATGGGTATCCAAATTTAAAACAATTAAAACATTGTAGGGGCTTTTGTTTGAAAGGCCGAACTTTAATCCTTTCATTTTCAATAAAAATATGGAAAGGTACATCAGCATCCTGGAAAGTAAGTATAAGCATTGAAGTTCCAGGAACCTTATGCACTTTCCATACATTTAATGGACACATAGAAAGTATCTCCTCCTCTGTAAATTCGTACAGGTCCTTATTAAAGACCACTCCCCTTCCATAACTAAAATTTAGATGAGGTTTCACTTCCAATGTAATTTTATCACTGCCTGTCTGTAAGTTAGACAGTATAGCAGACTGAGTCGAAGATTTAGCATGGATGAGATAACTATTCTTCCCAAATCGAGATATATCTCCAAGTGCTATGGTTCCTACTTTTTTTTGGATAAACTTACATATCTTAAAATAATTTCCTATTATCCCTTTAGGTTCAGCTAAGAGCCAAATTGGTGGTTTGGGTTTTCTCTGTGAAGGCATGAGTACATTTCTATCTTTTTCAAACCAATCAGCAGGTTTGTACACATCCAATTCCTTTGGGACCTTATCACAAAGAGCTCCCATGATGTTCAACTCGTTAATTTTGATACTACTAATATTACTTATGGCATTAAACGCTTCATCATGACTTTCAAAAGATATCCAAGAGTCCCATTTTTCATCTCCAAGTCTCATCCTTATTTCCTTTATCAATCCATAGCCCTCAAATGCTCTATATATATCATCATAATTTGTCTCTAATGGGATTTGGAAAACATGAAGGAATCGTAGTTTCCCTGTGTTACCCAAATTGCTAGATTTTTTAACATCAGTAGAGTGGTCCTTTTTAGTTTGAAGGTAGTCAACAGAATTTTCCTTAATTACAGTAGCAGAAGTCGTCAACAGTGCCGGGGGGAGTCAGCAAATCCAGGGGATGGGGAGTCAGCATTTGAAGGGTCCATATTTAAAGGTGGGATTTTCATGTTTTTTGTTGTTGTTTTGTTGGGGTACCTGCTTGAGAATTATAAGAAAGTATCATACGTTGGAAAGGAAATTTGTATTCTCCACTATCGGCACAATGAGAGTATACTTCCCAGATGGTTCACTCCATACCCTACCCGAAGGAGAGCATCAAAACAGAGATAGAGGCACAGGTGTAAGCTAAACCCGCCTGTTAGGACTGAGACCAAGGTAATATGGAATCATCCTCCCCATATCTGTAATGATGGGCTTCCGGCCAAAAGCCAAGAGTCCCACCTCAAGGATTGGATCCCCCTGGATTCCGATGACCCAACCCTTGAGAGTAGTTCTGCCAAAAAGGTCCAAACCATCTTTGGGATGGCTAAGATCATCCAATACTCTCATATATAGCTTTGAATGCGAATACCTCCCAACCGTGATCCCTTCTCCCATTCAACTAAGCAGGCAGTAATAACGAATGTGGAAATATCCACGCCATTTAAATAAAATAGAAAAAAAATAGATGAATAAATAAATGAACAAATAAAATAAATATATATATATATATATACATACATTTACATATATATATATAACTAAGAAAAATAATAATCATAGAGATAGGACAGCAAGATGAAAGAAAGTTGATAAAATTAGGAGAAGGTCGAAGTAATATTAAGCAGAAGAAAAAGATGAAAGAGAGAAATTTAGATTCGAACTGGGGGAACAATGTCCCGAAGTTCGAGAGCCCTTTTGCCCGTCACCAAGATTCAGCACGGGAATGAAATGCCGTGCTGAAGCTCAATGACTTCATCAAAGCATTCTCTCATTAAGAGGGCCAGTACCATGAAATTGTCGCGCACGGAGCAATTCGGCCGGGTCTGTAGGATCTGTAGAGGGGCCAGACTACGGCCCCTAAGCCTGCCTGAATGATGGGGAGGTACCCTTCAGGTCCTGATCATAGGCCTGAACCGGAACATGCCCCCCCCCCACCCTTTTCTTTGACGAGTCCGAGAACAGCTTCAAATGTGGGGAAAGGACGAGAATATCCACTCCCATGCAAGAGGTTCCATAGGTAAACACCCATTGCCGGTCTAAACGTTCCGCTGGTCACATAGGGACCAGAAAGTCCGGTTAATCGTTGCTTGGATAACACCGGGACTTGGGTCGCCTCACAGGGAACTTATCCTGAGGCGTCCGTTCGGAACTAGACGGGTCAATGAGGAAGAGAGACCCAGGAAACGTTCTAAGATAGGGCTGAAAGCTCTCCTTGACTGAGAACAGCTACTGCGACTCTCCTCAGCCTTGCCACAGTCAACTGAAGGGAAGGCTCGGAGATGGAGTCAATATCATGGCTAGATACTCCAGATGTTGAGGCAGAAGTAGAGAAGGCTCCTAGCAAATTACCATGATCCCTCACTCTTGGTAAAGACCCGGAAGCTTGTCCCGGTGTTGAGGAAGGTCGAACCCGAGCCTACCGGAGTTGACCAGACCTCCAAAAAACGAAGGAGGCGGAAGCCTGCTCCTGAGCGGCCATGAGGAAAGCAGGGAGAGTTCTCTGGGGAAAAACCTGCGATGCCGCGGCGGGATCGCCACACCGGGATCGCCACACCACATCTTAAGCAGGAACATCTGTAGTCTAGGCTAAATTCTAAGAGCTTCCTGGAAGATGGATGGAATGGAACCTGGAAGTACAGTATCCGTCCTTCCGATCCAGGGCCTAAGGAGTCCTGCAGCCTCGTTACCTGTCTGATCGACTCTGCTGTTCCACGCTGGACGAAGTTTGTTCGACAAACTTGATCAGAGCTGAGAGGTCGACGACGGAACTCCCGACTCAGATGCTTTCCTAGAAGAAAGGATCGATTGAAGAAGCCGAGGGGAAGCCGTCGACGATCCTATGGAGGACCTTCTCCTAAGGCATGGATCCTTCTGCCCAACGGGCAAACCTCTTGCCGACCCCATGGCATAGAGGCTCAGTGACACTGGATTCGCCGACAGTGAAGGAAAGATGGTAAGAGCGAGGCGCCATATCCTTGGCTGATCACGGAGATCGTGCAGGAATCGGCATCGGGAGGCTGTTATCCGGACGAGTAACCTTAGGCATCCCCCCAGCGTGAGACCTGCAAGGGGGATTGCCAATCCTAGAGTTTGTGAACTTTGCCGGTCCCTCTAGGATTATGCCCCCCCCCCCAGGAGAGCCTCCCGTGCTACCTGTCCCTGACAAGAGGGGACTGCTATTGTACACCTTGTCTTAGCTGCCGTAGCCGGTTCCGATAACTTAGGCTGACGAGGCTGAATGGAGAGGCGTCAAGAGGCCTGCAGGGCCTGGATGTAAGTGCCTTGGAGGAGTGAAAACGCCCAACAACAGTCCATTTCTCTGTCCTTGGACTCAAAACAAGCTCTTCCCAAGGATGGAAGAGTGTCTGAGCTTGTCGACATTCACGGATGAGACACCCGAGAGGAAACCCTCGGACACTATGTCTAGATGCTCCAACATTGAGGTTGCCCGCAAGTTCGAAACTTGGCGACGGAACGCAAAGGTGCTTGAGCCCGAGAGGAGGAAAGTACCCAAGATCTTCCTGAGGCTTCCTAGTACAAAACCTCGGGTCGCAACCGAGGAGGGAAAGGCCAGGTAACCCCCTTCCACGAGAGGTGAAGAGGAAGGGCTAAACCAGTCACCCCTTGCCCGACGGAGAAATCTCGAAAGGAAAACTCCCTGGCAAGACCCTTCCAGGGAATAACGAAGAGAAAGGACTAACCCAGGTTCTGGAAAGAAGAATGTTGCACAGACCTCCCTGAAGATTCTTCCTGCTCTAGCACGAGCCATGCTCGCGTTTACGGGGTGGAGACCGTGTTCTGGAAATACGCGCTCCAGAAGACTCGCCAAGCTGGCCGTGTTGCGAGACCCCGACGGGAATCACGGTCGCAATCGCCCTAGCGTTCGTAAGGTGGTAAATGAATGGTTCGCGCGTGGGCGAACGTGGAAGCGCCCGTGCGCGGGCACGTAGGACCGCAGACAAAAGTGCGCAAGGGAGTGCAGAAGGAGGGCGGGCGTGGTTGGAAGGGCGAGAGCTGGCGGTCGGAATCCGACAGTTCACAGACGAGCGACGACACGTAGGCAAGCGATGGCTTACTACAGGAATCGAGCTGGCGCTCGCGCGATGGAGCACCGTCGGTTCGCGCGATGGAGCACCGTCGGTTCGCGCGATGGAGCACCGTCGGTTCGCGCGATGGAGCACCGTCGGTTCGCGCGATGGAGCACCGTCGGTTCGCGCGATGGAGCACCGTCGGTTCGCGCGATGGAGCACCGTCGGTACGCGCGATGGAGCACCGTCGGTTCGCGCGATGGAGCACCGTCGGTTCGCGCTATGGAGCACCGTTGGTTCGCGCGCGGGCGAACATTGGAGCACATGTGCGCGGGCGCGCACGCGTGTAGGCGCATGGGCACGTGGGCGTGCGGTCGCGCGGGCACGTGGGCGTGTGGTCGCGCAGGCACATGGGAGCGCGGGCGAGCGCAGGCAGTCGGGAGACCAATGCCGCGTAGGCGAGTGAAGGCGCGTTGCCAAGCGTTGGCGCGTTGGCAAGCGTTGGCGCGTTGGCAAGCGACGGCGCGTTGGCGAGCGGTGGTGCGTTAACAAAAACGCTAGCGCGCAGGTGAAGAATCGCGCGGGCGCGTAGGAGATCGCTGACTCGTAAGAGACAAGGGATGGTTAGGGCGCATCGTGCTAATCAGAAGGCGTGCAGGTGCATCAGGAAGATGAGCGCTGATGCGAGCTGTCAATCAGGCGATCCTGGACGGTCAGGAAAAAACCGTTGGCGCCCATTGGTGCGTGGCAGGAAAGGGCGTGCAGATGTGCGCTGGCGATTGAAGAAAGCTGGCGCACAGAAGGACAGAAGTAAAGGTGAGCGCTGGCGAGCAGGAGGAAGATCTACAGCAAGACTCAGATACCGGAGATCGTGGTCCACAGCAGGCGAACGCTAGATCGCTACTGATGGTGTCCTGGGGACCTGTAACGCGTGGAAAATCAATAGCGAGCAGTCGATCGATGGTGTGTTGGTGAACGGCGGCGCGTAAGCAAGCGATGGCGCGTTGGTGCATGATGGTGCTTGCGCGCAGGCGAAAGATCACGCGGGCGGTCAGGATATCACCAATGTTCAGGGGATCGCTGACGCGCTGGGAATCGTTGACGCGCAGATCGCTGACGAGCAGGCGAATGTTGACGCATCTGTGGTCGCTGGCGAGCAGGTGATTGCTGGCAAACAGTAACTTAGAAGCACGCGTAGGTGACCGTGAGCGTTGCTGCGCTGGAGCAGGCTGACGAGCCGGATCGCGAGGGCGAGGAGAAGAGTCCTTGTCCAAGACCTGAACCGAAGTTCTAGGTCGCGCGGCGAACGTGGGCGTACAGGGCGCGTATCAGGAACTGGAAGCGCAGGTGCACTCTGACGGGCAGGAGATCTAGAGCGCTCAGGAGACCGATGGCGCGCACGGCGCACAACAGGAACAGCAGGATGTTCGGAGTCCTCAGGAGAGCGCTGGCGAGCAGTGGGGCGATGATCATCAGGAGAGCGCTGACGAACAGGAGAGCTCTGGCGAACAGGAGAGCGCTAGCGATCAGGAGAACGCTGACGAGCAGGAGAACGCTGACGAGCAGGAGAATGCTGACGAGCAGGAGAGCGCCTGTGCGCTAACACTGCAGAAGGGCGCGCAGGGGAACCCTGACACGCAAGGGAAGACCCCCGTGGCAGGCAACCCTTTGCCCCGAAGGGACCATTGCCCGTCAGATGACGAGGTCAGACTGCTGTCCAGCTGCACCAGGGGCGGAAGGTCAGGAAGGCGCGGACGGTGAGCCTTACGGCGAAGGCGGCCAACAGCAACAACAGCAGAAGAGTTATCCGAAGAGGAGTCTCTATGAGTGTACTCCCTCGCGAACGCAAGAGAAACACTTCGTAGAAGAGACGGGTCAGCCAGTGACCTAAAAAGAGCAATCCTCCGAAGAGGGGCTCCTGCAGTTGCCCAGCCCCTTGAGCGTAACTGCAGGTGCGACCGCTCACCACCAAGAGCATAGTCGCACAAAAGAAAGGCAAGAGGAGAATCCCCCCAAAGGGGAAAAAAACTCAAGCCTGGACAGGAAAACTTCCCTCGGAAGGAAAGTTACCCACCCAAGGAGGCGATCCTCCTGAGTGTTCTAAAATGAACTGGAGAGCTGTCAATCGTCACGGGAGTACTTCCAGGAGAAGGAGACACGCCGCTGATGAAGATCTATAGGGGAGGCAGCAACAGCCGAATCCCCAGGCCTCAACAAGACAGCTCACTCCGTTGTCACATTACAGGAACGAACTAGATCGGTAACGGTGAAAAATAAAAACAAAAATCATTAGTTAACATTCATTCCCCAGGGAAGGCTCCGAAGACGAATCCCGAGGGAAAAGAACACAAGAATTACACAACAGGCACGTGCCCCCACAACCACTTACACTCACGGAAGGAGAGCTGTAACCAACACAGAATTATAACAATTATAATTATGTAACTATGTAATTATGTAATTTAAAAATGAATGAACACTAAATAAAGAACGAAAACCCTGAAAGGAATCGTTCTACAAAAGCTGAAAAATCAACAAATACAATGCAAAATACAATACAAAACGTACGGCGTAACAACCCCACCCACACAGGAAGGAAGCTACTCAGACGTAATAAAGGTAACGTAGTAAATACAATACAAAATACAATACAAAACGTACGGCGTAGCAACCCCACCCACACGGGAAGGAAACTACTCAGACGTAGTAAAGGTAACGTAGTAAAGGGTGAATGACCTATAAGAGAGAGAGAGAGAAAGACCGTCGTCAAACTCGATCGCGACCCATGAAATTACACCGTGGTGGCCTAACTGCCGAGGGCTCCACGGAGATATCGTACACTACACACAAGCACAAACTCTGAAAAGGAAACTTACTGATTTCTATACTCAAATATATACATAACCACGAAAAAATGTTTACATATATATTGAGTAAAAGAAAAGTAAATGATTAAGTAAAGACAAAACAAATAATGGTTGCCAAGCGAGGACGAAGACAGAGACGTCTATCCATTGTCCGAGCCAAAAGTGAAGTGAGACATTTCACCGGTGTGTGAGGGAGGGAGGGGTAGAAAGCTAACCCAGGGAGGGAGGGGTAGAAAGCTACCCCAGGGAGGGAGGGGTAGAAAGCTACCCCAGGGAGGGAGGGGTAGAAAGCTACCCCTCCCCCTACCCCTGCTAACTAGCGCAGGGTAGGAAACCGTCGTTAAAATCTAATGGCTCGTCATTTCAGCAACGCCGAAAGTAATACCCAATGTAAATAGCGTGGTTCGTATTTCGGTTACGGCACAATTGTATTTTTCCTAACCATACAAACCTTAGATATTTACATTGGGTCTACTTTCGGCGTAGCTGAAATTGACGAGCCAATAGAATTCTAACGAGGGTTAACTACCCCCACGCTAGTTAGCAAGGGGGTAGGGCAAGTTACCCATCCCCCCCCCCCCACACACCGGTGAGTTGTCTCACTTCACTTAGAGGTAGGACTTGTCTTGGGGGACAGGGTTGGCAGGCAAATATGTGTAAATAGCTAAGGTTTGTATGGTTAGAAAAAATACAAATTATCTCCGAATTTCTCATTTGTTCCGTAACCGAAATACAAACCACGCTATTTACATTGGGTGACTTACCCTTTAGGAAGGGTGGAAAGTCCCCAGCCTTACTGGCTTTGACTTTACCCGGGGACTCAGAATCCGAGTGAGTAGCACTCGAGAAAAGGAGTCCCTGCACCTCACAAGTTCCCACGTGTGGCCTACATAAGTTGTGTGTGGAGAAATAGTGTGTGACTCGTCCTTGGAAGTTGACCTGGAGTCCCTTAGATGGGAATCTAGGCTAGGACGTTCCCAATACCACCTCGTCAGGGTATGGGGGACGCGACAATACTAACTTAGTACTAGGCACACAAGGAAGCATGGTTTACCTGCAGAGGTTTGAGGTCAGCTATGCAGAGAACCCAGGATGCTGCTTTCCCCAAAAGAGGGGAGGATGAAGAAAGAAGTAAGGGCCAGACATACTCTTTCATTCACGCAGACTAAAACCGGGTAACAACGCCCTCAACCTTCTGCTACTTGTCCACTAAGGAGCCTGAGGTTAGACCAGCTGTTGTGCAGCCACCACAGGACCGATAGAAAAGGTATCGAGGCTCCTGTGGGTCACGTCCTGCAGGTAGTAGGCAGTGAAGGTTGTTTGATGCTTCCAGACACCAGCTTGTAGCACCTGCGTCACAGAGAAGTTTCTCTTGAAGGCCAGGGACATAGCGATGCCCCTGACGTCGTGTGCCCTAGGGCGACGTGACGCAGGAGGGTCAGGATTCAAAGCGTGATGGATGACACTTCAAATCCAACCCGAGATGGTGTTCTTGGCGACCCTCCTCTTCGTCCTGCCTGTGCTTACAAACAACGCTTGCACGCGGGGACGAACTGCAGCTGTCCTCTTCAAGTAACGCCTCAGACTCCTCACTGGGCATAATAGCAGATGGTCTGGGTCACTTTTACAGAACGGAGACTCGTGACCCTGATGGAGTCGAACCGTGGGTTCGGCACTCCAGGGTTCTGAGTCTTGGCAACAAACTCAGGGACGAACCTGAACGTTACCTCCACCCCATCCCCTTGAATGGGCGATGTCGTACGAGAGACCATGAAGTTCACTAACTCGTTTGGCAAAGGCCAACGCGAGTAGAAAAGCCATCTTCCAAGTCAGGTGGCGATCCGAGGCCTGGAGTAATGGTTTGAAGGGAGGTCTCTTAAGAGCACTGAGAACCCGAACCACATGCCAAGGAGGAGGTCTCACTTCCGACTGAGGGCAGGTAAGCTCATAGCTACGTATGAGTAGAGAGAGTTCTAGCGAGGAAGAAATGTCCACTCCTTTCAGCCTAAAAGCCAGGCTTAAGGCTGAGCGATAGCCTTTAACCGCGTTGACCAAAAGGCGCATTTCCTCCCGCAAATAAACGAGAAACTCCGCTATTGCTGGAATAGTGGCATCAAGTGGAGAGACCCCTCCCACGACACCAACCACAGAAGACTCTCCACTTCGCCTGGTAGACTCCCGCAGAGGACTTTCGCAGGTGACGAGACATTCTCTCCCCAACCTGTTGCGAAAAGCCTCTCTCCGTGAGGAGACGCTGGATAGTCTCCAGGCGTGAAGCCGAAGCGAGGCTACGGCTTTGTGGAAGATGTTGCAATGTGGTTGTCTGAGTAGCTCGTGTCGTGGGGGGAGTTCTCTCGGAAACTCCGTCAGGAGCTGCAGAAGATCCGGGAACCATTCCACGTGATGCCATAGAGGAGCTATCAGGGTCATAGACAGGTTGACCGATAGTCTGGTCCTGTTGAGCACCCTTCTCATCAAACAGAACGGTGGGAAGGCGTACACGTCTATGTTGTCCCACCACTGTTGGAAAGCATCTTGCCAGAGAGCCTTGGGGTCCGGGACTGGGGAGCAGTATAGAGGCAGCTTGAAATTCAAGGCTGTCGCGAACAGGTCCACCGTCGGGGAACCCCACAAAGTTAGGACTTTGTTGGCTATCTGAGGATCCAAAGACCACTCGGTACTCACTATCTGCGAAGCCCTGCTCAGACTGTCGGCGAGCACATTCCTCTTGCCAGGAATGAAGCGAGCTGATAGTGTTATCAAGTGGACTTCGGTCCACCTCAGAATCTTTACCGCAAGATGGGATAGCTGTTGTGAAAAAGTACTTCCCTGCTTGTTGATATAAGCCACTACCGTGGTGTTGTCGCTTATAACCACCACGGAGTGGAAGGCCAGGGTCCGTTGGAACTGTTGAAGAGCCAGATATACGGCCTTCATCTCTAGCAAGTTGATGTGGCAGGTACTTTTCTGATTCTGACCAAAGGCCTGAGATCCTCTGGTTCAGAATGTGGGCCCCCCACCCTTCTTTTGACGCGTCCAAAAACAGCGTCAAATCCGGGGGAAGGACAAGAAGATCCACTCCCTTTCGTAGGTTCTCGTCGATCAGCCACCACCGCCAGGTCCGCCTGTTCCGTGGGTCCTATCGGGACCAGAGAGTCCGGGGAATCGGAGCCCTGACTCCACCGGGACTTGAGCCACCATTGCAGGAATCTCATCCTGAGACGGCCGTTCGGGACCAGACGAGCCAGGGAGGCTAGGTGACCTAAAAGACGCAACCATGATTGGGCTGGAAGCTCTTCCCGCCTGAGGAAGGGTTCTGCCACCCTCCTCAGCCTTGCTATCCTGTCGTCTGATGGAAAGGCTTTGTGGAGATTGGTGTCTAATAACATGACTAGATAAACCAGTTGATGAGATGGCTGCAGAGAGGACTTCTCGAGATTTACCATGATCCCTAGATCTTGGCAAAGTCCCAGAAGCCTGTATCGGTGCCGAAGAAGGGTCGACTCCGAGTCTGCCAGGATCAGCCAGTTGTCCAGATATCGGAGGAGACGGATGCCGTTCCTGTGCGCCCATGACGAAATCAGGGTAAACACTCTAGTGAATACCTGAGGTGCTGTGGAGAGACCAAAACACAGTACCTTGAACTGGTAGGTCTTGTTGTCTAGGCTGAATCTCAAGTACTTCCTGGAAGATGTATGGATTGGTATCTGGAAGTACGCGTCCTTCAGATCCAGTGTGCACAAGAAGTCTTGCGGTCTCACTGCAAGTCTGACCGTGTCCGCTGTCTCCATGCTGAACGGAGTTTGCTTGACAAACTTATTCAGAGCCGAGAGGTCGATGACGGGTCTCCAGCCTCCAGACGCCTTCTTCACAAGACAGAGTCAACTGAAGAAGCCTGGGGAGCCGTCGACAACCTCCTGGAGAGCATCCTTCTTGAGCATGGTCTCGACTTCTGCCCGAAGGGCCAGCCCCTTTGCCGATCCCATGGCATAGGAGCTCAACGACACTGGATTCGCTGTCAGGGGAGGTTGAAATGTCGTGAATGGGACGCGATAACCTTGGCCGATCACGGAGACCGTCCAAGAATCGGCCCCATGTTGCTGCCACCTGTGCACGCAACTTTGTAGGCATCCCCCCACAGGTGGACACGCGGGGGGACTGCCACTCCTAGCGTTTACGGCCACGGCCGCTCCCTCTAGGAGTTTTGCCTCCCCTGGAGGACTTACCGCCCCTCTTGTCCTTGACAGGAAAGGGCCGAGGCTTAGACACCTTCGTCTTAGCTGCCGGAGCCTGCTTCGGTGTCCTGCGAGGCTGCTGTTGATGTTGCTGCCGAGCTGGAGGCCTGTAGGGCCGAGATGCGAGGGCCCTCTGGAGGAGCGAGTCTTGGTTAGACTTCCTCCACTTCTCGGCTGTGCGTCCCACGTCCTTGGGCTCAAACAAGCTTCCTCCAAGGATGGAGGAGTGTCTGAGCCTGCAGACATCCACGGCGGGGACCTTCGGGTGGAACTTCTCGGTCACCGCATCACGACGCTTCAAGACCGAGTTGTCCCACAGGTTGGTAACCTGGTGGGCCAGGAACTCGATGGAGCAAGTGCCCGAGAGGGGGATGGTCTCCAGGGCCTTCCTATTGCTCTCCTTAGACAAGTCCTCGGAGCGCAATAGGATGCCCAGAGATCCCAGCCAGACATCCAGCCACAAAATGGCCTGCATGGCACACATCGCGACCTTCTCCTGGCTCAGGATCTCCGACGCCCAGAATGTCACCTGCCGGGCAGAAAGCTTCTCAAGCGGAACTCCACTTGTAAGCTCTTCCACCGAGTGGTGGAGGGAAAGAGCTAGGCTGGACTCCCCCATGATCTCAAAATAAATCCTCTGCTGTAAACGAGGAGGTGGGAGGAGTCTGTTCCCGGCAGAGGAACGGCTGGGGGAGGCGAGGTCCGAGAGCTGAGCGTCGACCTTGTCTCTGGCACTCTTCACCCCCTAGGACCAGGGCAAAGCCGCGCTGGCCTTCGGGGGCTTCTGAGTACCATAGACCGGGTCCAGGACCGTGTCTTTGCCTTCACGAGGGGCGATCTCCGGGTCCTTGAACCTGTTGAGCTGCCTCATCAGATTCAAGACCTGCCAGAAGGTGTGCTCAGACTCATGCTGCTCTCCTCCCTGTGGACTGGCAGCTAAGTCTCCCGTCCCCAGAGGCTCTTCTTGGGGAGACACGTGGACATTCTCCCGGGGTCTGGTTGGGTCCTGACGTATCCGCGAAGACAACTGCGGAATTGTCTTTGAGTCCTTGGGTTCCCTACTGGGCGGGATACAGGACTCCAGCAAAGAGGTCTGGAAGGTACCTTCCACGCGAGTTGCTTCTCCTCCTCGAGGAGGGGTCTCTCCCCTTGGTGCCGAGGGAGAGGTCCCCACCTCGCTGGACTCTCCTGAAGACGGAAAGGCCTCGTCCGCAGGAGAATGAATGAATGATTTAAAGTTTTCAGGCATCCTGACATCTAAGGTCATTGATGCCGGTAACATTTAATTTATGTATACAAAAATAAAAAATGAAATAAAATAAAAAATTAAAGAGTATTCAATTAAAATCATAAGAATTGAATGTCATAAAAGTTAAATATTTTTCAGAAGACCTGCTTCTGAAAGAAATCTAAAAATGCCACTTGCATGGTAGGACACATCATTTCCAAGAATCTTGGCAAGGATGAACCTGCCACCCTCACCTCGAGCCTCAAACAAATATCTATTCCGCAAGTTGTTATAATTGGGGCATTCGGTCAATAAATGCCTTACTGTTAGAGGTACTAAACAGTTGTCACAATACGGTTGGTGTTGGCCCTTCAACAGAAACTCATTTGTCCACCGAGTGTGACCAATACGGAGACGACAAAGAGACGTCTCCCATTTTCGGGGCATCATATTATACCTCCAAGGAGATATGTCGTTTGTTACTTCCCTCATTTTATTGCCATCTTGACTATCCCATTGCTGTTGCCATTTATTGCAAACCAATTTCTTGATGTCAGGTAAGCAATCATTACAGGGGATGGGATACCTTCTTGGCAGCAACTCGGATGCAGCCTCCTTAGCCAGTGAATCGGCCTTCTCATTCCCGGACACACCTACATGTGCTGGAACCCAACAAAATTGAACCGTTATACCTCTCCGTCCAATAATAAAAAGCCATTCTAAAATCTTTAAAACTAAAGGGTTATTAGAATTAAAAACTTCCATAGCTTGAAGGACACTCCTTGCATCACTAAAAATTGTAAAATTACCCTCCTTCTCCAACGCTATTTTCTCAATAGCGGTTAATATGCCATACAGTTCGGCAGTAAATATGGAAGCGGTCAGAGGAAGTGCACCTCTACAATTAAAACCATTACTATGTACTCCAAATCCAACGCCAGCATCAGATTTGGAGCCATCAGTATAGATAAAAGTTGATCCTCTATGTTCTTTAACAGGTTCATTAAAAAGACACCTGGCTTCTAAGTCTGACATATTCTTCTTATCTCCAATAAAATATTTACAAAAAGATATCTCTGGTAACTTCCATGGAGGCGTTGATGATACTTTGAATGGAAGTACCTTATTTCTAATTATATCCAGACTATTTAATAATCGTTTCACCCGAAAGCCATAAGGTTGAGGAGATTTTGGGTGCAACTCAAAGTATGATGCGTGTCTTACAAGGATGGAGTCTTTGCAATCTAAACCAATACCGAAGAATGGAAGACATTCGGTAAAGGTCTAGAGGTAACTCTCCAGCATCAACAAGGAGACTTGGGATAGGCGAGGTTTTAAAAGCTCCAGTAGACAATCTAATACCTGCATGATGTATCGAGTCTAATATATTTAACTGGCTTGGGGTGGCTGAAGAATATACCTCACAACCATAACTAATTTTGGAAAAAATCAAGGCCTTGTATAATTTTAAAATAATATTGCGGTCTGCCCCCCATGATGTATGGGACAATACTTTTAAGATATTCAGAGCTTCAACACATTTAGCTTTTAGCGCTTTTAGGTGAGAAACCCATGTAAGTCTACAGTCAAATATCAAACCTAAAAATTTGGTTTCCGATACACATGGTATCCGTTGACCTTTAATGTATATATCCGGGTCTGGATGTACTCCCCGGATACGACAAAAATGGACAATGGTAGTTATACTTGTCGAGAACCTAAATCCATTCATGTCAGCCCTCTGGATAATTTTATCAATAGAGAGTTGGATTTTTCTCTCAACCATTGCCTTTCTAGTGCCAGCAAATGATATTGAGAAATCATCCAAAAATAATGTAGAGAGAACATCCTGGGGAATGGCTGGGGATATTCCATTAATTGCTAGTGCAAAAAGGGTTACACTCAGCACACTACCCTGAGGAACTCCTTCTTCCTGGCACTAACTCTCTGATAGAGTTTCCCCCACTCTCACTTAAAAAACTCTACGTGAAAGAAATGCCTGAATAAATAGTGGCAGCTCTCCTCTCAATCCCAATTCATGAATGGTTTTAAGAATACCATATCTCCATGTGGTATCATATGCCTTTTCAATGTCAAAAAAATACTGTAACATGGTGCTGTTTGGAAGCAAAGGCTTCACAAATAGAAGACTCAAGTCGTATCAACACATCAGTCGTTGAGTGCATTTTTCGGAATCCACATTGAATCGGTGATAAAATACCTTTCTTTTCAAGGTACCATATCAGCCTTGCATTGACCATCTTCTCCATGATTTTACATAAACAAGATGTCAATGCAATAGGACGATAGTTTGCTGCTAAAAACTCGTCTTTACCGGGTTTTAAAAAGGCTAAAAAAATGGCTAGTTCCCAAACACTTGGGTAACTATGATCATGCCATATTCTATTAATAATGCTTAAAATAAATAGCTTTGTATTAAAATGTAAATGTTTAATCATTGCATATGGAATTCCATCGGGTCCATGGGCTGTATCGTTGCAATGAGCAAGTGCGGAATCAAATTCTCTTTCAGTGAAAGGAGAATTATACGACTCTTCCCTTCTTGTTGCAAAATTTAAAATTTTCTTTTCTTCAGTGCTCCTATACTGGTGACCAGGGGCTCCTTCACACTTGCTGGATACATTTGAAAAATGATTAGCCAGGGCATTGCTAACTTCATTTGCTTCAGTTACATACTGGCCATTCACCTTCAACACTGGTGGTGGGTTGGGGGTGAATTTGCCAGCTATCTTTTTTACTTTCTTCCACACAGAAGATGGTGGTGTTCTACTGTTAATGGAGGAAACAAAAGACATCTATGACTGGCGCCTTGCTTCTTTCATGGCACAACAAAACTGTGCTCTACATTTCTTGTACATAGTTAAATTCTCATCAGTTCTGCGTCTACGCAATCGAGTTAGAGATCTTCTTGTGGCTCTTTGGAGTGCAGTTAGTTCTGAAGACCACCAAGGGACTGGTCGTCGTTTGAATAACCCTGTTGTTTTGGGAATTGAATTTACTCCTGCTGTATGAAGAGTTTTATTCAGTAGGTCTATGGCATCATCAACACTTTCAAACTGTTCTGCTCTCCCTTCGATTTCACTTAGCTCGAAAAATTTAACGCAGTCTGCCTTGTCTAGATTCCAACGTGGCGATCTTTGCAAAGGCGGACCCTTGTTGGTGTTTATAATGATTGGTGCATGATCACTAGTATACCAATCATCTAATGTCCTCCAATCAAAATCAAGAAGGCAGCTAGAGCTTGCAATTGAAAGGTCAATGCATGACAAAGTACCTGTCTGAACATGAAAGTGTGTGGGCTCTCCTGTATTAAGGAGTCCCACATCCTCATTCTCCACAATTGATGCGATAATATTGCCCCTTGTGTTGGCCAAAACATCACCCCATAAAGGATGTCTACCATTCATATCTCCCAGTAAGAGAAATGGTTGAGGGAGTTGTTGAATGACCTCTGCTAAATCATCATATAAGATATTATCATTTGGAGGTAAGTACAGAGAGCATATTGTATATTTTCTCCCTATATCAATTTGTACAACAACTGCGTGCAGGGTTGTACGTATAGACATGGGTATTTGGGGAACATCTCGACGAATGTACATGAGACTTCCACCATGGCTCCCTGCTTGTTGATTATATGGTGTTCTATAGCTAACATACTCTCGAGGACTAGGAGTGTTAGAATCAAGCATACTTTCCTGTAGACATACAATTATGGGGGAATGCTCATGAATTAGGAGCTTAAGTTCTTCATATTTTGCCCTCAAACCCTGACAGTTCCATTGCAAAATGGAGGAGAAAACTATGGATTATTTGTGGAAGACATCTTGGATGAGGTCTTCCCATTAGCAGTTTTTAATTTGACATTATTACCAGTAGGTTTCTTCAGAGGTGGTCTTGTTATGTTGGGTTTTACATTTGTGTTTTTCTTTGTATTCTTTTTATCTATTTGTTGAGGTGGATGGTGGACCTCAACTTGAATTTCTGATTTATTCACTATCTTCTGGTTCATTAGAAACATCAACAGACAAAACATCAAATTTATTTGATGTCATAACCTTAACGTTTCTAATGGAGGGTGGAGAGAGAGATGGAGGACTCTCTCTTTTGCGATTAATAGATGGTGGGATTCGAGGTTTTTGCACCTTTCCCACAACAGGTGCATCAGGTAAGTTAGTCTTAAGTGGAACCTCCATCAGATCAGGCAAGGACATGGCCTGAGAGAGGTTTGTATTACTTTTTGTAATGGCGGCTGAAGGCTGTACAGCAATGGGCAATGACCTAGTGTTAATACACCGTGGTAAAGCCTCAGGAGGTGATATGGTTACCTCGTTATTTGACATTTTGTCAGATACTATACTTTTTTTTGAGCTATTGGCAGTGCTAGGTTGGTTTGTTTTTAATGCCTTAGCATATGTATTTGATTTATTTAATAGTCTTTTGGCATGGGTCACACTTATGTGTTCTAAGTTTGATTTGTTGAGGGCAGCTTCCTCCAACTTATATAGCTCGCAGATCTTGTCTGTGGATTTGTGATTAGAGCTGCAATTTAAACACCTGGCTCCAAGTGCACACTCTCCATGGTAAGATTTGGAGCAAATACCACACATCTTCTCATTTTTGCAAACTTTGGACAGGTGCCCTAATTTAAAACAATTAAAGCATTACAATGGCTTCTGCTTGAAGGGTCTTACTTTAATCCTTTCGTTTTCGATAATAATATAAAAAGGTACATCAGCATCCTGGAATGTAAGGATTATCATTGATGTACCTGGGACTTTATGAACTTTCCATACATTTAATGGACACATGGCCAGTATCTCCTCCTCTGTAAAATCATATAGATCTCTGTTAAAAACTACGGCTTCCGTAGCTAAAATTTAGGTGGGGTTTGACATCTAACTTAATGTCATCATTACTTATTTTCATATTGGACAATATTACTGACTGTGTACTGGATTTGGCATGGATAAGGAAACTATTTTTTCTGAAACGAGATATATCGCGTCGTGCAATAGTTCTTACTTTTTTCTGAATCAATTTGCATATTTTAAAATAATTCCCTGTAACCCCCTTTGATTCAGCTATAAGCCACATCGGTGGTTTTGGATTTCTCTGGGAGGGCATGACTAAATCTGCGTCTTTTTCCAACCAATCGGCAGGCCTTTACACATCTAAATCTTTTGGTACCTTATCGCGGAGAGCAGCCGCGACATTCAAGTTATTAATTTTAATATTATTCAAATTACTTATTGCACTAAATGCTTTGTCATAACTACTATAAGATATCCATGAATCCTAAGTTTCAGCTTCAAGTTTCATCCTTATTTCTTTTATGCATCCATAGCATTCAAATGCTTTACATAGATCATCATAATTTGTTTCTATTGAAATTTGTGTAACATGGAGGATTCGAATTTTCCTCGTGTTACCCAAATTACTCGATTTAGAAATATCAGTAGAATGGTCCTTTCCCGTTCCGAGGTCATCAACAGAACTATCCCTTATCACATTAGCAGAGGTCGTCAACAGTGCCGGGGGAGAGTCAGTGTATCCAGGGGATGAGGGTTCGTTCCTTAAAGAATCCATTATACTAAAGAGAGAGAAAAGAGTTAGTTTGATGTACCTGCTCGAGAATGTTAGGCCATCACACGTCGGAAAGGAAATTTGCACTCTCCACTATCGACACAATGAGAGTATACTTCCCTGATGGTCCACTCCATACCCTACCCGAAGGATAGCATCAAAACAGATATAGAGGCACAGGTGTAAGCTGAACCCGCCTGTTAGGACTGAGACCA
This sequence comes from Palaemon carinicauda, assembly GCF_036898095.1. NCBI lineage: Eukaryota > Metazoa > Arthropoda > Malacostraca > Decapoda > Palaemonidae > Palaemon > Palaemon carinicauda. The sequence goes on from NC_090759.1 coordinate 19,089,470, forward strand.
AGAAATTATGGAATCATCCTCCCCATATCTATAATGTCGGGCTTCCGGCCAAAAGCCGAGAGTCCTACCCCAAGCATTGGATCCCCCTGGATTCCAAAGACCCAACACTTGAGAATAGTTCCGCCAAAAAGGTCCAAACCATATTCGGGATGGCTGAAATCATCCAATACTCCCACATATAGCTTTGAATGCAAACACCTCCCAACCGTGATACCTCCTCCCACTCATCAAAGCAGGCAGCAATAAAGGATGTATGAACATCCCCGCCGGGGCTACAATGGATGTAAAAACATCCAAGCCATAGGAGAAAAGAAAAAAAAATAATAAATATATGTACATAATATATACACATATAATGAGGGAAATTTTTCTCATAGAGTTTGGAAAGCAAGACTAAAGAAAGTTTGTGAAATTAGGATAAGGTCGAAGTAATATTGAGAAAAAGAAAAAGGTAAAAGGGAGAAATTTAGATTCTAACTGGGGGAGCAATTTCCCCAAGTTCGAGAGCCCTCTTGCCCGTCACCAAGTTTCAGCATGGGAGTGAAATGCCGTGCTGAAGCTCAATGACTTCATCAAGGCATTCTCTCATTAAGAGGGTCGTCCGCAGGAGAAGGAGAAAAAGACTGCGAAGGGGATGGGGCCTTCCTGACGAACCTCTTAGGAGCCAACTTCTCCCTGGGAGAAGTCACCACGAAGTCCACTCCTCTCCTTCTCTTCAGCGGGGGCGAGTCTGTCCTTGGCTTGAGTCCCAGATCAGAGAGGGCTGGCTTCATAGACTGCATCACCGCTCTCATCAAAGGACCAAACCAAGACTGACGAGATACGGATGCAGTGTCCGTAATTCCCGCTGGAGGGAAGGGGATCGCCTGATCCTTCGGAGTGGACGCAACGGGGCCTACCTGCAAAGAAGAAAGTGAAGAATGTTGCTTAGACCTCTCTGACGACTCTTCCTGGTCCTGAAAGAGAGACCTACGCTTGCATGGTGGCGATCCTGACGGCGATCTGGAAGCACGCGCCCCTGCCGCAGCCACGAGCTGCGGAACCCGGCGAGAGCGGGGGTCGCGCTGGCGCTCACGCGGAGGAGGATTCAAGGAATCGAGCGCGGGAGGCTGTTGGAGCACGGGCGCATGGACGAGCAGGCGCGCGGGCGAGCGGGCGAGGGGACGCGTTGGCGCGTAGGTGAAAAAGCGCGTGAGGGAAGCGGAGATTGCTGTTGCTCAGGATAACGGCAAGGCGCAGGAGATTGATGGCGGCCTGGAGATCTGTGGCGCGTGGGCGAGCGATGGTGCGTTGGCGAGCGATGGCGCGTTGGCGCGTTGGCGAGCGATTACGCGTTGGCGCGTGATGGCGCGTTGGCGAGCGATTACGCGTTGGCGCGTGATGGCGCGTTGGCGAGCGATGGGGCGTAGTACGCGCAGGCGACCGTCCGCGCACAGGCGATTTGGCGAGTGTGCGCGTAGGAGACTTATGGCAATATAGGTCAAGGTGGCGCTGGCGCGTAGGAGAGCGCTTGCGTGCAGGCGATGGATCGCGCGGGCACTCAGGAGATCGCTGGCGTGCAGGAGAACGCTGGCGTGCAGGAGATAGCTGGCGCGCAGGAGGGTGTCGACGCGTAGACTGCTGGGGCGCAGGATCAGGTTGCGCGGCGACGCGCAATGGCGAACGCTCGCGGACGGGCTCAGGATATGAAGTCGCGCGGGCGCGCAGGCACTCGGGCATGCAGGCGCAGGAACTCTTGAAGTGCGCGCTGGAGAGCGTGCGCGCTGTTGCGCAGGCGAAGATGGACGAACAGGAACGCGTGGGTGAGGAGAAATCAGGTCCTTGCCCGCATTCACATCCGAAGATCTAGGGCGCGTGGGCGAGCCTTGGCGTGCAGCGCGCATCAGGAACAAGGTGCGCAGGTGCGCGCTGACGAGCAGGAGATCGTGTGCGCAACAGGAACAGGAGGGTGTTGACTGCTAACAGGAGAGCGCTGGCGAGCAGGAGAGCTGACGATCAGAAGACCGCTGGCGAGAAGGCGAACGCTGACGAGCAGGTGAGCGCTGGCGCAGCGAGTCAGTTGGTTTGATTGATTGATTTAAAGTTTTCAAGCATCCTGACATCTGAGGTCATTGATGCCGGTAACATTTAATTTATGTATACAAAAATAAAAAATAAAATAAAATAAAAAATAAAATAAAATAAAAAATAAAAAAGTATTCAGTTAAAGTAATTAAAAGTTGAATGTCATAAAAGTTGAATATTTTTCAGAAGACCTGCTTCTGAAATAAATCTAAAAATGCCACTTGCATGGTAGGACACATCATTTCCAAGAATCTTGGCAAGGATGAACCTGCCACCCTCACCTCAAGCCTCAAAGAAATATATATTCCTTAAGTTGTTATAGTTGGGGCATTCGGTCAACAAATGCCTTACTGTTAGAGGTACTAAACAGTCGTCACAATACGGTTGGTGTTGGCCCTTCAGCAGAAACTCGTGTGTCAACCGAGTGTGACCAATACGGAGACGACAAAGAGACGTCTCCCATTTTTGGGGCATCATATTATACCTCCAAGGAGATATGTCATTTGTTACCTCTCGCATTTTATTGCCATCTTGACTATCCCATTGCTGTTGCTATTTATTTCAAACCAATTTCTTGATGTCAGGTAAGAAATCATTACAGGGAATAGAATACCTTCTTGGCAGTAACTCGGATGCAGCCTTCTTAGCCAGTGAATCTGCCTTCTCATTCCCACACACACCTACATGTGCTGGAACCCAACAAAATTGAACTGTTATATCTCTCCGTCCAATAATAAGAAGCCATTCTAAAATCTTTAAAACTAAAGGGTTATTAGAATTAAAAACTTCTATAGCTGGAAGGACACTCCATGCATCACTAAAAATTGTAAAATTACCCTCCTTCTCCAACGCTATTTTCTCAATAGCGGTTAATATGCCATACAGTTCGGCAGTAAATATGGAAGCGGTCAGAGGAAGTGCACTTCTACAATTAAAACCATTACTATGTACTCCAAATCCAACGCCAGCATCAGATTTGGAGCCATCAGTATAGATAAAAGTTGATCCTCTATGTTCTTTAACATATTCATTAAAAAGACACCTGGCTTCTAGGTCTGACATATTCTTCTTATCTCCAATAAAATATTTACAAAAAGATATCTCTGGTAACTTCCATGGAGGCATTGATGATACCTTGAATGGAAGTACCTTATTTCTAATTATATCCAGACAATTTAATAATCGTTTCACCCGAAAGCCATAAGGTTGAGGAGATTTTGGGTGCAACTCAAAGTATGATGCGTGTCTTACAAGGATGGCAGTCTGAAAGGCTAGAGAGTTAGGGAGTCTTTGCAATCTAAACCAATACCGAATAATGGAAGACATTCGGTAATGGTCTAGAGGTAACTCTCCAGCATCAACAAGGAGACTTAGGATAAGCGAGGGTTTAAAAGCTCCAGTAGACAATCTAATACCTGCATGATGTATCGAGCCTAATATTTTTAACCGGCTTGGGGTGGCTGAAGAATATACCTCACAACCATAACTAATTTTGGAAAAAATCAAGGCCTTGTATAATTTTAAAATAGTATTGCGGTCTGCCCCCCATGATGTATGGGACAATACTTTTAAGATATTCAGAGCTTCAACACATTTAGCTTTTAACGCTTTTAAGTGAGAAACCCATGTAAGCCTACAATCAAATATCAAACCTAAAAATTTAGCTTCTCTTGCACATGGTATCCGTTGACCTTTAATGTATATATCCGGGTCTGGATGTACTCCCCGGATACGACAAAAATGGACAATGGTAGTTTTACTTGTCGAGAACCTAAATCCATTCATGTCAGCCCACTGGATAATTATATCAATAGCGAGTTGGATTTTTCTCTCAACCATTGCCATTCTAGTGACAGCAAATGATATTGAAAAATCATCCACAAATAATGTTGAGAGAACATCCTGGGAAATTGCTGAGGATATCCCATTAATTGCTAGTGCAAAAAGGGTTACACTCAGCCCACTACCATGAGGAACTCCTCCTTCCTGGCACTTACTCTCTGATAGAGTATCCCCAACCCTCACTTGAAAAACTCTACGTGAAAGAAATGCCTGAATAAATAGTGGCAGCTCTCCTCTCAATCCCAATTCATGAATGGTTTTAAGTATACCATATCTCCATGTGGTTTCATATGCCTTTTCAAGGTCAAAAAATACTGTAACATGGTGCTGTTTGGAAGCAAAGGCTTCACAAATAGAAGACTCAAGTCGTATCAACACATCAGTCATTGAGTGCATTTTTCGGAATCCACATTGAATCGATGATAAAATACCTTTCTTTTCAAGGTACCACATCAGCCTTGCATTGACCATCTTCTCCATGATTTTACATAAACAAGATGCCAATGCAATAGGACGATAGTTTGCTGCTAAAAACTTGTCTTTACCGGGTTTTAAAAAGGCTAAAATAATGGCTAGTTCCCAAACACTTGGGTAACTATGATCCTGCCATATTCTATTAATAATACTTATAATAAATAGTTTTGTATAAAAATGTACATGTTTAATCATTGCATATGGAATTCCATCGGGTCCATGGGCTGTATCATTGCAATGAGTAAGTGCGGAATCAAATTCTCTTTCAGTGAAAGGAGAATTATACGACTCTTCCCTTCTTGTTGCAAAATTTAAATTTTTTTTTTCTTCAGTGCTCCTATACTGGTGACCAGGGGCTCCTTCACACTTGCTGGATACATTTGAAAAATGATTAGCCAAGGCATTGCTAACTTCATTTGCTTCAGTTACATACTGGCCATTCACCTTCAACACTGGTGGTGGGTTGGGGGTGAATTTGCCAGCTATCTTTTTTACTTTCCTCCACACAGAAGATGGTGGTGTTCTACTGTTAATGGAGGAAACAAAAGACATCTATGACTGGCGCCTTGCTTCTTTCATGGCACGACAAAACTGTGCTCTACATTTCTTGTACATAATTAAATTCTCATCAGTTTTGCGTCTACGCAATCGTGTTTAGAGATCTTCTTGTGGCTCTGTGGAGTGCAGTTATTTCTGAAGACCACCACGGGACTGGTCGTCGTTTGAATAACCCTGTTGTTTTGGGAATTGAACTGACTCCTGCTGTATGAAGAGTTCCATTCAGTAGGTCTATGGCATCATCAATACTTTCAAACTGTTCTGCTCTCCCTTCGATTTCACTTAGCTCGGAAAATTTAACCCAGTCTGCCTTGTCTAGATTCCAACGTGGTGATCTTTGCAAAGGCGGACCCTTGTTGGTGTTTATAATGATTGGTGCATGATCACTAGTATGCCAATCATCTAATGTCCTCCAATCAAAATCAAGAAGGCAGTTAGAGCTTGCAACTGAAAGGTCAATGCATGACAAGGTACCTGTCTGAACATGGAAGTGTGTGGGCTCTCCTGTATTAAGAAGTCCCACATCCTCATTCTCCACAATTGATGAGATAATATTGCCCCTTGTGTTTGCTAAAATATCACCCCATAAAGGATGTCTACCATTCATATCTCCCAGGTAGAGAAATGGTTGAGGGAGTTGATGAATGACCTCTGCTAAATCATCATATAAAATATTGTATATTTTCTTCCTATATCAATTTGTACAGCCACTGCCTGCAGTGTTGTACATATAGACATAGGTATTTGGGGAACATCTCGACAAACGTACATGAGACTTCCACCATGGTTCCCTGTTGATGATTATATGGTGTTCTATAGCTAACATACTCTCGAGGACTAGGTGTGTTAGCATCAAGCATACTTTCCTGTAGACATACAATTATGGGGCAATGTTCATGAATTAGGAGCTTAAGTTCTTCAAATTTCGCCCCTAAACCCTGACAGTTCCATTGCAAAATTGAGGAGAAAACTATGGATTTTTTCGGGAAGACATCTTGGATGAGGTCTTCCCTTTAGCAGTTTTTATTCTAACATTATTAACTGTAGGTTTCTTCAGAGATGGTCTTGTTAAGTTGGGTTTTACGTTGGTGTTTTTCTTTGTATCTTTTTTATATATTTGTTGAGGGGGATGGTGGACCTCAACTTGAATTTCTGATTCATTTAAATTGTCTTCTGGTTGATCGCCAACATCAACAGACAAAACATCATATTTATTTGATGTCATAATTCTAGTATTTCTTATGGAAGAGGGTGAGAGAAATGGAGGTCTCTCTCTTTTACGATTAATAGGTTGCGAGTTACCAGGTTTTTGTACCTTCCCGCTACAGGTACACCTGATAACTTGGTGTCAGGTGGAATCTCCATTAAATCAGGCAAGGATATGGCCTGGGAGAGGTTAGTACTATCCTTTGCAATGGGGGACAAAGGTTTGATAGTGGTGGGCAATGTCTTTTTGTTGATACTCAATGATAAATCTTTAGGAGGAGATGTTCTTGTCTTATGCAGCACTTTATCAATAGATGGTGAATTCCTTTTTCGAGAACTACCTACAGTAGTAGATGGGTGAGATGATTCCCGAGGAACTTTTTCTCCTGTTTTTAATGTCTTTGCATAAGTATTAGATTTATTTAATAATCTCTTGGCATCCCCACGCTTACATGTTCAATAATTGATTTATTAAGGGCAGCCTCTTCTAACTTATAAAACTGGCAGCTCCTATCATTAGATTTATGATTAGAGTTGCAGTTTAAGCACCTTGCCTCAAGTGTACATTCCCCATGGTAAATATTGGAGCAAGTATTACAAATTTTTTCATTATTGCAAACTTTGGAAGGATGTCCAAATTTAAAGCAATTATAACATTGCAGTGGTTTCTGCTTAAAAGGTTGAACTCTGATCCATTCGTTTTCTATGTCTATTTGGAAAGGTACATCCGCATCCTGGAAAGTAAGAACAATCATTGATTTTCCAGGTACTTTATGTACTTTCCACACTGATAGAGGACACATAGCCAATATCTCCTCTTCAGTAAATTCATACAGATCCCTATAAAAAACCACTCCCCTTCCATAGCTAAAGTTTAGATGGGGGTTTGATGTCCAATTTTATATCATCATTTACTGTCTTCAAATTGGACAATATAACGGACTGTGTGTATGACTTGGCCTTTATCAAGTAACTTTTCTTCCCAAATCGAGATATATCTCCACGTGCGATCGTACCTACCTTCCTCTGAAGAAATTTGCAGATCTTGAAGTAATTTTCCGTACCTTCTACAGATTGAGCAAGAAGCCACATTGGTGATTTTGGCTTTCTTTGGGATGGTATATCTGCCTCTATCTTTATCAGCCCAGTCTGCTGGTCTGTAGACATCCAGATCTTTAGGTGCCCCATCACACAGAGCACCCTTAACACTCATATTACCTACTTTAATATCAACAATATTACGGCTTGCATTAAATGCTTCCTCGTGACAATTAAATGATAACCAAGATTCCCAATTATCATCTTGAAGTTTCATTCTAATTTCTTTTATTGATCCGTAACACTCATATATTTTATGTAGCACATCATAATTAGCTTCTAATGGGATTTGGGTAACGTGCAGGACATTCAGTTTTCCTGTGTTGCCCAAATTATCCTTTTTCCGAATGTTTAAAGAACAGTCCTTTTTAGTTCCTAAGTCGTCAACGGAGTTTTCTTTAAATGAATTGCCAGAGGTCGTCAACAGTGCCGGGGGCGAGTCAGCATATCCAGGGGAGGTGGGGTCATTGTCACAAGAATCCATCAGAATAAAGAAAAGAGAAGACTGATTTTTTGAATAGTTTCATTTACCTGCTTGAGAACATCAAGGCATCACATGTTGGGAAGGAAATTTGCACTCTCCACTACCGGCACAGTGAGAGTATACTTCCCAGATGGTCCACTCCATACCCTACCCGAAGGATAGCATCAAAACAGATATAGAGGCACAGGTGTAAGCTAAACCCGCCTGTTAGGACTGAGACCAAGAAACTATGGAATCATCCTCCCCATATCTGTAATGACGGGCTTCTGGCCAAAAGCCGAGAGTCCTACCACAAGCATTGGATCCCCCTGGATTCCGAAGACCCAACACTTGAGAATAGTTCCGCCAAAAAGGTCCAAACCATCTTCGGGATGGCTGAGATCCTCCAATACTCTCACATATAGCTTTGAGCACAAACACCTCCCAACCGTGACCCCTTTCCCATTCATCAAAGCAGGCAGCAATACCGGATGTAGAAACATCCGCCCAAGTGGCAATAACAGACGTAGAAACATCCATGCCATAAAAAGAAAAAAAAGAAAAAAATAATAATAATAATAAACATACATATATATGTAAAAAAAACACATACATATGGAAAATTTTACCCATGGGGTTAGGACAGCATCATGAAAGAAAGTTTATAATATTAGGAGAAGGTTGAAGCAATATAAAGAGGAAGAAAAAGATAAGAAAGAGAGAAATTTAGATTCGAACTGGGGGAGTAATTTCCCCAAGTTCGAGAGCCCTCATGCCCGTCACCAAGTTTCAGCACGGGAGTGAAATGCCGTGCTGAAGCTCAATGACTTCATCAAGGCATTCTCTCATTAAGAGGGCGAGTCAGTTGGACGTGCAGGGGAACTCTGACGCGCAAGGGAAGCCCCCACACCGTGGGAGACATCCCTTTGCTCCAAAGGGACCGTTGCCCGTCGTATGACGAGATTAGAGGGCGCCTGCTGCGCATCTGCGCCGGAGGTGGAAGGTCTGGTAGGCGTAGGAGATCGCGAGCGATCACCGGAGAGGTCCAAGGACGTGGCTGCTACGGACTGCTCCCGACGAGGAGAATCCTCATCAGAGGAAGGAGGTGGAGACGACTCGAAGAGGCGCCTCTTGACTCCCTTATAGGGAGACGGGAGGCCCCTGCGGCAAAGTGGACGACGAGCCTTACGGCAAAGGCGGCCACGAGGGAGGTCAATCGGGTTGTCAGTCCTCCAAAGAGGAGTCTCTGTCAGTGCGCTCCCCCAAGGGGGAGGCGTACACACAGGAGAGACCGTGGGACCCACCTTCTCCTTCGAAGGATGTTCGGAAGGGGGAGGAGGGCCTTCAGCAACGTCCGCAACATCAGCCACAGCAGAGGTTTGACCAGACCCGTCAGAAGCCTCTGCCACAACCACGTCGACAATAAACAGAGGGTCTACCTCTGCTATCACCGGCGACTGTTTGACAGAGGCCCCCAACTGGATAAGGTCAAACAGGGCTTCCTTGGAGGGCAAGCCCTTAAGCCCCAAGGAAGCCCAAAGCTGAAAGAGATCATCATAGACACAGCATTAGGGTCATCATAATGAGAATCAAAATCCTGCCCCGACCCCCTCTCCCGCACCCCGAGATTGGGAAACAGAACAAGGGTCTACCCTACCACTCGGCAGTCTCTCACGAGAGGCCAGCCAAGCGGGAGCTTCGGAGGAGGTTTGGGCAGCGGAAGAAGAGTCCCTGGAGCCTTCCTCTTTCAAGGCAACCCTTGAAGGAGAAAGGTCTCTCTTGGACTTCTTCTTACGACGCCAGGCAAACCTCTCCCACTGGGAGGTAGACCTCTCCCTGCACTCACTACAAGTTAATTCCTTATCACACCGTTGACCTCGACACTGCGGGCAAAGTGTGTGGGGATCCGTTTCGACCGCCAACATGAAGGTCCCACAAGGGCGGCCGGAGAGTCCAGGGCACTTGCGCATAATAGTGATAAAGAGCGAGGCCAACTTCCAAACACACAAGTCTGAGGAAAAGCAAAAAAAAGATTAAGGCTGTCAAAAGCGAGGACGAGAGACAGACACGTCTGCACATCGTCCGAGCCAAAAGTGAAGCGAGACAACTCACCGGTGTGTGGGGGGGGGGGAAGGGTAGCAAGCTACCCCTTCCCCAACCCCTTTGCTAACTAGCGCGGGGGTAGTTAACCCTCGTTAAAATTCTACTGTATTGGCTCGTCAATTTCAGCTACGCTGAAAGTAAACCCAATGTAAATAGCGTGGTTTGTATTTCGGTTACGGAACAAATCTTAATTGTATAAAATATTGCCAGAGCTTCAATAAAACTTTACCAGGAAGGTTATATCATGCATGAAGTGTGTAGGTGCCTAGGCTAGGAAGCCTAGCACTCGTGAGGCTCGATCATAAATAGCCAAATCCACAACAACAATGACATAATATAAAAATCCCTAGCTAAATATCTAAATAGCTAAAGTTATTAATGCAAATAATGCCGGGAAAGTCGTTCTTGCTAACTAAATGTACAAGAAGAACGACCGCATCCATTAAGCCATCCGGCTGGCAACAGCTCTTGTTACGTTAATTACGATCTCAATCGAAGAGCAAAACTGGCAAGAGCTTACATTTACACAATTCAAAGATATTACTTAACTTTCCAGAAGCTGATGAGGCTGGTGAAGACATCATAGCGACAAATTACTCCAAAATAGCGAAAGATAACACAGGATAACACTTGTCAACGAAGCTACAAGAGAAAGAATGGCTTGGTGGCGCCGCGCGGTGGCGATTTGGCGCACTATTTACAGTACGGTAGGAGTGTCGCCTCTTTAACGACTCTCCTATATTCTTGCCACTTTTCCCCTCGAAGCTGAAACGCTATTGGGGGTGTAGATAGCTATGAGACGTGTCAAGAATACGTCCTCTGATATTACGCGATATTCCTTTTAAATCTTAAGGGATATTCGCTCCAGGAGTTAGAATTCTGGATACCTTTGGTAAATTCTCTGGGATATATCACTGTAGTCAAATATACCTAGGAAGCTACTAATGAAGGAACTTCCATCAGGACGACATGGCCTGAGCCCAAAAAACAGATTTTGAGCGAAGCGAAAAATCTATTTTTGGGTAAGATGGCCATGTCGTCCTGATGGAAGTTCCTCTAAGGTAGCTTCCTAGGGTATATTACAACTACGGCGATATTCCCAGAGAATTTACCTTAAGGTACCCAGAATTCTAACTCCTGGAGCGAATATCCCTAATAAAAGAATCAGGGATATCGCAAAATATCAGCGGACGTATTCTTGACACGCCACATGGCAATCTGTACCCCGAACAGAGTTAACACTTCGTAGGGGTCAAATGGCAAGAAAACGAGAACGATAAGAAAGGGGGAGCCGTTCGTAAGGCATCTCTCCTCCCCGTTTCGTAAGCGTGCCCTACGCCGCTTGCGGCGCCATCTGTATTCCTTGTAGCGATACACGAGGTGCTACAGATACTGTAAGTAGGGAGGGGTCCTACAGCCCTTTCCCCCCTTTTTTTTTTTTTTTAAGGGAAAGGGGCAGGGCGGGTCCATCAGGACGACATGGCCATCTTACCCAAAAATAGATTTTTCGCTTCGCTCAAAATCCGTTTTTGGGGCTCAAGCCATGTCGTCCTGATGGAAGTGTACCAGAGCATTACTATATCTGTGGATTCTCAAAACGTGCCGCACTCCTCAGAAATTTTTCCCTAGTCAACTCGACTGAGAGACCTAAGATATTACCGTTATACATCTTTTCACTAACCATAAACCATGATAGCGCTTCCTGCCCCCTACAGGGAAGAGTCCTACTAGACTCTGGGAAGGAACGAAGAGTACACATACCTATGTATGAATCACTGGCAAGCCCATATAGTGGTCTCACCCTATATGAAGTAAAGCATAGTCTGTAAGGAACTACAGCATGAAAAGGATATATCGACCAACCCCATGGTCGAAACTGAGTTGGACAAAAGGTTTATATCTGTGTAAGAATAAATTTGCTGCCGCTACCATCCTCTGAGAAGGATGGAGCCCTTTACACTAAGGAAAGTATAAACCAATGCAACAAGGCTTGCATCAAGGAACAGGCTATTATAGATATCCCCGATTAACGTACATAGGCTGAATGCTCAATAACTGATAAGAAATTGACATAGGTGAAGGAGACAAAAGGTTCCCAAGAACAAGTTTATTGACAAACAATAAATAGACATGGTTACCACAAGTACGGTAGTAAACAGATATATGTTTCTTTTCACGTACCAAGGTATCAAAGTTAAGAGTCCATGTTACTAGCCACTGACATTAGCGTCAAAAACGCTCGGCACACATGTCTGTACTTATGCTAAATTCACCTTAAAGACGGAACAGTCACTGTGGGCACCCGGTGCCCTCACTCCCAGTTATAGCACCGCATATAACTATACACTCACCCTGGAATTAATAGTCCCAATTAAATCCACTGTTTCTCGCAGAGTTAAACAGCAGGGTTAACGACGCAACCAACTGCTACCACAGACCTCTTTAGCTGCTCCACTTACTTAGCATAGTGGCGAAAGAACACCCTGGAAGACTTCCAGCCAGTATATGAACGAAGGTGTTCAAAATCCATAAAGTTAAAGAAGTTTAAGGATGAAGCAACTTTCCTCGGATCATGACCTGCGGGTGAACTGTCGGGATCCGCTCTGCGAATAAAGTATGTAATTTTCGCCCTGAGTTGTTTCAAAGATAAATTCGAGCCCGATGTTTCTCCTCTGAACAGTTGACCCCCTTTGAAGTCTGAAGTTCTACGAAGATGGACCTTTATGCATTCTACGGGACATAGAGATGCATCTTCTTTCAGAGGGCAGATTCTCCAGGGACCCCACCTGTTGGTGGGCAACTCGTTCTTAGCGAGAAACGTAGGGTCCGGAAACAGGTTCAGTTTTCCCCCATCCAGGAACTGAACGCGGCCCTCATCTCTCGAGAGGGCTACAATCTCACTAACTCTGGCCCTGGACGCGAGTGCAAAAAGGAAGATAACCTTTTGAGTCAAATCCTTCAGTGCACACTCCTCATTATTCAGTAATGAGGCGAAATGAAGGACTTTATCTAAAGACCATGAAATAGGCTTTGGAGGAGCTGAAGGTCTAAGTCTGGCGCAGGCCTTCGGGATCTTATTAAAGATTTCGTTAGCGAGATCTACCTGGAAGGCGTACAGAATGGGCCTTGTCAAAGCAGACTTACACGTAGAAATCGTGTTAGCTGCCAGCCCCTGTCCGTGGGGTGGATGAAGAAGGAGAGGCAGAAATCCGTCGAGATCTCATGCGGATTCTTCTCATTGACAAACGCCACCCATTTTTTCCAAGCAGACTCGTACTGCCTTCTAGTAGACTTGCCCTTATATTCCTCCAGGAAGTCAATGCTGTCTTTCGAGATCCCGAACCGCTTCTTCACCGCTAGGGAGAGAAAATCATGAGCTGCAGGGTCCGGGTTTTCTGTAATGAAGTGTAGACAGTCGACTTCTGTACTCGTTGGGACAGAACTGGGTCCGGGAGTGGCAGAAACTTCAGTCGTAGTTCCAGAGCCAGAGGGAACCACACGCTGTTCGGCCACCTGTGGGCCACTATCGCTGCTAGCCCCTTGAAGGACCTCAGCTTGTTGAGGACCCTCAACAGAAGGTTGTGAGGGTAGATCCTGGACCATCTGTTCCAATCGAGGGACATCGCGTCCACTGCTTCCGCCAAGGGGTCCTCGTACGGGAACACATATCATGGCAAATTCTTGTTGTCCTTCGTCGCGAAGAGGTCTATCTGCAGTTCTGGGACTTGACTCGAGATGAAGGAGAATGATCCTGCGTCTAGGGACCATTCCGACTCTACCGGTGTAACCCTGGATAGAGCGTCCGCTGTCACATTGCGGACTCCTTGAAGGTGAACTGCCGACAGGTGCCACTTCTTCTTCTCCGCCAGTCAGAATATGGCCAACATCACCTGGTTGAGAGGTGGGGACCTCGATCCCCACCGATTCAGACATTTCACAACCACTTCGCTGTCCAGTACCAACCTTATGTGGATCGAGTGACGCGGGGAAACTTTCCTCAGAGTAAGAAGTACTGCCATAGCTTCTAGAAAGTTTATGTGAAAGGTCCCGAATAGCTTGGACCAGGTCCCTTGGACCTTCTTTCGATGAGAGTGACCTCCCCACCCTTCCTTTGAAGCATCTGTGCGAATCGTCACTGACGGGGGAGGTGGCTGAAGAGGTACCGACCTCTTTAGACGACTGGCCTGAGACCACGGTCTGAGAAGAGAACGTAGCCGAAGCGGAACCGGTCTCCTCAAGTCCCTTCGCGCGTTTGATGCAAAGCATCTCCAAACTCCGGCTGCATCCTTTAGCTGTGCTCTTAGCACCGGGTCTGTTACCGACGCAAACTGAAGAGAGCCCAGAACCCTCTCTTGTTCGCGTCTTGATATCCTCTCGGAATCTAGAAGTCTCTTGACAGACCCCGCTATCTCCTTCCTTTTCGACATCGGGATGGAGAATCGGTGTGACACTAGGTCCCAGTGAATTCCCAACCACTGGAACCTCTGAGATGGAGAAAGACGAGACTTCTTTCTGTTGATCTTGAACCCTAGATACTCTAGGAACTGAATCACCTGTAGGGAAGCCTGCAAGCATTCCGCCCTGGATGCTGCCCACACCAGCCAATCGTCCAGGTAAGCTACCACCTGGATCCCATTTAGGCGTAACTGTTTGAGCGCTGCGCTCGCAAGCTTCGTGAAGATCCTTGGGGCTATGTTTAGCCCGAAAGGCATTGCTTTGAAGGCGTAAAGTCTTCGTTGTAGCTTGAATCCTAGGTAGGGGGAGAGACGGCGACTGATTGGAACGTGCCAATAGGCGTCTGACAAGTCGATGGAGACGGTAAATGCCCTTTTGGGCAGTAAGGCCCTTATGTGTTGCAACGTTAACATCTTGAACTTGTGTTTCACTATGAACTTGTTGAGTGGCGACAAGTCCAGAATGACTCTGAGTTTCCCCTAGCCTTTCTTGGGAACACAAAACAGCCTCCCTTGGAACTTGATGGACTTTACCCTCCGAATCACCTTTTTCTCCAACAGTTCTTGAATGTACTCCTCCAAAACGGGGGTGGAGTGTTGGAAAAATCGAGGGCACGGGGGCGGAGTGCTGTACCAGCTCCAACCCAGTCCATTTTTGAGCAGGCTGTGGGCCCAGGGATCGAAGGTCCAACGATCCCGAAAGTACTGTAGTCTCCCTCCTACCGGCATCACTTCACTTTGACTGCTGCCCTGCAGTCTCTCCCCCTTGGCCGCGACCACCTCTGGATCCCCTTCCCCTTGAGGGGCGTCTAGACGAGCCTCTGGCTGCTCCTCTAGGCTTTGCTCGAAAGGTAGTAGACTGCCCTTCGAACACTGGGTTGAATGCCGGGGATGGCGAGGACACGGCCTGGGGCACCCATTGGAAGGTGGTCGGGGCCTGGGCTACCATCTGGGGCACCGGAGGCAAAGCTGACTGTTGCTGCTGCTGACGTTGCGGTCTGAAAGGCTTGGCTGGGCGGGGAGAAAACCTAGATTTCTTCGTCTTCCCCTTCGATTGGGGACCCTCATTGGGGGAAGATTTCCTCTTGAGGGACAGGCCCCACTTAAGGAGAAGATTCCTCTTCTCCGTGGCTGCCTTGTCCACCACCTCCTTAACTACATCACTGGGGAAGAGATCTTTGCCCCAGATGTTGGATGAGATCAATTTCTTCGGTTCGTGCCTCACTGTAGCCGAGGCGAACACAAACTCCCTGCAGGCCCTCCTCGCCTTGACAAAGCTATAGAGGTCCTTTGTCACCGTGGCCAAATGGGTCTTGGCCACCACTATGAACATTTCATGGACCTTGGGGTCGCTTGCCATTGTCTCCATGGTTGTCTGGAGAGACATCGAGGCTGCCAGACGCTCCTTTGTCTCAAGCTCCCTTCGCAGAAGGAATTCAGACAGCTTAGGGAGGTTTTCGCCGAACTGCCGACCTGCGATATCGGCGTCCAACTTCCCAACCGAAAAGGTAAGATGGACGTCCTTCCAGTCCTTGTTGTCCATCGGCAAGGCTAAAGACAAAGGCTTGCATTCCTCCAAGGAGGGGCATGGTTTGCCAGCCTCGACTGCCTTCAGAACGGCAGCGAACCCCTTCTGCAGAAAGGGGAAGGCCCTAGCCGGAGAAGATACGAAGGAAGGGTGCTTCTTACTCAAAGCAGCAACTTTCGAGTTCGAGAAGCCCCTCTCCATCATTGCAGACGCCAGCGAAGCTTGAGCCTTGGCGTGATCCAAGACGATCACCTCCTTCGGCTCTGTCTCCTCCTTCGAGGCCGGTTCCTTCTTCAGACGGACGTAACAGTCCGGATAGGCCGCTCTGCTGGGCCAGAATTCCACCTCCTCAAGGGGAACTGAACCCAGCTTCTCCGACATGACGATCTTCCTGACCGTCATCGGCATGTGCTCGGCATACCTCCACGGGTTGGCATCCGAGCACACAGGAAGGTCTTTCACGTTGAGCTTTTTCTGAGGCCTGCGTTATGCTGCAATCCTCTGCATCTGTAGTTCCATTGCAGCTGCCTTCTGATTGTTCTCCTTCTGCATTTGTTGTATCATGTCAACAATAGAGGAGAGAGCTTGTCACAGCTCTGGTGGAAGAGCGGACGAAGTAGAGGGGATAGGTTCAGGGACCTGAACCGGAGCGTCCGATGGCACGGCATCCTCTTCCTCCACGACGTTCGGATCTTGATCCTCGTCCTCGCCCCCTGCGAGGAGGTCCTCTTCCGCCCGTTTGGACATGTCCGACATCTTGTCTTCCAGCTGAATGTCTTGCATGGCATCCGCGACTTCAGCATCCACAGGGATCTGGACGAGAGGGATCTCCGGCCGAGGCTGGGGGAAGACAGCGTCAGCAGAAGCCTTGGGAAAGAGGTACGCCCTCATCTTCTCACTTGGAAGATAAGGTCCAGAGGTATTCTTTTGGAAACCCCTTACCCAAACACGAAGCTTCTCCCTCGCTGCATCCCTTGACTCCGCCGACCTAGGGGAATCAAAGGCCTCAGCTAGCAGTTTAGTACACACTGAACATACCTGAGGGTCCCAGTAACGGAGATCATCCTTGGAGGCTGCGCAAGCCGCGTGCCTCCTACACGAATCATGCCCGCAGAAGTTCTTACTGCGGACGTTGCAGAAGACGCTACCGCACTTTGGATGTTCCTCCTGTAAAAGAAGAAAATTTCCATGAGTATCAGGTGAATTTCAATTCACATGTATATACAAGCATGTACAAAGTTTAAAGGAAAGACACACACTTGTGTTTCCCACACAGTCACTTGCTGTAGCCTTCCAGCAATTAAAATCAAATGGTTAGTCTTTGCTAGAATAACCAAAGTAAATGTTTCCCAAGGGAAACAGGTGTAGCTCACACCTAAGGTGTGACTTTAACATACTGGCTAAAGACAGAAAGAACTCTCTTTCAATCTCTGTAAGGCAACACCAAGTGACTGCACAAAGCAACACAAGCATGTTAGAAAACACAGTGTTGTAACATTACTATATCATAGCCTCTCCCCACAGTATATGCTATACAGGGGAATACTGATACAGTATATGGGGTGGCGTGCCGGCCGGCACAGGTAGGTCTCACGTATACAACTTAAGAACTCTAAGGCGGCAGAACTCTAGTTCCGATGTCTGTGCCGGCCGGCAGCTACACTAGGTGGCGCCCGGCTGCCGGCCACCACTCCTAGTGGCCGGCAGACAGGGCGAGGTAAAGGCCGGCCGGCAGAGGTAAACAACCCATGCCGGCCGGCAGCCACGCTAGGTAGCACCCGGCTGCCAGCCGCCACTCTTAGCGGCCGGCAGACGAGTGAGGAGACCGTCCGGCAAAGGCATGTAGCCATCGCCGGCCAGCAGCGAGAGAACTAGAGAACACCAACTGCCCGGCTGCCGGCCACTAGGCCGGCAGTCTGCAGAGTACAACACACAAGAAGAAAACAAAATGGGTGCCGGGCTAAGAGGCTATACTACCTCAACGCCCAACACCCGAAAGAGTGCTGAAAGGAAGGGGAGAAACTAATTCAGGCTTCCTAACCACTGCCCACTGGATCTACAGATAGGCGTGGATGAGGGACCAAGGGAGGACCGGGCAGCACTCAAGGTAACAGGTACCGTGTCCTTGCCCTCACGAGGGGCACTCTCAGGGTCCGGGAACCCATTGAGATGCCTCATCAGGGTCAGAACCTGCCAGAAGGCATGCTCTGACTCCTGTGGCTCTCCTCCTGGAGAATTGGCAGCAAAGTCTCCAGTCCCCAAAGGCTCTTCTTAGGGGGACACGTGGACGTTCTCCGTGGGTCTCGTTGACTCTAGACGAATCCTCGAGGATGACTTGGGGATGGTCTTGGAGTCCTTCAGTTCCCTCCTGGGACGAATACTGGTCTCCAACAACGAAGTCTGAGGGCTCCTCTCCGCCCCAACCCTGGACGATCCTTCTGCGCGAGGTAGGGTTTCTTCCATTGGTGCGATGGGAGAACGCCTCACCTCGGTAGACTTCCCCAAGGACGGAAAGTCTTCGTCCACAGGAGAGGGAGAGAAAGTCTGGGGGGGGGGAAGAAGCCTGCTTCAAGGATTTCCTAGGAGCCAGCTTGGCCCTCGGAGAAGTTACCACGACTTCTACTCCTCTCTTCCTCTTCAGTGGGATCGGAGCTGCCATTGATTTGAGGCCCATCTCAGCGAAGGCAGGTTTGAGAGCCTCCACGACAGCTCTGATGAGGGACCCGAACCATGGCTGCTTACTGACAGCTGCGCTGTCCGAGACTCCCTCTGAAGGGAAGGGGATCGGGCGATCCTTCGGAGTAGAAACTACCACTGGTCCTGCCTGAAAGGAAAGGGAAGAAGGTGGTTGGTTCCTGGACCTATCCGGAGATTTCCCCTCCTCCTGCGAGCGCACTGTTCTGCGCTTGTGGGGGGGGAAACATGAAGATGACGACCTGGAAGCTCTTGTTTCCATAGCCTCGCGCGGGGGCTCGCGCTTTGAATCCCGATAGGAATCTCGATGGGAATTGCGCTGGCGCTCACGCGATGGGATTTTCCCTGGCCCGTGCGCACAGAGATGAGGGCGAGGGCAAGGGCGTGCGCGGGCCAGCGCTGGCGTGCAGGAGAGCAATGGCGCACAGGAGAGCGATCGAGCGATAACGCGCAGGTGAACACTGGCACGCATGGCACGCAGGCGAGCGACTGCGCACTGGCGAGGGGGCGCGTGGGCGCGCAGGCGATCTATGGCACTTGGGCGAGTGGGCGCGTTGGCACATGTGAAGGTGCGCGTGGGCGCGCAGGTGATCGGTGTCGCGCGTGATTGCTCGTGGGCGCGTGGGCGTGCAGGATCTCGAAGACCTCTAGCAGGGCGCACAGCAAGGGCTGCAACAGGTGCGCGCGATGGGGACTGCGTGCGATGGCACGCTGGCGCGCAGGTGAGCGCTGGCGCGCAGGTGAGCGCTGGCGCGCAGGTGAGCGCTGGCGCGCAGGTGAGCGCTGGCGCGCAGGTGAGCGCTGGCGCGCAGGTGAGGAGCACTAACGAGCTGGAGATTATGGGCGCGCGTGGCGCGCATCTGGATGAGGGTGTGCATATGTGCGCTGGCGAGGAGAAGATCGCTGGCGTACAGGAGATCTCTGGCGCGCAGGTGAGCGCTGGCGAGCAGAAGAGCGCTGGCGCATAGACTCTGCAATTGGAGATCGCTGGCGCACAGGTGAGCGCTGGCGCACAGGTGAGCGCTGGCGCACAGGTGAGCACTGGCGAGTAGGAGAGCCCTGAGGAGTAGACTCGATAACAGGAGATCACTGGCGCGTTGTCCCTGGCACAGGATGACTCTGAAGTGAAGTCTCAGGAACAGCAGGCGAACCTTGCGCGCAATTGCGCAGGAGAACGTGGGCGTGCAGGGGCAACCTGGCGCTTAAGGGACTTACTCACAATGTCAGAAAGGCCCTTTTGCCCCGAAGGGACCGGTGCCCGTTGGATAACGGGGTGCGTGGGCGTCTACAGCGCGTCAGCAGCCAGGAACGGAGACGGTAGGTCCGCAGGTCTGGCAGGCGAAGGATATCGTGAACGATCAGCAGAGGTGTCCAGGGATGCAGCTGTAATGGTCGGTGCACGGCGAGGAGAATCCTCTGCGGGGGACTGCGAGGACGAGGAACCAAAGAGGCGCCTCCTAACTCCCTTGTGGGGAGAAGGAAGGCCTCTACGGCGAAGAGAAGGGCGAGCCTTCCGTCTGATACGTCCTCTGGGGGCAGCAGGCAGACCATCATCAGTCTTCCGAAGAGGAATCTCTGTTAGTGAACTCCCCCGAGGGGGAGAATCACCTGCAGGAGAGACCGTTGGACTTAGCTCCTCCCTCGAAGGATGTTCGCAGGGGGGAACTAAGCCTTCAGCTACATCAACCAAAGCAGAGGTTTGACCTAACTCGTCGGAAGCCTCTGCCACAACAACGTCGACGATAAACAGAGGGTCGACCTCCGCTACGCCGGCGACTGTTTGACAGAAGCCCCCAACCTGATTATGTCAAACAGAGCTTCCTTAGAGGGGGAACCCTGAAGCCCCAAGGAAGCCCAAAGCTGCAACAAATCATTGTTAGACACGTTATCAGAAATATCCTCCCCCGGGGGAGGAGGAGGAGCTGCCTTGCTATGGGAGGTAACTCCCTCTCCTGAACCCTGAGGTTGGTCAACATAAGTACAGCCTACGCTACCACTTGACAGCCTCTCGGAAGAGACCGATCGAGTGGGAGCTTCGGAGGAGGTTCGGGCTACGGAAGAAGAGTCCTTGGGATTTTCTTTCTTCAAGGAAACCCTTGAAGGAGAAAGATCCCGTTTGGACAACTTCTTCTGCCGCCGGGAAAACCTCTCCCACTCGGAGGTAGACCTCTCCCTACACTCACCACACACTTTGTCTCTATCACACCGTTGGCCCCTGCAAAAAGGACATAAGGTGTGAGGGTCCGTCTCAACCGCCGACATATAAGTACCACAAGGGCGGTCAGGTAATCCAGGACACTTCCGCATGGAAAGAAAAAGCAAAACAAGATCAAAGACTGTCAAAGCGAGGGTGGGAGCAGACACGTCTGTTCATCACCCGAGCCAAAAGTAAAGTGAGCTAACCATCCCTACCCCCTCGCTAACTAGCGAGGGGGCAGTAATCCCTCGTTAAAATTCTAATGGCTCGTCATTTCAGCTACGCCGAAAGTAATACCCATATTAAATAGCGTAGTTTGTATTTCAGTTACGGAACAAATGTTAATTAAAGTCGTTTGGAAAAAATTTTGTTAATGTAAAATAGAACCAAATTATGTCTTGGAGTGTATGTAGTTAGTTGGGAGAGGAATAAACCTTTTAATTACTAGTCAAATTGATTTTCTTATAAGGTGAACCCATGCAATTCATCTTGCTCTATAATACAATAATATGAAGCTAGTTTTCCAATTTACGAAATAGGATTTAGCATTACCTTGCCAGAAGTGAAACTGGTTGGGGAGCAAACAACACAGGATTAAGACTTAAGGTAAGCTAAGCTAAGGATAGAAAAAGCCTTTCCGCAAAACACTTGGCCATCAGCAAACAGTATGTATTGGTGGTAAAGTTTTACTGTATTACAGATTATCCTTTCGAACAGAAAATATATGTTTTCCTGTAGTAAATAACGTGATTTAACCGAATTCCACCTTCATTTCAACCGCAAACAAACAGAACGACCATTCGACTAACTTTAAGTAGCTAATATGCTGTTGCGGTTGAAATGAAGGTGAAAACCGGTTGAATCACGTTATTTACTACAGGAAACGGAGCCTTTGTAGTTTGTTGGGACAGAGTGAAAAACCGCATTTTACAGACACAAGAACATCACCTAATCGAATGTTTCCTACCTTACCTAACCTAACCTAACCTAGGAGCCGTATCCTTAAACTGCCCTACTCTTAACTTACCCTGTCCCAACAAACTACATTCACCCCCAGGAAAACATATATTTTCTGTAAATTTTTTTAAATATAATGGCTCTTAATCCGACGCGGGCTCAGTTCGCTTGCCAGAAAATAAAAACATCAAGCTCGTTTGAACTGGCAAACGGTAATGTTGAGCTGCGCACGCTAACATTAGCAATGTTCTGCTAACGTTAGCAACGCTAAATATGATAATTCTTGTTCCGCCACTGACTCGCTTCGCTAACATTAGCAATGATACGTTAACACATATATATTTCTAAAACTATTCATTTGCGACAGAAACGAATGTAATTTTCGAAGAGAGCAGACCTTTTTCTATAGAAAATAATTAGTTTTTCCTTAGGTTACATTACCCTGTAATACAGTACAATAATACCGTATTGGCTACACTCTACTTAATACCCTAAAAACCTATTCTAAGCCTAGATATACCAGTAAGCTATTCATTAACTTATTAGACAACAATGGCTACTTACTTTTACTTTTACTTCTAGGGGTTTATTTCTCGCCCTCCATCAGACACTAAGAGTCTGTTCAGGCGGGCCTTGATATGTGAAAATAATTACTTTCCAGTTTATATTTTTATCTGTATCTTTTCAGTTATTCGCTAGCTTTTGTATTCAGGCTTCATAGTTTTCTGATTACTATTATAACACTTTCCAAAGAGATAAGTCTTCAGGTTTTTCTTGAAAGCTGCCACATTTTTGCTATTCTTTACATCAAGTGGAAGGTCGTTAAAGAGTCTCGGCGCAGCATAACTGAATGTTCTTCCTCCTATTGCATGATTCACACTAATTTCGAATAGTCTGTATGGGTCATCAGCATGTCTAACTCTTACAGCAGCACTAGGAGTTTGAGGGTAGGGGACCAAGCAATCACGAAGATATTTAGGCTTATCACTTGTAAGTGCTTTGTGAGTCAACAAAACGGATTTTGAGCGAAGCGAAAAATCTATTTTTGGGTGAGATAGCCATGGCGTCCTGATGGAAGGTTCCTTTTTGGTAACTTCCTTGGGTATATAACTACTAAATTTTCCCAGAGAATTTAACCACAGGTTATCACAGAATTCTAACTTCTGGAGCGAGTATCCTAAAGGTTTCCCTTTAAGACATCGTATATCAACAGGGGACGCATGTATTAACGCGCCACATAGCTATCTACACCCTACATAGAGTTAACACTTCGAAGTGTAGGGGCGGAGAATAGCTGGGGAGCCGTTCCACAGCTAATCTCGTTCGTGGCTACTTTTGGTACTCGAGATGTAAACAAACGGGCGCCATTGCTAAATGACGTCACGTCCGTCCTCATCCTGAAGCCAGTTGCTTGCCGATCACCATGATACAGCAGAGCAGGGTGGGACCTGAAAAACTGGACGAAATAGCAGGGAGGGTCCATCTGGACGCCATGGCTATCTCACCCAAAAATAGATTTTTCGCTTCGCTCAAAATCCGTTTTTTGGGCTCAAGCCATGGCGTCCTGATGGAAGAATACCAGAGAATCAATGTATCGTGGTAGATTTTCCCCTTTTAGTGTAAGTGCCGAGGGCTTTGAACAGGTTAGCATAGTAATCTTAATAGAAGAACCGTAGGGAAGAGAACTTCTTGCCCCCCTAGCAGTGAAGTCCCCACGGGCCATGACGAAGATCAAAGTGGTCATCGAAGGGCTACTCACCTTGCTGGGAGAACCTGAAGAATTTGGAGACAAGACTGAATGGTTGGCATTCATATAGGAACATTCTCAAGGGCAGACAAGTGGTGGTTAGGCACTGTATGTTAATGGAGAATTGTCTGGTCTCTAAGATATGAAGTAAGTAAGTATTCGTGTAGGAATATTACATTGCACAGGTGAGTATATAATAAGGATTGAAACCTTAGTAATCTTCATCGCCATAAGAAGAAGGGGATAATAAAACTATGACAGACGTGTATTTCATAGTATAAGTAGGAGCGGATTAGGACGCACAAGTAATAAAATAGAAATTTTATTTCACAATTGCAGAATATATTAATGGAATGCAATAATATATAAAAGCAATTGACAACAAATTATAATGTACATAGTAATGAAAGACGTGCTCTTAAATCTGAAAGAGAATTTCAAAATTATTAGTAGGCACTCGTTCCAGAGGAACATCAGTCTTTAAAATTAAAACACATCATGCTCTAGGCATGCGGCACTCGTGTGACGACTATGACATTTCACCTGGGATAAGAACAGTATATGAAAAACACTAAGTGTTTTTTAAAACACTATGTATCACTCGAGGGTCAACATAGGCACCCGAGGAGTTAGAGTCCCAAATAACTCACTGTTCTATGCCGAGTTAGGTGCAGGTTTCATAATGCTACCTGCGGCTACCACAAAATGTTTGACTTCGTGCACTTGTTTCGCATAATGTTTGAAGAAAACGCGCGAAGATTTCCAGCCTGTGAAACTCTTAAGGCTTTCGAAATCCATACTCTGAAAGAAATTCAGAGACGATGCAGCTTTTCTGGGATCATGACCGGCGGGTGTACTGTCAGGATCCGCTCTGCGAATGAAGTAGGTGATTTTCGCTCTTAGTTGTTTCAGTGACAGGTCGCTGACCGATGTTTCTCCTTTGAAGAGTTGGCCTCCACCGAAGTCCGAAGTTCTGCGAAGATAGACCTTGAGGCTCTCTACTGGACATAGAGAGGCATCTTCTTTCAGGGGGCATATTCTCCAAGGGCCCCATCTTTTGGTGGGTAATTCGTTTTTGGCGAGAAACGTCGGATCCGGGAAGAGGGTAAGGTCTCCTGAGTCAGTAAACAGGATATGACCCTCTTCCCTTGATAATGCCAATATTTCGCTGACTCGGGCTCCTGAGGCAAGAGCAAAAAGAAATATAACTTTTTGAGTCAGATCCTTGAGAGGGCACGAATCATTGTCCAAGTTGGAGGCAAAATGGAGCACCTTGTCCAGAGACCAGGAGATCGGTTTTGGTGGGGGTGCTGGGCGTAGACGAGCGCATGCTTTCGGCAGTTTATTGAAGATGTCGTTGGACAGATCAATCTGGAAGGCATACATCAGTGGTCTAGTCAAGGCCGATTTGCAAGTAGAAATCGTGTTGGCTGCCAAGCCCTGTCCATGAAGGTGAATAAAGAAGGACATGCAAAAATCGAAGGTAATTTCCGTAGGATTTTTTGCCTTGACGAATGAGACCCATTTTCTCCAGGATGATTCGTATTGCCGTCTTGTGGATTCGGTCTTGTATTCCTCGAGGAAGTCTAGACTTTTCTTCGAGATCCCAAACCTTTTCTTCGCGGCTAGGGAGAGAAAATCATGAGATGAAGGTCCTTGATTTTCGATGATGAAGCGAAGACAGTCGACTTCTGTACTTAATGGGAGAGAACTGGGCCCGGGAGAGGGATCAGTGTGGGTTGCAGCTCCAGGACCAGGGGGTACCAATTGCTCCGGGGCCACTTGGGAGCCACTAGGGCCGCTGTCCCTTTGAAGGTTATCAGCTTGGAGAGGACTTTCAGCAGAAGGTTGGTGGGAGGGAACTGGTAGATCTTGGACCATCTGTTCGAGTCCAGTGACATGGTGTCCACTGCCTCTGCCTTGGGGTCCTCGTACGGGGCCACATATCGAGGAAGTTGATTGTTGTCGCTCGTTGCGAAGAGATCGATCTGAAGTTCTGGGACTTGGTGAGAGATGAAGGAGAATGATCTTGCGTCTAGAGACCATTCAATACTATCGGGCTTGTCCGGGATAGAGCGTCCGCCGTCACGTTGCGGAATCCTTGTAGGTGAACTGCAGACAGGTGCCACTTCTTCCTCTCTGCCAGACGGAAGATTGTCAGAAGCACCTGATTTATCTGGGGCGATCTTGAGCCTTGGCGATTGAGACATCGAACTACCTCCGAGTTGTCTAGGGTTAGACGAATATGGATCGAGGGAGGTGGGGAGAGTTTCTTCAGCGTTAGAAGGACCGCCATGGCCTCCAAGATGTTGATGTGAAACGTCTTGAATAGGGGAGACCATGTGCCTTGAGCCTGTTTTTGGTGGGAGTGACCTCCCCAACCCTCCAGCGAAGCGTCCGTGTGGATGTTGAGTGATGGAGGTGGGTGTTGAAAAGGAATGGACCTTTTCAGGGCCGTTGCTTCCGACCACGGCTTGAGGAGAAGCCGAAGTCTGTTTGGGAGCCGTCTCTTGAGGTTTCTTCGAGCGATGGATGCAGAACGTCTCCAGACTCCCGCGGCTTCCTTTAGCTGTGCAGGAAGCACTGGGTTTGTCACTGAGGTGAACTGTAGAGAGCCTAGAACTCGTTTCTGCTGACGTCTTGAGATCCGGTTGGATTTCAGAAGTCGCTTGACAGACCCTGCTATTTCCTTTTTTTTCTTCTGGGGGATGGAAAGGCGGTGTGACTGAAGGTTCCACTGGATTCATAACCATTGGAACTTCTGAGCTGGAGAGAGGCAAGATTTCTTCGCATTTATCTTGAATCCCAGGTGTTCTAGGAACTGGGTGATTTTGCTGCAGGATCTTAAACAATCCTCGGGCGATGGAGCCCAGATTAGCCAGTCGTCGAGGTAGGCCGTCACCTGGACGTCTTGGAGGCGGAGCTGTTGTACTATGGCGTCCGCCAGTTTTGTGAAGATCCGAGGGGCCACGTTGAGGCCGAAGGGCATGGCCCTGAAGGCGTAGCTTTTCCTTTGTAGTCGAAATCCTAGGTAGGAGGAAGCGTGGTGGTTCATTGGAACGTGCCAGTAGGCATCCGTCAGGTCTATGGAGACCGTGTAAGAACCTTGAGGCAGAAGGGTCCTTATCTGTTGAAGAGTCAGCATCTTTAACTTGTTGTTCGCTATGAACTTGTTGAGGGGGGATAAGTCTGGAATGACTCTGAGCTTGTCGGAGTCCTTCTTGGGGACGCAAAACAGTCTCCCTTGGAACCTGGTTGACTTTACCCTCCTTATCACCTTCTTGTTCAAGAGATCTAGGACATATTCTTCCAGAAGGGGGGTTGATTGTTGGAAGAATTGCTGGAAGGTTGGGGGTGGTTGAGTCCAACTCCAGCCTAGACCCTTCTTGACGATGCTGTGTGCCCAGGGATCGAAGGTCCAACGATCCTGGAATTGGCGGAGTCTTCCTCCCACCGGAAGCACTTCATTGCTTCTGGTGTCCCGAGGGTTTACTGCCTCGGCCGCTAGCTCCCCTTCCTCCTCTGCCTCTGGAGAGACGGCGAGATGCGTCTCTGCCTGTACCTCTGCTTGAGCCTCTACCTTTGGGACGAAAGGTAGTCGTCTGTTGCTCGAAAGCAGGGGTGAAAACCGGTGACTGGGACAAGACCGGTTGGGTGACCAGTTGAAAGGTCTGCTGTAGCTGAGCAGCCACTTGGGGAGTAGCAGGTCCCGGAAACTGCCGTCTCTGTTGACGTTTCTGGGGTTTTGGCTTGGAGGATTTCCTCTTAGGTTGAGGGCCGTCGTCCTGAGAGGATTTCCTCTTCTTCGACATGCCCCACTTGTGGAGAAGGTTCCTGTTCTCAGTGGCGGCCTTGTCGGTGATCTCTTTCACAAGATCAGAGGGAAAGAGGTGTTTACCCCAGATGTTGGAGGAAATCAGCCTCCGGGGTTCGTGTCTCACTGTGGCACTTGAGAACACGAATTCACGACAGGCTCTCCGAGCCTTTATGAAGCTGTACAAGTCCTTAACTACAGTCGCCAAATGCGTTTTGGCGAGCACCATGTAGTGGTCGGGGACTCTAGTGTCACCGGCCATAACGTCAAGCTCTACCTGGAGGGACATGGATGCGGTGAGCCTTTCCTTCATGTCTTGTTCCCGACGAAGGAGATGGTCATTAAGTTTCGGGAGGTCTTCCTTAAACTGACGTCCAGCAACGTCAGGATCTAGTTTTCCCACCACGAAGGTATGCTGGATATCCTTCCAGTGTCGAACATCGGGGGGAGTAATCAGGGAGAAGGGTCTGCACTCCTCCAGAGCAGGGCAAGGTTTCCCTTCTTCCACTGCCTTGTGTACCGCAGCGAAGGCCTTTTCCATGAAGGGGAGGATCGCATCATCGGGTGCGACGTAGGTAGGGTGCTTCTTGCTCAGTGCCGGAAGCTTTGAGCAGGTAAAACCCCTACTTTAAAAACATTGGCCAGCATAGCCTGGGCCTTCGGGAGATCAAACACAATCACCTCCTTATGTTCGGTCTCTTCTTTAGAGGCAGGTTCGGATCGAAGCCGGATGTAACAGTCCGGATAAGCCTCAAAACTCGGGAAGAACTCCACTTCTTCCAGGGCAACCGAGCCGACCTTCTCACTGATGAAGATCCTGCCCGTTGCGATGGGCATATGCTCAGCATACCTCCAGGGGTTGGCGTGCGAGCATGCCGGGAGGTCCTTAACCGAAATCCTTTTCGGCTCCTTTGAACTTCCCATGGTCCTGATGTACTCGTGTGTCTCACAGAGTTTCTTGTCCATAAGGGCTTCGAGCATAGGGAACATCTCCTGGGCGGTTGGGATGAGGTCCGGGGTGGCGGAGGTAGACGGGAGAGATACTTCCGTCAGTGTAGGAGTTGGGGCGGTGGTGGAAGGCGGAGCGACCTCCTGCTCCGACTCGGTGTATTCCACTTGGTCCTCCTCATAGTCCAACTCTTCGGCCATAAGGTTCCTCTCCGTTGTCTCCGAAACTTCCGACATACGCTCCGCGTTGTCGGTATCCAGGTGACACTCGTGCATGGACTGGGCCATGACAACATCGGGTTCCACCATGATCTGGACGGTGGGGATCTGATCCTTGGGGACCACAGAGTCTGGGGATGCCTTTGGGAACAGTAAGGCCCTCAAGTCTTCAGTGGCAAGGTACGGTCCAGTGGCGTTCTTCTGGAAGTCACGCACCCATCTGCGTAGCTTCTCTTGAGAAGCGTCCCTAACCTCCGCTGAAGGAGGGTTATTGAACGCCTCGACCAGGCGTTCCTGGCAGACCGTACAGTTCTGCGGGTCCCAGAACTTCAGATCACCTTTCTTGTTTGCACAAGGGGCGTGGGTCCTACATGCCGTGTGCCCATAAAAGTGCGGGCGCTTCACTGCACAGAAGCCGGGGTCGCACTTCACTTGCTCCTCCTGTAAGAGAAAGAGAACATGAGTATGGGGGAGTCATAAGGATGACTTCTCTTCTAAAGTTAAATATTAAATGATTAATCTTTAACTTAATATTAAGTGTGATGATCAGAGAATGGGCGGAAAAGGAGATAGACACATACTCCGTGTAACCCGCCTGGCTGGTTACCGTGACCTTATCCATAGACAATTTGTTGTGACCGAAGGCACAGGACAGAATTCGACATGGAATGCCAGAAAGGCAGTGGGAATTCTATTGGGAATTGCCAAGGATATAAAACTGGGACTGAGGCCACTCAGACCCTAGAATTGGGAACGTAGAAGATCCCATAGGGTAACGGTTTCTGGCAACCAGCCATGCTAAGATACACACAGCATGCTGGAAATCTGTGATATGCAAGAAGACAGCATGGTCACTAATAGAACGGTAAGATAATACCTATCCATTTACGTAATCAAACCATCTGGTTGCGATGTAGGGCTATCAACATGAGATGATAACTAGTAGAAAGGGGTGCAAGTCGCCTTGACGCCTCCGGAAGGCTCCGGCAGATCGACGGCACGCCGGAGGCCGCTCCAGCAGAGTTTCTGGCATTAGGGAAGACAAATATATAAGTCAGGGGTAATACCAGGGTGGTGGCCGCCGGCACATCGGCGGCACTCCGGCGGGGAGCGGCGGCTCCGGCAGCCGAAGGTTGCCGGCTTGGTGACAGGGACAAGGATGGTTATAGTAGAACCGGACTGCCGGCAGTGGATGCCGGCACTCCGGGGGCCGGACCGGTGGACGGACGACCGAAGCTATGAGGTAAGAGGGAAGGCCATTGGCTGGACGCCGGCGGGAGGCGACAGTCCCCCGGCACACGGAGGACTGGCGGCCCAGAGGGCAAGGAATAAGTCACCAAGGTAGGAGGTGGGTATCACCGACAGGGGAGGCGGCAGGGACCGGCACCAGGATAGTGAAAGAGACAGAGGGAGGGATGTAGGGGTACAGCCACAGACCCCAAGACATCCCACCTGATTGGGTGTACCCAAGATAAAGGCTAGCCCTATCACCCAGAAGCAGGGGCCGCAGAGGACCGGGAGCCAAGGTAGCCCAAGGGAGGGCTAGGGAACACCCAAGAGGGGGTGGGGGGAGAACCCCTGCGGACAAAACGCTTCCAGTGTCTAACCCCATAGGACACTATGAAGGGTATATGTACCAGAGCGGACTGCACACAGGAGCTCAAGGTAGCCCTATCACTCCACCCTAAAGAGGAGTTGTAGGACAGGGGACAAATGGGTATAGACTAACCTAAGTATAGGCTAGGCCATACAAGAGATAGGTGGAGAGGGGAGAAGAGAAGGGTCTTCTATGGAGGAGGCTCTGTACCAAAGCGGCCACCAAGGAAGGGAGGACGCTCCCTAGCCTAAAGTAAGGCAGCCTGTCTGAGAACGGTGCATGGGTATAGTTTCAGCAAGGCACAGAACTAACTCCCCAAAAACCTAACCTAGAGCAGGGATGTTACACCTGTGACGACTTTATGGCCAAGGTTCAGAGAATAATAAGTTCCATAGGTCACATAAAATAATTAATGAAAGGTTTAATTTCAAAACAGAACAAAATTTAACACTTTAATAATGAAACAGTTTACATAATTACGTTAATCTCTTTCTTACCGAAATAACCCAGAAAACACTCAAACAATCCTGCACCGCACAAATAACAAAATCAATAACCTTAATATACTAAATTTCAAATATAAAACACGTTACCAATTCCACTAAGGTTCACTCAAGACTTATATTAAAGAACATTAATACATTACAAAAACCGAGGAATAAGAAGACAGCTACTCCAATAGGACACTTATCACAGTAGAGGACCAGGTGAGACTAACTATGCATGAAATAAGTGGTCCGAAGAAAACTGAAAAGAAGGCGGGGAAAAAAAAGCACTCTGAAAACGGGATAACTAAAGACACAGCCAAGGATGTTAAAAACAGGTACAAGAAAGAACTGTATACATTCCCACAATAAAAGAAGATTACAACTATATACAAAATTAAGATGCCAATCTGGCAGATGGGTGACACCTCCCCCTTAGAAGACGAGCCCAACAGAGTGGCTCGTAGAAAAAGAGGCCAATGAGGAGAGTCTGACGATACTCTAGACTGGAGAAGGAGGTATCATGTTAAGGAGGCAGTCGGGATAAGGCATCTGCCATGATGTTCTCTGTTCCCTTGATGTGGCGGATCTG
This sequence comes from Palaemon carinicauda, assembly GCF_036898095.1. NCBI lineage: Eukaryota > Metazoa > Arthropoda > Malacostraca > Decapoda > Palaemonidae > Palaemon > Palaemon carinicauda. The sequence continues at coordinate 19,120,510 of NC_090759.1, forward strand.
TAGAGGGAACTTCTGCAGATAAATGGACCAGCGTAGTAGACGTTGGTTGTGGGACTTCATCTTGTCGAGGAAGGTCAAGGGGTTGTGGTCGGTGAAGACTAGTACCTCAGCAGCACCTAGTAAGTAGCATTCATATTTTTGCAGGGCGAGTACCAAACTAAGTGCTTCCTTCTCAATGGTGCTGTAGGACTTCTGGTGATGCTTGAACTTAGTGGAGGTGTAGCTGACTAGGTGAAGTATACCATCTGACTCTTGGAGTAGCACCCCTCCAGCTCCCGCATTGCTAGCATCTATTTGAAGGATAAAAGGCTTTTTAAAATCGGGGGATTTAAGAACAGGGTTGTTTATCAGAAACAGCTTTAAGGCTTCGAAAGAGGATTGACATTCTTCATTCCAACTGAATTTAACTTTGGTACTGGTTAGGGATGTTAAAGGGGCAGCAACTGAAGAGAAGTTCTTGCAGAATCTCCTGTAGTATGAGGCTAACCCTAAGAATCTTTGTAAGGACTTTCTGGTGGTTGGAACAGGGTACTCTAGAACAGCTTCTACATTGGCAGTTTTTGGTCTAACATTACCATCCCCAACAATGTGGCCTAAGTAGGTAACAGTAGCTTTACAAAAGACAGATTTTTTAAGATTTATGGTTAATCCAGCCTCTTCTAACCTACGGAACAAACACTTGAGCCTATTCCCATGTTCTTCCCAAGTCTGTCCAGTGACTACTATATCATCAAGGTAACAATAAACACCTTCCAAATCTTGGATGATGAAGTTTACAAGGCGGTGAAAGGTAGATGGGGCGTTGGTAAGGCCAAAAGGCATGACCTCATACTGAAAAAGTCCAAAGGGTGTAATGAAAGCAGATATTAACTTAGCTTTTTCAGTTAATCCTACCTGATAATAGCCCTTTAAGAGGTCTATCTTCGTTACAAACTTTGCTTGTCCTACTGAATCAATTAAATCATCAATGAGTGGCAAAGGGTAGGAATCTTTAATGGTAACATTGTTAATCTTTCTACAGTCTGTACAAAATCTGTAGCTACCGTCCTCTTTTGGAACTAGGATGCAAGGTGAAGCCCATGGCGATTTACTCGGTCTTGCTAGACCATACCGGAGAAGATATTCGACTTCCTCCTTCATTTTGCTCTTCTTCTCAGGACCCACACGATAGGACTGCTGACGAATGGGTGCTATACCAGGAACCAGCTCGATGTCATGTAGCAGCAAATCACTTTTCCTGGGAAAATCATTAAAGAGAGTTGAATGGCTAGAGATTACATTCTTTAAGTCTTGCGACTGCCAAGGAGAGAGGTGGTTCAAGAATAGATCCAGGTTATTTAGAGCCTCAGTATTGGTTTGTGGCATGGAGGAAGCAATAAGGTCTTCCAATGAATTGTCCTCTCCTGGAGTCTCTACCTTAAAATTAAGATTAACAACCGTCTCACTGGAACCATTTCCAGTTTCCCTAGAGTGATAAGCCTTAAGTAAATTAACATGAATGATCTGAGTGAGTTTTCTACGATCTGGAGTTTTGATAATGTAGGTATTATTGTTAACATTTTTTATGATGGGATAGGGCCCACAAAACTTAGCTTTAAGAGGGGAACCAGGGACAGGAAGGTAGGCTAACACAAGGTCATTAGGTTTAAATTTTCTGACTTTACAAGCTTTGTCATAGTTTCTCTTCATTAAGATTTGTTGACCCCTTAATTTCTCCCCAGCAATTTTCCTAACCTGCATTAATGTGCTTTTAAGTTTATTCATATATTGTTGAATGGTTTGGCTAGACTCAGAAGGGGTGTTCAACCATTCCTCTTTAATTACTGAAAGTGGTCCTCTAACTGACCTCCCAAACAACATCTCGTAGGGTGAAAAACCAAGGGACTCATGGGGAACTTCCCTGATAGCAAACAGAAGAAAATCAATGCCCTCATCCCACTCAAGTTGACTTTCAACACAAAATTTCCTAAGCATACTCTTAAAAGTTTGATGCCAACGCTCAAGGGCACCCTGAGACTCTGAGTGATAGGCAGCAGACAAAGTTTGTTTAATATTTAGTTCTTTAAGTACCTGGGCAAAAAGGTCACTGGTGAAATTCGAACCTCTATCACTTTGTATTTCCTTTGGGATACCAAAATTTGTGAAAACTTTCAGTAAAGAATTAGCAATGTTCTTAGCAGAAATGTTACGAAGAGGGATGGCAATAGGATATCGGGTCGTAGGACATATTAAAGTGAGCAAGTATTGATTACCTTTCTTGGTTTTTGGTAAAGGACCAACGTTATCTATAATTATCTTACTAAAAGGTTCATCAGGGACTAAGATCGGTTGTAAAGGTGCCTTGGGTATTACCTGGTTCGGTTTTCCTGATATCTGACATACATGACAAGTGCGAACAAATTCTGCTACATCTTTTTTCATATTAGGCCAATAGAAACTATTCAAAATCTTACAATAGGTCTTATGAATTCCTAAATGTCCTCCATAGGCATCATGAGCTATTTCCATTACAGAATTCCTAACAGAAAGAGGCAGCACAATTTGTCGCTTTTCGCTCCATGTGTCTTCACTAGATCTCTTAGGGGAACGGTAAAACCTCATTAACAAATCAGATTCAAAGTAAAAACATGGGGATTTGCTAATCTCACTTCTAGAAACTGCTTGGTCATGAAGCTTACTTAAAGTGTTATCGTGCTTCTGAGCTTTAATAAGGTTATCTCTACTCATGAAATTTCGTGCTTCAAAATTTACAGAAGTGACTTTAGATTCATCCGAACTAGATTTCTGGCTACGAGTGACAACACAGGAAGGATTTACAGAACAATCAGGATCAGGTTCAATGTTTACACCTACAGGTTTTTCCATTACAATGACGTTGGGAACTACCAAACGTCCTGCAAGGTCATTAGCCAATAATAAAGTTACACCTTTTACTGGAAATTCAATATCTCTTATGCCTACCAGCACATTACCCTTCTTTATAGGACAATCAAGATGAACATTAGCAAGGGGAACTTTAGATATTTGTGAAAGGTCTTTCACGAGAACATGTTCATTAGTTACGTTAGCTTCAATATTAGGGAGAGCATTTCTCAATAGTAAACTTTGCGAAGCACCTGTGTCCCGAAGTATCCTGACTTTATATTTATCCCCATCAGAGTTCAAAGCTACAGTTCCATCAAAAGTAAAATCATCAAATAGATTTACAGGCTTTTCAGAATGGATATGGGAGACAGGCTTAATCTGACCATCCGTTTTACCTTTAAAGTTAAGAAAAGGGTTAAATGGGTTCCGAAAAGGCAAAGAAGTTTTACATTTAGGATCTGGACAGTTTTTAATTGTGTGACCGTCTTTCTTACAATAACTACAACGAACATTAGACGCTTTTGCCATATCAGTCAGAGTTTCAGAGTTTTTAGCTGGAAATGGTTTTACATTCTGGTTGGTTCTCTTACTGTTGCCAAATTTATGTATTAAAGAGTAAGTGTCTGCTAGAGAAGCTGCCTTTAACAAGTCTTTTTCTTCCCTATCCTCTAAATACATCATAATGTTCAAAGGAAGCTTTCGTTTAAACTCTTCAAGTACAACCAAATTCTCTAATTCAGCAAAAGTATTTACTGCAGCAGATTTTACCCATTTCCTAAACTCCCTTAATTTCTCCGAAGCGAATTCTACATAGGTTTGAGTTGTGAACTTAGTTTTGTTACGAAAGGTCTGACGATATCCCTCGACAGAGATTGAAAACGCATCCAAAATTGCTTGTTTAACATTCTGGTAATCTGTCGTATTTTCGAGATGTCTACAAACTTTCGCAGCTTTCCCAGTTAATTTCGGCCTTAATAGCCAAACCCACTGATCGCGTGGCCAATCCAAATGCAAGGCAGTCTCTTCAAATGTCTTAAAATAATCTTCAGGATCATAATCTGTAAATGTGGGAACCAATTTAATGTTTTTTGCTAAATCAAAGGGTTTCTCCTGAGCTTCCAAAAGCGAAATTTCATGTTCCTTATTCTCTCTAGAAAACTTTGCTTTTTCCTGTTCAAATTTAAGTGCTAACAAAGATTCATAGTTCATTTTTTCTTTCTCTCTATCTAAAGCTAACTGAAGTTTAGCTTTCTCTATCTCGAATTCTAATTTAAGTTTCGACATATGTCTCTCTGACTCTAACCTTTGAGCTTCTGCTGATCTCTCATATTCTACCCTTTGGGCTTCCGCTAATCTCTCAGATTCTAACCTTTGAGCTTCCGCTAATCTTTCAGATTCTAACCTTTTCTCTTCGGCTTGTTTCTCCAACCACGCAAATTGTCTCTCCGATTTTAATTTCTGTACTGCAAGTTTCTCGTGTTCAAGGGAAATGCGCTCATATTCTAACTGCTGCTCGTGGGCTAGTACTGCTGGTTCACGAGTTATATATTGTCTAGCTTCACTGCCTAGTTCACCCACACGCATATAATGCTCAAGAATCAAGTTGCGAATTTCATTCTTCCGCATACTACTCCTAGTTGCAATTGACAAATGACTAGCTAACTCAAGAAGCTCTAGTTTCTTAGCATTTGGGATACTAGCTAACTCAGCAGAGGGATCCGCAGCAAACTTCTGAACGTTAAATTGAGCCATGGTTAAAGTTTAAAGAAAACTTCCTTTAGTAAACAACTGAATTCCTGTTTTACAATTATAATAGATTAACACGTTCCTGCTGCCATTCAAGTACTTGCATTACAATCCACAATACAAAATTATAATGTTAGCGATTTTATAGTTTCCCGACAAAATTAAACAAACATTACAAGTAATACGATTATTTTTAGAGTTTAAAAGGGAAAAGGGACAGTCCCGATTCGAAAGCAAAAGGTAATAAAGTATACGAGGGAGTGAAAAATTTTACATTCCCGATTCAAGCTGATATGGAGGAACTAAGGAAATAACCCGTTGGTCCTAAACAAGCGTTATTTACTCCAAACAACTTGAATGACAACTTACAAAATTGAACGTCGGCGCAGAGAAAAAATAAAGTAAATAAAAGGTTTAAACGATTCCTCACCTATCGTATAAACTACGCGATCCTGGTATCGTCTAACCCAGGGGAAATGACTGCACAAGTTGTAGTTGTAATTGTATAAGGACAAAATATGGATAAGAGCTTCCGGATAGCTCTCGTGAGTCTCGAGGAGTCATCGACTCGGTGAGGGCGAAAATGAAAAAAATATACTACTGTGTTGGTATTACCCAAAAGAGCAAACCGTCCATAACCAATGATACGAAAATGGTTTCACAGCGCGCACATACTGTATATATCATTAACCCTAATAACAGGTATTCAGAATGTTTACAATAAATATTGAGTGAAACTAAAAATATTGAACACTATTTGCGGCGACAATTGTTTAACTGAATGAATCCTCAATATGGTAAAAGAGATATTTCCCGGATTAGGCCCCCAATTTATGTGACGACTTTATGGCCAAGGTTCAGAGAATAATAAGTTCCATACGTCACATAAAATAATTAATGAAAGGTTTAATTTCAAAACAGAACAAAATTCAACACTTTAATAATGAAACAGTTTACATAATTACGTTAATCTCTTTCTTACCGAAATAACCCAGAAAACACTCAAACAATCCTGCACCGCACAAATAACAAAATCAATAACCTTAATATACTAAATTTCAAATATAAAACACGTTACCAATTCCACTAAGGTTCACTCAAGACTTATATTAAAGAACATTAATACATTACAAAAACCGAGGAATAAGAAGACAGCTACTCCAATAGGACACTTATCACAGTAGAAGACCAGGTGAGACTAACTATGCATGAAATAAGTGGTCCGAAGAAAACTGAAAAGAAGGCGGGGAAAAAAAAGCACTCTGAAAACGGGATAACTAAAGACACAGCCAAGGATGTTAAAAACAGGTGCAGGAAAGAACTGTATACATTCCCACAATAAAAGAAGATTACAACTATATACAAAATTAAGATGCCAATCTGGCAGATGGGTGACACCTCCCCCTTAGAAGACGAGCCCAACAGAGTGGCTCGTAGAAAAAGAGGCCAATGAGGAGAGTCTGACGATACTCTAGACTGGAGAAGGAGGTATCATGTTAAGGAGGCAGTCGGGATAAGGCATCTGCCATGATGTTCTCTGTTCCCTTGATGTGGCGGATCTGTAGAGGGAACTTCTGCAGATAAATGGACCAGCGTAGTAGACGTTGGTTGTGGGACTTCATCTTGTCGAGGAAGGTCAAGGGGTTGTGGTCGGTGAAGACTAGTACCTCAGCAGCACCTAGTAAGTAGCATTCATATTTTTGCAGGGTGAGTACCAAACTAAGTGCTTCCTTCTCAATGGTGCTGTAGGACTTCTGGTGATGCTTGAACTTAGTGGAGGTGTAGCTGACTGGGTGAAGTATACCATCTGACTCTTGGAGTAGCACCCCTCCAGCTCCCGCATTGCTAGCATCTATTTGAAGGATAAAAGGCTTTTTAAAATCGGGGGATTTAAGAACAGGGTTGTTTATCAGAAACAGCTTTAAGGCTTCGAAAGAGGATTGACATTCTTCATTCCAACTGAATTTAACTTTGGTACTGGTTAGGGATGTTAAAGGGGCAGCAACTGAAGAGAAGTTCTTGCAGAATCTCCTGTAGTATGAGGCTAACCCTAAGAATCTTTGTAAGGACTTTCTGGTGGTTGGAACAGGGTACTCTAGAACAGCTTCTACATTGGCAGTTTTTGGTCTAACATTACCATCCCCAACAATGTGGCCTAAGTAGGTAACAGTAGCTTTACAAAAGACAGATTTTTTAAGATTTATGGTTAATCCAGCCTCTTCTAACCTACGGAACAAACACTTGAGCCTATTCCCATGTTCTTCCCAAGTCTGTCCAGTGACTACTATATCATCAAGGTAACAATAAACACCTTCCAAATCTTGGATGATGAAGTTTACAAGGCGGTGAAAGGTAGATGGGGCGTTGGTAAGGCCAAAAGGCATGACCTCGTACTGAAAAAGTCCAAAGGGTGTAATGAAAGCAGATATTAACTTAGCTTTTTCAGTTAATCCTACCTGATAATAGCCCTTTAAGAGGTCTATCTTCGTTACAAACTTTGCTTGTCCTACTGAATCAATTAAATCATCAATGAGTGGCAAAGGGTAGGAATCTTTAATGGTAACATTGTTAATCTTTCTATAGTCTGTACAAAATCTGTAGCTACCGTCCTCTTTTGGAACTAGGATGCAAGGTGAAGCCCATGGCGATTTACTCGGTCTTGCTAGACCATACCGGAGAAGATATTCGACTTCCTCCTTCATTTTGCTCTTCTTCTCAGGACCCACACGATAGGACTGCTGACGAATGGGTGCTGTACCAGGAACCAGCTCGATGTCATGTAGCAGCAAATCACTTTTCCTGGAAAAATCATTAAAGAGAGTTGAATGGCTAGAGATTACATTCTTTAAGTCTTGTGACTGCCAAGGAGAGAGGTGGTTCAGGAATAGATCCAGGTTATTTAGAACCTCAGTATTGGTTTGTGGCATGGAGGAAGCAATAAGGTCTTCCAATGAATTGTCCTCTCCTGGAGTCTCTACCTTAAAATTAAGATTAACAACCGTCTCACTGGAACCATTTCCAGTTTCCCTAGAGTGATAAGCCTTAAGTAAATTAACATGAATGATCTGAGTGAGTTTTCTACGATCTGGAGTTTTGATAATGTATGTATTATTGTTAACATTTTTTTATGATGGGATAGGGCCCACAAAACTTAGCTTTAAGAGGGGAACCAGGGACAGGAAGGTAGGCTAACACAAGGTCATTAGGTTTAAATTTTCTGACTTTACAAGCTTTGTCATAGTTTCTCTTCATTAAGATTTGTTGACCCCTTAATTTCTCCCCAGCAATTTTCCTAACCTGCATTAATGTGCTTTTAAGTTTATTCATATATTGTTGAATGGTTTGGCTAGACTCAGAAGGGGTGTTCAACCATTCCTCTTTAATTACTGAAAGTGGTCCTCTAACTGACCTCCCAAACAACATCTCGTAGGGTGAAAAACCAAGGGACTCATGGGGAACTTCCCTGATAGCAAACAGAAGAAAATCAATGCCCTCATCCCACTCAAGTTGACTTTCAACACAAAATTTCCTAAGCATACTCTTAAAAGTTTGATGCCAATGCTCAAGGGCACCCTGAGACTCTGAGTGATAGGCAGCAGACAAAGTTTGTTTAATATTTAGTTCTTTAAGTACCTGGGCAAAAAGGTCACTGGTGAAATTCGAACCTCTATCACTTTGTATTTCCTTTGGGATACCAAAATTTGTGAAAACTTTCAGTAAAGAATTAGCAATGTTCTTAGCAGAAATGTTACGAAGAGGGATGGCAATAGGATATCGGGTCGTAGGACATATTAAAGTGAGCAAGTATTGATTACCTTTCTTGGTTTTTGGTAAAGGACCAACGTTATCTATAATTATCTTACTAAAAGGTTCATCAGGGACTAAGATCGGTTGTAAAGGTGCCTTGGGTATTACCTGGTTCGGTTTTCCTGATATCTGACATACATGACAAGTGCGAACAAATTCTGCTACATCTTTTTTCATATTAGGCCAATAGAAACTATTCAAAATCTTACAATAGGTCTTATGAATTCCTAAATGTCCTCCATAGACATCATGAGCTATTTCCATTACAGAATTCCTAACAGAAAGAGGCAGCACAATTTGTCGCTTTTCGCTCCATGTGTCTTCACTAGATCTCTTAGGGGAACGGTAAAACCTCATTAACAAATCAGATTCAAAGTAAAAACATGGGGATTTGCTAATCTCACTTCTAGAAACTGCTTGGTCATGAAGCTTACTTAAAGTGTTATCGTGCTTCTGAGCTTTAAAAAGGTTATCTTTACTCATGAAATTTCGTGCTTCAAAATTTACAGAAGTGACTTTAGATTCATCCGAACTAGATTTCTGGCTATGAGTGACAACACAGGAAGGATTTACAGAGCAATCAGGATCAGGTTCAATGTTTACACCTACAGGTTTTTCCATTACAATGACGTTGGGAACTACCAAACGTCCTGCAAGGTCATTAGCCAATAATAAAGTTACACCTTTTACTGGAAATTCAATATCTCTTATGCCTACCAGCACATTACCCTTCTTTATAGCACAATCAAGATGAACATTAGCAAGGGGAACTTTAGATATTTGTGAAAGGTCTTTCACGAGAACATGTTCATTAGTTACGTTAGCTTCAATATGAGGGAGAGCATTTCTCAATAGTAAACTTTGCGAAGCACCTGTGTCCCGAAGTATCCTGACTTTATATTTATCCCCATCAGAGTTCAAAGCTACAGTTCCATCAAAAGTAAAATCATCAAATAGATTTACAGGCTTTTCAGAATGGATATGGGAGACAGGCTTAATCTGACCATCCGTTTTACCTTTAAAGTTAAGAAAAGGGTTAAATGGGTTCCGAAAAGGCAAAGAAGTTTTACATTTAGGATCTGGACAGTTTTTAATTGTGTGACCGTCTTTCTTACAATAACTACAACGAACATTAGACGCTTTTGCCATATCAGTCAGAGTTTCAGAGTTTTTAGCTGGAAATGGTTTTACATTCTGGTTGGTTCTCTTACTGTTGCCAAATTTATGTATTAAAGAGTAAGTGTCTGCTAGAGAAGCTGCCTTTAACAAGTCTTTTTCTTCCCTATCCTCTAAATACATCATAATGTTCAAAGGAAGCTTTCGTTTAAACTCTTCAAGTACAACCAAATTCTCTAATTCAGCAAAAGTATTTACTGCAGCAGATTTTACCCATTTCCTAAACTCCCTTAATTTCTCCGAAGCGAATTCTACATAGGTTTGAGTTGTGAACTTAGTTTTGTTACGAAAGGTCTGACGATATCCCTCGACAGAGATTGAAAACGCATCCAAAATTGCTTGTTTAACATTCTGGTAATCTGTCGTATTTTCGAGATGTCTACAAACTTTCGCAGCTTTCCCAGTTAATTTCGGCCTTAATAGCCAAACCCACTGATCGCGTGGCCAATCCAAATGCAAGGCAGTCTCTTCAAATGTCTTAAAATAATCTTCAGGATCATAATCTGTAAATGTGGGAACCAATTTAATGTTTTTTGCTAAATCAAAGGGTTTCTCCTGAGCTTCCAAAAGCGAAATTTCATGTTCCTTATTCTCTCTAGAAAGCTTTGCTTTTTCCTGTTCAAATTTAAGTGCTAACAAAGATTCATAGTTCATTTTTTCTTTCTCTCTATCTAAAGCTAACTGAAGTTTAGCTTTCTCTATCTCGAATTCTAATTTAAGTTTCGACATATGTCTCTCTGACTCTAACCTTTGAGCTTCTGCTGATCTCTCATATTCTACCCTTTGGGCTTCCGCTAATCTCTCAGATTCTAACCTTTGAGCTTCCGCTAATCTTTCAGATTCTAACCTTTTCTCTTCGGCTTGTTTCTCCAACCACGCAAATTGTCTCTCCGATTTTAATTTCTGTACTGCAAGTTTCTCGTGTTCAAGGGAAATGCGCTCATATTCTAACTGCTGCTCGTGGGCTAGTACTGCTGGTTCACGAGTTATATATTGTCTAGCTTCACTGCCTAGTTCACCCACACGCATATAATGCTCAAGAATCAAGTTGCGAATTTCATTCTTCCGCATACTACTCCTAGTTGCAATTGACAAATGACTAGCTAACTCAAGAAGCTCTAGTTTCTTAGCATTTGGGATACTAGCTAACTCAGCAGAGGGATCCGCAGCAAACTTCTGAACGTTAAATTGAGCCATGGTTAAAGTTTAAAGAAAACTTCCTTTAGTAAACAACTGAATTCCTGTTTTACAATTATAATAGATTAACACGTTCCTGCTGCCATTCAAGTACTTGCATTACAATCCACAATACAAAATTATAATGTTAGTGATTTTATAGTTTCCCGACAAAATTAAACAAACATTACAAGTAATACGATTATTTTTAGAGTTTAAAGGGAAAAGGGACAGTCCCGATTCGAAAGCAAAAGGTAATAAAGAATACGAGGGAGTGAAAAATTTTACATTCCCGATTCAAGCTGATATGGAGGAACTAAGGAAATAACCCGTTGGTCCTAAACAAGCGTTATTTACTCCAAACAACTTGAATGACAACTTACAAAATTGAACGTCGGCGCAGAGAAAAAATAAAGTAAATAAAAGGTTTAAACGATTCCTCACCTATCGTATAAACTACGCGATCCTGGTATCGTCTAACCCAGGGGAAATGACTGCACAAGTTGTAGTTGTAATTGTATAAGGACAAAATATGGATAAGAGCTTCCGGATAGCTCTCGTGAGTCTCGAGGAGTCGTCGACTCGGTGAGGGCGAAAATGAAAAAAATATACAACTGTGTTGTTATTACCCAAAAGAGCAAACCGTCCATAACCAATGATACGAAAATGGTTTCACAGCGCGCACATACTGTATATATCATTAACCCTAATAACAGGTATTCAGAATGTTTACAATAAATCTTGAGTGAAACTAAAAATATTGAACACTATTTGCGGCGACAATTGTTTAACTGAATGAATCCTCAATATGGTAAAAGAGATATTTCCCGGATTAGGCCCCCAATTTATGTGACGACTTTATGGCCAAGGTTCAGAGAATAATAAGTTCCATAGGTCACATAAAATAATTAATGAAAGGTATAATTTCAAAACAGAACAAAATTTAACACTTTAATAATGAAACAGTTTACATAATTACGTTAATCTCTTTCTTACCGAAATAACCCAGAAAACACTCAAACATTCCTGCACCGCACAAATAACAAAATCAATAACCTTAATATACTAAATTTCAAATATAAAACACGTTACCAATTCCACTAAGGTTCACTCAAGACTTATATTAAAGAACATTAATACATTACAAAAACCGAGGAATAAGAAGACAGCTACTCCAATAGGACACTTATCACAGTAGAGGACCAGGTGAGACTAACTATGCATGAAATAAGTGGTCCGAAGAAAACTGAAAAGAAGGCGGGGAAAACAAAGCACTCTAAAAACGGGATAACTAAAGACACAGCCAAGGATGTTAAAAACAGGTACATGAAAGAACTGTATACATTCCCACAATAAAAGAAGATTACAACTATATACAAAATTAAGATGCCAATCTGGCAGATGGGTGACACACCCTAAACTAGGAGGGATGGAAGACATATAGCTATTGCAGGAAAGTCTCCGACCTAGCCCCAGCAATAGAGGAAGGACTAGCCGTTCCTCATTCTCGGACGCAACCCTAAGGGGGGATCATTCCCTTATGGAGGACAGAGAAGCGATAAATACTCTGATATGAGCTTGATCCCCTTACGTGGTAGGGGGAGCAAGGCTACACAGAGGGGATGCCCTAAGGCAGGGGATGAAGGAAGCATATAGGGGTCCTACTTGTAGGTTAGGTTAGAAAGGCACACTATCTAACCTGTCCCCTATAGGGTCCTTGAAGGCGAAAACACTTGCATCACAGTTAATAGTATTGTAAAATAATGCCACTATCTTCATAATTAAAACTAGGATCACTGAAATATATCATGCATGAACACTGATGTTAGGCACTCTGGCCTAGGGGCTAGACTAGCAAACTGGTATGGGGTCAGATGATGACCGATAACAAGGCGTCAAAACACGATATATAAAGTTCCTAGCTATGAAGACTAAATAACTAATAGTATCGATTAGTTAATGAGGCCGGAAAACGCTGTTGAGGCTAGCTAAATAAGGCATGCAAAACAACAGCGACGCCATAAAATGGCGGGTCCGGTCGAGGCACAGCTCTGCCACAAAACATCAAATATCTCGAAAAGTAAAAGTTACTTTACGGTCAGAGCTTATTTAAACAATACTGGAACCTTGTACTCAACTTTCCAGAAGAAGGCGAGGCCGAGGGTAGAGACATGGCTAAGATGCAAGTCGATAAAGTACGCACAGGGAAAAGTCCGACTAGTAAGGCAAGCTACTAAACGAAGGATGAGGACGGACGTGACGTCATTTAGCAATGGCGCCCGTTTGTTTACGTCTCGAGTACCAAAAGTAGCCACGAACGAGATTAGCTGTGGAACGGCTCCCCAGCTATTCTCCGCCCCTACACTTCAAAGTGTTAACTTTATGTAGGGTGTAGATAGCTATGTGGCGCGTTAATACATGCGTCCCCTGTTGATATACGATGTCTTAAAGGGAAACCTTTAGGATACTCGCTCCAGAAGTTAGAATTCTGTGATAACCTGTGGTTAAATTCTCTGGGGAGATTTAGTAGTTATATACCCAAGGAAGCTACCAAAAAGGAACCTTCCATCAGGACGCCATGGCTTGAGCCCAAAAACAAATCTTAAATTCAATTCTAGCCTTAACAGGTAACCAATGTAGTTCTTCTCTCCCAAATTTTAAAGCCTTTTATCAGTCTAGCCGCCCCGTTTTTCACATTTTGAAGCTTTCTTAGTTGTGTATTGGGCAATTTATAGTACAGAGAATTGCAATAATCAAGCCTTGATATTACGTGACTCATCACTAAAATTTTTGTACTGCCCTCTGTTAAATATTTTCTAATAAATGTTATCTTTCTCAGGTGATAGTTACACACTTTCACTGTGTTCACTATTTGATCCGTCATTGACAAATTACAATCTATCAGTACACCCAAATTTTTCACAACAGGCACAATCCTAACATCAGCGTCACCAATTTTTATACTTTGAAATAACTTGTAATTCTTCAATCAACAATGGCTAAGCATATATCTTAGCTATTCAATAACTTATTGGACAATAATGGCTAGGCCTAGATCTAAATTATTCATTAACTTATTAGACAACAATGGCTAGGCCTAGATTTTAAGTTTTTCATTAACCTATTAGTCAACAATGGCTAAGCCGAGATCTAAGCTATTCATTCACTTATTATTCTACAATGGCTAGGCCTAGATCTAAGTTATTCATTAACTTATTGGACAACAGGGCTGTGGTGGCTGATGGGTAAAGTTAGTACAATAATACCGGCTGATGTGGTAACATTCCTGACTGGTGAATGCCAGATTGAGGTTCAAATCCCTCTCAAAATCGTTAGTTTCTTTAGTCGCTGCAACCTCACCATCCTTGTGAGCAAATGATGGGTGGTTTGGGCTTGGTCCTAGCTTGGCTGGTGTAGAGAGGGATTAGGCGCTGATCATGTGAATATGTGATTATGTTGTCAGTCTTTAGGGTATTGTCCTCCTTACTTGGGCATTGTCACTGTCCCTTGCCTCCGTCATTCCATATTCATTCACTTATTAGACAACAATGGGATACAAATCGGATTTTAATCTACAATACATACACATACTTTAATTCCAATGTTCACCTGCTATTCCCCTAGAGACCGTCCTTTGTAAGTAAATATAATTCACTGTCTTATAATTTCAAGTAACATGATTCTACTGCTCTAGCAATCACGACTGTTGACGAATTTGACAACACATTCGAGAGTCCTTGAGTCAAGGATGTTAAAATCTTGTTTACAAAGTTTCATAAATATTAACTGTTAAATCCAAAATATTTTTCAAATAAAAATTAACACATTAGTCTTCAACGTAAAAACCCACAATGTTTCATTTTAAACAACTTTTGATGGAGTTTCTTTGTTTAGATAGTTTCCGTTTACAGTGCCTTTATCACTTTAACCATTACTTAAAAATTGAATGGTCTACGCCGTGATAAGTATAATTTTAATTTCATGGATATTTAAGGCTAATGACTATAAATTCCTTACTTTATACACAGTGGGGTATAAAATTTAAGATTCTATCGCGAAGCAATTACAATAACAATTTTGTTAGACATCTGCAACTATTAAACAGGCAGAATTCCTTTCTAATCATATATAACGGATTTTGAGCGAAGCGAAAAATCTATTTTTGGGTGAGATAGCCATGGCGTCCTGATGGAAGGTTCCTTTTTGGTAGCTTCCTTGGGTATATAAACTACTAGATATTCCCAGAGAATTTAACCACAGGTTATCACAGAATTCTAACTTCTGGAGCGAGTATCCTAAAGGTTTCCCTTTAAGACATCGTATAACAACAGGGGACGCATGTATTAACGCGCCACAGAGCTATCTGTACCCCGCATACAGTTAACACTTCGATGTGTAGGGGCGGAGAATAGCTGGGGAGGCGTTCCACAGCTAATCTCGTCCGTGGCTACTTTTGGTACTCGAGACGTAAACAAACGGGCGCCATTGCTAAATGACGTCACGTCCGTCCTCATCCTGAAGCCAGTTGCTTGCCGATCACCATGATACAGCAGGACAGGGTGGGACCTGAAAGGCTGGACGAAGTAGCAGGGAGGGTCCATCAGGACGCCATGGCTATCTCACCCAAAAATAGATTTTTCGCTTCGCTCAAAATCCGTTTTTTGAGCTCAAGCCATGGCGTCCTGATGGAAGAATACCAGAGAATCAATGTATCGTGGTAGATTTTTCCCCTTTAGTGTAAGTGCCGAGGGCTTTGAATAGAGTAAGCATGGTAATCTTGATAAGAGGTACCGTGGGGCTGAAACTCCCTGCCCCCCTTGGCAGAGAAGTCCCAACGGACCATGCTGAGGATCAAAGTGGTTCTTGAAGGGCTACCCACCTTGCGGGGAGAACGTGAAGAGCTCGGAGACAAGACAGAATGGTTGCTATTCGTAAAAGAACATTCTCAAAAAACAGACAAGTGGTGGTTAGGCACTGTATATTATAAGGAGAACAGTCTGGTCTCGAAGGTATAGAGCAAGTAAGTATTCAGTTAGGAATATTACATAGCAAGGGTGAGTATATAATAGGGATTGACCCCATTATCTTCATCTGTTTTATAGAGGAAAAGGGTAAGGATAATGAAACTATGACAACCATGTATTTCATAGTATAAGTAGGAGCGGATTGAGACGCACAAGTAAATAAAATAGAAATTTTATTTCACAATTGCAGAATATGGTAATAAATGCAATAAGGTATGTAAAGGTATTTACAATAAAATTATAATGTACATAGTAATGAAAGACTTCGCTCTTGAATCTGAAAGGAAATTTAAAATTATTAGAAAGCACGGGTTCCAGAGGAACATTAGTCTTTTAAAAGAAAAACACATCATGCACTAGGCATACGGCACTCATGTTACCACTATGACATTTCACCTGAGAGAGAAGAACAGTCTATGAAAAACACTAAGTGTCTTTGAATTCACTACGTATCACGTGAGGGTCAACATAGGCACCCGAGGAGTTAGAGTCCCAAGTAACTCACTGTTCTATGCAGAGTTAGGTGCAGGTTTCATAACACTACCTGCGGCTACCACGAAATGTTTGACTTCATGCACTTGTTTCGCGTAATGCTTGAAGAAAACACGCAAGGATTTCCATCCTCTGAAACTCTTGAGGCTTTCGAAATCCATACTCTGAAAGAAATTCAAAAACGATGCGACTTTTCTAGGATCATGACCTGCGGGTGTACTGTCAGGATCCGCTCTGCGAATGAAGTAGGTGATCTTCGCTCTTAGTTGTTTCAGTGACAGGTCGCTGACCGATGTTTCTCCTTTGAAGAGTTGGCCTCCACCAAAGTCAGAAGTTCTCCGAAGATAGACCTTGAGGCTCTCTACTGGACAGAGAGAGACATCTTCTTTCAGGGGGCAGATTCTCCAAGGGCCCCATCTTTTGGTGGGTAGTTCGTCTTTAGTGAGAAACGTCGGATCCGGGAAGAGGGTAAGGTCTCCTGAGTCTGGAAACAGAATGTGACCCTTGTCCCTTGATAATGCCACTATTTCGCTGACTCGGGCTCCTGAAGCAAGAGCAAAAAGAAATATAACCTTTTGAGTCAGATCCTTGAGAGGGCACGAATCGTTGTCCAAACTGGAGGCAAAATGGAGCACCTTGTCCAGAGACCAGGAGATAGGTTTTGGTGGGGGTGCTGGGCATAGATGAGCGCATGCCCTCGGCAGTTTATTGAAGATGTCGCTGGACAGATCAATCTGGAAGGCGTACATTAGTGGTCTAGTCAAGGCCGATTTGCAAGTAGAAATCGTGTTGGCTGCTGAGCCCTGTCCATGAAGGTGAATGAAGAAGGACATGCAAAAATCGATGGTGATTTCCATAGGATTTTTTGCCTTGACGAATGAGACCCATTTTCTCCAGGATGATTCGTAATGCCGTCGAGTGGATTCGGTCTTGTATTCCTTGAGGAAGTCTAGACTTTTCTTCGAGATCCCAAACCTTTTCTTCACGGCTAGGGAGAGAAAATCATGAGATGAAGGTCCCTGACTTTCGATGATGAAGCGAAGACAGTCGACTTCTGTAATTGCTGGGCGAGAACTGGGCCCGGGAGAGGGATCAGCGTGGTTTGTAGCTCCAGTTGTAGTACCAGTTGCTCCGGGGCCACTTGGGAGCCACTAGGGCCACTGTTCCTTTGAAGGTTCTCAGTTTGGAGAGGACTTTTAGCAGAAGGTTGGTGGGAGGGAACAGGTAGATCCTGGACCATCTGTTCCAATCCAGTAACATGGCGTCCACTGCTTCTGCCTTGGGGTCCTCGTACGGGGCCACATATCGAGGAAGTTGATTGTGGTCGCTCGTTGCGAAGAGATCGATCTGGAGTTCTGGGACTTGGTGAGAGATGAAGGAGAACGATCTTGCGTCTAGAGACCATTCCGACTCTATCGGGCTTGTTCGAGATAGAGCGTCCGCCATCACGTTGCGGAATCCTTGTAGGTGAACTGCAGACAGGTGCCATTTCTTCTTCTCTGCCAGACGGAAGATTGTTAGAAGCATCTGATTTATCTGGAGCGATCTTGAGCCTTGTCGATTGAGACATCGGACTACCACCGAGTTGTCCAGGGTCAGACGAATATGGATCGAGGGAGGCGGGGAGAGTTTCTTCAGAGTTAGAAGGACCGCCATGGCCTCCAAGATGTTGATGTGAAACGTCTTGAATAGGGAAGACCATGTTCCTTGAGCCTGTTTTTGGTGGGAGTGACCTCCCCAACCCTCCAGCGAAGCGTCCGTGTGGATGTTGAGTGATGGAGGTGGGTGTTGAAGAGGGATGGACCTTTTCAGGGCCGTTGCTTCCGACCACGGCTTTAGGAGCAGCCGAAGTCTGTTTGGGAGCCGTCTCTTGAGGTCTCTTCGAGCGATGGATGCGGAACGTCTCCAGACTCCTGCGGCATCCTTTAGCTGTGCACGTAGCACTGGGTTTGACACTGAGGCGAATTGTAGAGAGCCTAGAACTCGTTCCTGCTGACGTCTTGAGATCCGTTTGGATTCCAGCAGTCGCTTGACAGACCCTGCTATTTCCTTCCTTTTCTTCTGGGTGATGGAAAGGCGATGTGACTGAAGGTTCCACTGGATTCCTAACCATTGGAACTTCTGAGCTGGAGAGAGGCGAGATTTCTTCGCATTTATCTTGAATCCCAGGTGTTCTAGGAACTGGGTAACTTTGTTGCAGGATCTTAAACAATCCTCGGGCGATGGAGCCTAGACTAGCCAGTCGTCGAGGTAGGCCATCACCTGGACGTCTCGGAGGCGAAGCTGTTGTACCATGGCGTCCGCCAGCTTTGTGAAGATCCGAGGGGCCACGTTGAGGCCGAAGGGCATGGCCCTGAAGGCGTAGCTTTTCCTTTGGAGTCGAAATCCTAGTAGGAGGAAGCGTGGTGGTTCATTGGAACGTCCCAGTAGGCATCCGCCAGATCTATGGAGACCGTGTAGGAACCTTGAGGCAGAAGGGTCCTTATCTGTTGGAGAGTCAGCATCTTGAACTTGTTGTTCGCTATGAATGACTCTGAGTTTGTCAGAGTCCTTCTTGGGGACGCAAAACAGTCTCCCTTGGAACCTGGTTGACTTTACCCTCCTTATCACCTTCTTGTTCAAGAGATCTAGGACATATTCTTCCAGAAGGGGAGTTGATTGTTGGAAAAATTGCTGGAAGGTTGGGGGTGGTTGAGTTCAACTCCAGCCTAGACCCTTCTTGACGATGCTGTGTGCCCAGGGATCGAAGGTCCAACGATCCTGGAATTGGCGGAGTCTTCCTCCCACCGGAAGCACTTCATTGCTTCTGGTGTCCCGAGGGTTTACTGCCTCGGCCGCTAGCTCCCCTTCCTCCTCTGCCTCTGGAGGGACGGCGAGATGCGTCTCTGCCTGCACCTTTGTTTGAGCCTCTACCTTTGGAACGAATGGTAGTCGACTGTTGCTCGAAAGCAGGGGTGAAAACCGGCGACTGTGACAAGACCGGTTGGGTGACCAGCTGAAAGGTCTGCTGTGGCTGAGCTGCCACTTGGGGAGTAGCGGATCCCGGAAACTGCCGTCTCTGTTGACGTTGCTGGGGTTTCGGCTTGGAGGATTTCCTCTTAGGCTGAGGGCCGTCGTCCTGAGAGGATTTCCTTTTCTTCGACATGCCCCACTTGTGGAGAAGGTTCCTGTTCTCCGTGGCGGCCTTGTCGGTGATCTCTTTCACAAGATCAGAGGGAAAGAGGTGCTTACCCCAGATGTTGGAGGAAATCAGCCTCCGGGGTTCGTGTCTCACTATGGCACTTGAGAACACGAATTCACGACAGGCTCTCCGAGCCTTCATGAAGCTGTACAAGTCCTTAACTACAGTCGCCAAATGCGTTTTGGCAAGCACCATGTAGTGGTCGGGGACTCTAGTTTCACCGGCCATGACGTCAAGCTGTACCTGGAGGGACATGGATGCGGCGAGCCTTTCCATCGTGTCTTGTTCCCAACGAAGGAGATGGTCATTAAGTTTCGGGAGGTCTTCGTTAAACTGACGTCCAGCAACGTCAGGATCTAGTTTCCCCACCACGAAATTATGCTGGACATCTTTCCAGTGTCGAACATCGGGGGGAGTAATCAGGGAGAAGGGTCTGCACTCCTCCAGTGCAGGGCAAGGTTTCCCTTCTTCCACTGCCTTGTGTACCGCAGCGAAGGCCTTTTCCATGAAGGGGAGGATCGCATCATCTGGTGCGACGTAGGTAGGGTGCTTCTTGCTCAGCGCCGGAAGCTTTGAGCAGGTAAAACCCCTACTTTTAAAAGCGTTGGCCAGCATAGCCTGGGCCTTCGGGAGATCGAACACTATCACCTCCTTAGGTTCGGTCTCTTCTTTAGAGGCAGGTTCGGATCGAAGCCGGATGTAACAGTCCGGATAAGCCTCAAAACTCGGGAAGAACTCCACTTCTTCCAGGGCAACCGAGCCGACATTCTCACTGACGAAGATCCTGCCCGTTGCGATAGGCATATGCTCATCATACCTCCAGGGGTTGGCGTGCGAGCATGCCGGGAGGCCTTAACCGAAATCCTTTTCGGCTTCTTGGAACTTCCCATGGTCCGGATGTATTCGTGTGTTTCACGGAGTTTCTTGTCCATAAGAGCTTCGAGCTTACGGAACATCTCCTGGGCGCTGGTTGGGATGGGGTCCGGGGTGGCGGAGGTAGACGGGAGTGATACTTCCGTCGGTGTAGGAGTTGGGGCGGTGGTGGAAGGCGGAGCGACCTCTTGCTCCGACTCAGCGTATTCCACTTGGTCTTCCTCATAGTCCAATTCTTCGCCCATGAGGTTCCTCTCCGTTGTCTCCGACGCCTCTGACATACGCTCCACGTTGTCGGTATCCAGGGGACACTATGCATGGACTGGGCCATGACAACATCGGGTTCCACCGTGATCTGGACGGTGGGGATCTGATCCTTGGGGACCACAGAGTCTGGGGATGCCTTTTGGAACAGTAAGGCCCTCAAGTCTTCAGTGGCAAGGTATGGTCCAGTGGCGTTCTTCTGGAAGCCACGCACCCATTTGCGTAGCTTCTCTCGAGAAGCGTCCCTAACCTCCGCTGAGGGAGGGTTATTGAACGCCTCGACCAGGCGGTCCTGGCAGACCGTACAGTTCTGCGGGTCCCAAAACTTCAGATCACCTCTCTTGTTGGCACAAGGGGCGTGAGTCCTACACGCCGTGTGCCCATAAAAGTGCGGGCGCTTAACTCCACAGAAGCCGTGGTCGCACTTCACGTGCTCCTCCTGTAAGAGAAAGAGAACATGAGTATGGGGGAGTCATAAGAATGACTTCTATTCTAAAGTTAAATATTAAAGGATTAATCTTTAACTTAATATTAAGTGGTATAAACAATGTGATGTTCAGAGAATGGGCGGAAAGGAAGGAGATAGACACATACTCCGTGAACCAGCCCGGCTGGTTACCGTAACCTTATCCATAGGCAATTTGTTGTGACCGAGGGCACAGGACAGAATCCTTCATAGCATGCCAGGAAGGCAGTGGGAATTCTAGTGGGAATTGCCAAGGATATAAAACCTGGACTGAGGCCACTCAGACCATAGAATTGGGAACGTAGAAGATCCCATAGGGTAACGGTTTCCGGCAACCAGCCGTGCTAAGATACACACAGCATGCTGGAAATTTGTGATATGCAAGAAGACAGCATGGTTATTAATAGAACGGTAAGATAATACCTATCTATTTATGTAGTCAAACCATCTGGTTGCAATGTAGGGCTATCAGCATGAGATGATAGCTAGTAGAAGGAGTGCAACTCGCTTTGACGCCTCCGGAAGGCTCTGGCAGACCGACGGCATGCCGGAGGCCGCTCCAGCAGAGTTTCTGGCATTAGGGAAGACAAATATATAAGTCAGGGGTGATACCAGGATGGCGGCCGCCGGCACAACGGAGGGGGCTCCGGCAGCCGAAGGTTGCCGGCTTGGTGACAGGGACAAGGAAAGGGCTATAGCAGAACCGGGCTGCCGGCAGTGGAAGCCGGCACTCCGGGGGCCGGACCGGTGGACGAACGACCGAAGCTATGAGGAATGAGGGAAGGTCATCGGCTGGACGCCGACGGTAGGCGGCAGTCCCCCGGCACACGGAGGACTGACGGCCCAGGGGACAAGGAATGTGTCACCAAGGGTGGGAGGTGGGTATCACCGACAGGGGAGGCGGCAAGGGACCGGCACCAGGATAGTGAAGAGACAGAAGGAGGGATGTAGGGGTACGGCCATGGACCCAAAGACATCCCACCTGAGTGGGTGTACCCATGATAAAGGCTAGCCCTATCACCCAGAAGCAGGGGCCGCAAACAGCCGGGAGCCAGGGTAGCCCAAGGGAGGGCTAGGGAACACCCAAGAGGGGGGAGAACCCCTGCGTACAAAACACATCTAGAGGCTAACCCCATAGGACACTATGAAGGGTATATGTACCAGAGCGGACTGCACACAGGAGCTCAAGGTAGCCCTATCACTCCACCCTAAGGAGGAGTTGTAGGACAGGGGACAGATGGGTATAGACTAACCTAAGTATAGGCTAGGCCATACGAGAGATAGGTGGGGAGGGGAGAAGAAGAAGGGTCTTCTGTGGAGGAGGCTCTGTACCAAAGCGGCCACCAAGGAAGGGAGGACGCTCCCTAGCCTAAGGTAAGGCAACCTGGCTGAGAACGGTGCATGGGTATCGTTTCAGCAAGGCACAGAACTAACTCCCCCCAAGCCTAACCTAGAGCAGGGATGTTACACCCTGAACTAGGAAGGATGGAAGACGTATCGCTATTGCAGGAAAGGTCGGAGACCTAGCCCCAGCAATAGAGGAAGGACATGCCGTTCCTCATTCTCGGACGCAACCCTAAGGGGGATCATTCCCTTAGGGAGGACAGAGAAGCGATAGATACTCTGATATGAGTTTGATTCCCTTACGTGGTAGGGGGAGCAAGACTACACAGAGGGGATGCCCTAAGGCAGGGGGTGAAGGAAGCATATAGGGGTCCTACATGTAGGTTAGGTTAGAAAGGCCCACTATCTAACCTATCCCCTATATGGTCCCTGAAGGCGAAAACACTTGCATCACAGTCAACAGTATTGTAAAATAATGCCACTATCTTCATAACTAAACCTAGGATCACTGAAATATATCATGCATGAACACTGATGTTAGGCGCTCTGGCCTAGGGGCTAGGCTAGCGAACTGGTATGGGGTCAGATGATGACCGATAACAAGGCGTCAAAACACGATATATAAGGTTCCTAGCTATGAAGACTTAATAACTAATAGTATCGATTAGTTAATGAGGCCGGAAAACGCTGTTGAGGCTAGCTAAATAAGGCATGCAAAACAACAGCGACGCCATAAAATGGCGGGTCCGGTCGAGGCACAGCTCTGCCACAAAAATATCTCGAAAAGTAAAAGTTACTTTACGGTCAGAGCTTATTTAAACAATACTGGAACCTTGTACTCAATTTTCCAGAAGAAGCCGAGGCCGAGGGTAGAGACATGGCTAAGATGCAAGGCGATAAGATACGCACAGGGAAAAATCCGACTAGTAAGGCAAGCTACTAAGCAAAGGATGAGGAAGGACGTGACGTCATTTAGCAATGGCGCCTGTTTGTTTACGTCTCGAGTACCAAAAGTAGCCACGAATGAGATTAGCTGTGGAACGGCTCCCCAGCTATTCTCCGCCCGTACACATCGATGTGTTAACTCTATGTGGGGTGTAGATAGCTATGTGGCGCGTTATTACATGCGTCCCCTGTTGATATACGATGTCTTAAAGGGAAACCTTTAAGATACTCGCTCCAGAAGTTAGAATTCTGTGATAACCTGTGGTTAAATTCTCTGGGAATATTTAGTAGTTATATACCCAAGGAAGCTACCAAAAAGGAACCTTCCATCAGGATGCCATGACTTGAGCCCAAATATATATATATATATATATATATATATATATATATATATATATATATATATAT